>NC_080845.1:45781493-46085309 GCF_030435755.1 Ochotona princeps
GAAGATAAGGGATTTTAAGTTATAAGGATCATTATTCCCTTTGTGGGCTCTTCGGGAATACTTTTCTATTTTGTGGTTGGTCACTTTGAATGTATGGCAATTGCTTTCCATTATAATTCCAAGGCTTAATCAATATTTTCAGGATTAGGCAACATATTGTGACATTATAACCAAAATAGGTCAAATGTGGTTCCTGAGTGGCTGATTTACAGTAAGTCTTCCCAAGTCCCCAAAGTGGGTATTATGACTAATTTTAACTCCCCTTGACAAGAGGAATTTTTCTTCATCTGAAAGCTCTCTGTGTCTGTGTGAGTGTTGGGGGAGGGTCTGTAGAAGTAGGAGAAGCAGTAAACCACCGTGTCAACTTACTCACATACAGATTGATCCATTGTCATCTCTTTTGCATCTGCATGGATTGTTGTGAATTATTTGCTCACCCTGGGAGAAACGTGCTTTGAATTCTAATCATTTAATCAGTGAATCTATGAAAACCATATTGGTAGCTTTAAAAAAATTGATACTCACTGGGCAGTTTGCCCAACTAGAGAAAGTCAGAGATTACACACTTCTTCAAAATAACAGCCACCACCCCACCAATTCTTCTTGAATGAATACAGTGGACCCAAATTATATCTAGATGGGTAGGGGGAGACAAAAGGACTCCATATATCAAAATCATAAAGTAAATTCCACAGTAATGGTTACAATAATGTTTCAAGATGTGTTTTCAGCGTGGGCCTAGTCATTGAACTGATCATAGCCTAGATGGATTTAAACTCATTTAAAGCATATCCTGAGTTTTTAGAATATGTTTACTCTGCTCACTTTGAAATCAGAATATTCACTCATTTTGTAGTAGACCCTGAGATCACCTGGAGCAAGGACAACCACCTCCTTGTTTGTTGGGGGGGAGGGTGTGGAGTGGCTCCAAATGTCATAATGACAAACTGTGGTCACAACCTGGTCTTCTGGTTTCTCATCTAAGGATCTTTTCATAGGGTGCTGTATTAACATACTGAGATCCTACAGTATGTCTCCTGGGTATATAGAGATGAATAAGAACAAGCTGATGGCTCTGTGCAAGCTGTGCTGTGTGCTAAGTAACGTGTTGGAGTGTACTGTGATCTTCCCAAAGGATTGCCTGAGTCCTGTTCACTTCCAATGTCTGCACTCGTGACTGTGTGTATTATGGAGAAGGAGGGTGCCTAATAATTCCTTGGTGAGTGGACAAATGTGATAAATGCTGATCTTCATACCCTAGGGTCAGAGAGGACAGGCAAAGCAATGACCAATTCCCACAGGGACAGTTTTAGAGAAGTAGCTGAAGAGAATTTAACTCAAAGCTCTCTTTGAGGGTAAGAATCCAGTTGTATTCATGTTTGGCTATCATGGTGTCGGAATAGTTCTTTATATACAATAGGTTCTCAAACAATTCACCCTATTTTTTTCTTCTGTGTATATCTGAGGCACACCTTTCTTTTTAGTTTCCATATTAAGAAGCTGATAAATGTTTTGGTAGCAATGCATTTTACATTTTGTTGTTTGTATCTAAATGATACTCACATAAGCTAAGAATAAAATAGACTAGCATAGCAAGACAAAGTATTTAGTTCTGTTTTTCAGGAAGTGGAAAGTACTGTTTGGTCTGATAAAACTCACTTTCCATTAATTGGGAATCCACTTTCCTTTGGCTGTTGAAGGTGACTACTTCAAATGACTGCTTTTGGCACTGAGAAGAGTCCTGCTGTTAATTTCCAATTAAACGTGTTATTGATTATCTTGTCCAGTAACAATACCAGGGTTGTTTATACTGCCTATCTCCATTGAGTGCAGCGTAGAAATAACAAGAGCCTGATTGTGGACGTCATTCTTGTATGGGCTAGTTAGATTTGCAAAGAGGAAAAAAAAAGCCGCTTGAATAAACAGAGACAGCACTCCAAATGTTGTTGGTTAGCTGTTAAATAAAGGGATGGTATTATTACAAAGGAGTACTTGGTTGAAACAGGTAGATCACCACATCTCATTTCCATTCCTTTATAAACAACCAAAGCATGGATTCTAAGTGGTAATAGTTTCATGGCCTTAGCTCTTTGTGTGTGATGTGCTCTCACAAATGAGTATCTAACACTTTATTGTAAGTAAGAAACTGATCATGTTCCTTGTTGGGTTTAAGTTTCTTTCACAGTGAAATAGCACACTCTATTACTAATTTATAAATATATGTGTGTATATTTTATGACTGCAAACTTGAACAGAAAACATCAAAAGGAAAAATATCAAGCAAATAAAGTATCCAGATTGGTTTGTACTGATTGTATATAAATAAGTACCACTCCCTCAGAACAGGACAATGTTTTGAAAGGGATATATATCATCAAAGATATGTATGAATCTTTTTGAACAGATTAGTGTAGCTTACGTTTTACACTAGTAACCAATCAGGTAAAATTACTGTTTGGTTAACCACATGTGGGTCATGGCAGCAATATCTGATGAGCTGGATGTGTGGATCTGCATAATCACACGGCAGATCTCCATGAGGAAAGCTGACCTATGGTTTCCTGAAAGATGTTTCTGCTTAATTGCTGGTGTATCTCAGATGTTGTTTACTGCACTGTCAGTTGCACTGTGCCATTCAGATAAGTGAAAGTATTGGTCAGTCATCTTTTGTGCTTGTGTATTTAAGTTGTTTCTTTCAATGAAGCATATTAAATAGCCTTAACACCACCTGCCTGTTTGATCGAAGGAGTCATAATGTTGAAAAAAATAAAACATCTCTATAGAGTTATAGGAGAGAAAATCTGCCACAAAGATGAGATAGATCAAGGGAGTGTCAAAATTACCAGAGTGAAGAAAACAGAATTGAAGATGAAGCCAAAACCAGACTGATAGAGATGGCCTCTGGCAAAACGTAGCTCTAGAGGAAAGTGTGTTAGAAGATGGCACTTCATAGAAAAATGTCTTTTATGAGAAAAATAAACCAAAAACATGGATTTTGTCTGAGAAATAATCCATTCAAAGCAATTGCCAATGCAGTAGCCATTAAAATTACTTATTTTGTTTACAAATGGAAATACTTACCGAAATATGAAATAGCGCATGTGAAAAAAATGCACATTTTCAAGTAAATGTTAAATATAATTTCTTTAGTCTTTTTTAATCAGGGATGCCCTTAGTGTAAGTGTGACTGACAACTAAGAGCAGTAGTATATATATTTTTTCAGTTAGTGGCGATTTCCTAGAGAGAGTTCAACAGATAGGAAATATATGTTCACATTATTTTCAGATTTACGATATTTCATAAGAGATATTTATATATTTGAAAGAGTGATGAGGGACAGAATATTTCCATCCCCTGTTTCACTTCACAACTGGCCAAAAATATTTAGGGCTGGGCAAGGCTGACATCAGGATGCAGAGACTCAATCAGTTCTTCCACGTGGGTATCAATGGCACAGGTACTTGGGCCATTATCTGCTGCCTCCTGCAATGTTAACAAGGACCTGAATCAAGTTGGACTGAAATGCAGAATAGCTGGGGATTGATCTAGGCACTGCAGTCTGGGATGGGCATGTTTCAGGCAGTGACTTAACTCAGTATGCCACAATGCCTGCCCCTTCGGTCTGTTGATCGTGGAATTGTAATGGGCTAAAAAGTTTTGTGCCCATTAAGTTGTGGGTGAGACAGAAGACTGGTGAGAATCCTAGTAAACCTAGGCAACGTGCAGCCCTGGGGAAGAATTAGCATGCTAATGAGTAACAGCATGCACAGTAGTGTTAGCCTGGGCGGAGGGCATTCTCAGAACTCGCAGTGACCTGGGATACTCCGAATCAGGTGCCTTGTTTGCCCTTTTCGTGCTATTTCTCCCCTGGTTGGGAAGCAGAAAGTAGGGGGGTCTGCTAATTAGAGAAGCATGCTCAGGAGTAGAATTGAGGATGAATCGAGGCTCCAGTTGCCACACTAGATCAGCAATAACAAGAGCTAGCTGCTCGAAGTAGACGTTTTCCTGAGAAGAGATAGTCTCCTATCCTGTTTTGAACCTTATGACTAATGTAGCTGGACTCCATAGCCAGGTCCTAGGTAAGTTCCTATGGCTACTAAAATAGGAAGTTGCTTCTGAAGGCAAAAATTTATTTGGAAAATATTTTCCTAAGGGTTCATTTTCAGATGATTTTCTTTTTACTTTTTTCTTTTACTAAGAAAGAAAATAATATTCACACATACTCTTGATTTAAAATTTAAGTTGGTGGTTTAGATGTTCTAGTTGGCATATTTGAATTGAAAATATCTAAAAAATGGTTTCTCCTTTTCAGATTGCTTGAGATGGTATTGTTATTTGTGTTTTAATCCTATAAGAAGTCATCTGAGTGCAAAGAGACAATTTTTTTAAATTAACATTTATTTATTTTAATGTTAGTGTTAGAAAGAGGAATGGATCCTCCATGGCCAGTAGTGGGCAGGGCTGAAGCCATGAGCTTCTGGGTCTCCCATGTGAGTGGCAGGGGCTCAAGTACTAGAGCCACCCCTCACTGCTTTCCTAGACTTATTAGCAAGGAATTGGATTAGAATTGGATCAAACAGGACTTTAATTGGTGCCCGTTTAGGATGCTGGCATTGCAGGTGGCAGGTTATGCACTATGCCACAACTCTGGTCCCAAAATATTTAAGTTTAGAACAAATATTTTAAAAACTAGAATATTGACACTAAAATGCCAGGATGTTAGAGATTGTCACAATCAGTCCTTTCTTGTTATAGTATGTTTCGAAATCACATAGTTGGAAAGAATCACAACCCTGTAGGTAAGTTAGAACCCAGAGGTGTCATAGTTAAAACATAGCAGTCTGGGAACCACTGTGGATGTTGCAAGCAGGCAGAGGTATTCAGGCATGTGTGATGGAGTCTCCTTTTATAATGAAACAGAAAGATAGTCATTGGAATGGATTATGACCTAATTGAAACTAGATCTTGTGTTTTCCTTTTTATTTACTTACTTGTTAGGGCACTGACTGGCTGAGAGAGAGAGGGGGGAGATAAGGAAATGGTGTTCTATAACGCTGGCTCGGTCCCTTCATTGCTAGAAAATAGTAAAGGCCTGGACAGACAACTGAGAACTCAGCCAAGGTCTCTCACCTGGGTGACATAACGCAAGTGCACGAGCCGTCACTTGCTTCCTCTCTAGGAATGCATGGGCAGGAAGCTGGAGTCGGGAGTCAGGGGCTGAAGCCAGGCATCTGACTTGGGTTCTCTGATGGGGGATACAGGCTGTTTAGCTGCAAGACTAAATGTCGGCCTCCAGTATTTCTTTTAAGGTAAGATTCGTAGTGTATATATATATATTTTTGAACAGTTATTGGTTTGAGAGGCAAAGTGTCTGTCTACTTACTTATTTCCCAAATACCCACAGCGGCTGGGAGTGGGTTGGGTCTTAGCTGGGCGTCAGAAACACAAACCAGATGGGAGGAACCCAACTGCTGGAGGCGTCCCCTCTGTTTCTCTGGGTCTGTGTTAGCAGGAAGGTGGAGCCAAGAGCTGACTGTTAACCTGGGAGCTGTGAGATGGGACATGGGCATCTGATGTGCTACATTAAATGCCATCTCTATGACTCCTACAATAAAAAATATTGGTGATATAGTCTGATTAGCTTAGAATGGAAGGAGATCTTGCCCGTTGTAGGCTTTGTAGGTTGGTTCTGTTTATGTTTTCAAGCCATGTGTTGTAAAATGTGTTAAATTTGTATAATCTCAATAACTACCATTTGGAATAGCAGAATATCCATTTGAATTATACAGCATATATTCACAATGTGTTTGTGCCTGTTTTCTCCTGAAAGAGAAATGCTAAGAGTTTAATGAGTTGAAGAGAAATTTCCTTCTGAATGGTTAACTAAATTGCTATCACCTTGTAAGGCCCCAGATCCCAATCTGTTTTGTTAGGGAAGCATGCTTGCAGCTGTTTCAAATAACTGGTGGTTGCGGATGATTGTTAGTGTGGTTTCCCACACTCGAAACTCAGACCCTTTTCTGTTACTTGCCTTTGAAGTTAAGGAGCTGGCTAAGTGGTTGAGTTAAATAATTTCAGATTACTTTTATTCGTTAGACATTTTGAAATTTCTTAAACTTTCGTGAATACTTAATTCTGTAGTAGGGATTTAACATTTTTTGTTGTCATGTGTATTTCCTTAGGCGTTTAAATTTTTTTGGAAATTATTATTATTTTTAAATCCCAGGGATTCTGTTACAGCCACTCATATATGTTCTTTATGATCACACAAGGAAATGAGACTTATTGCTGCTTCAGTAGGATTCTTCAAGCACAAGCAGGGTACAGCAGTGAATTAGAACTGTGTCTCAGAATTTGTAAGTGTGGGGAAAAATTGGTAACATTGAACCTAACTGGCCTTTGAAATGACTCTAGAATCTTTTTTCAAATTTTTTAAAGATTTATTCTATTTTTATTGTAAAGTCAGATATACAGAGAGGAGGAAAGACAGAGAGGAATATCTTCCATTCATTTATTTACTTCCCAAGCGGCCAAAATGGTTGGGGTTGAGCCATTCTGAAGCCAGGAGCCCAGAGCCCAGAGCCTCTTTTAGGTTTTCCACGCAGGTGCAGAGTCCCAAGGCTTTGGTCCGTCCTCCACTGCTTTCCCAGGCCACAATCAGGAAGTTGGATGGGAAGCGAGACTACTGAGATTAGAACCGGCGTCCATATGGGATCCTGGCACGTTCAAGGTGAGGACATTAGCCACTCGGCTACTGCGCTGGGCCCTCTAGAATCTTTAGTACTAGAAATTGAAGGTGGACAGCTAACACAGAGCTGGATCATTTACTAATCATTCTCCTGTCTATCACCAGTCACTCTCTAAGTAAACTTGTGATTTAGCAAGAGATATGTTACCTACTGTTTCACAGAGAAGGAGGCTGGTATCAGGTGTAGTTATGTAGATTACCCAAGTAAACTCAAGAAGCTGGCAAGAATTATCTTTAGTTTGATTGAAACCCAGGGAATCTTGTTAAAAATGGAGTACATTGGGCCCTGTGCTGTAGCCTAGCTGCTAAGGTACTTGCCTTGTACGTGCCAGGATCCCATGTGGCACCGGTTCTAATCCCAGTGGCCCCGCTTCCCAATCAGCTCTCTGCCTGTGGCCTGGGTAAGCAGCCAAAGACAGCCCAAAGCCTTGGGTCCCTGCACTTGTGAGGGAGACACAGAAGAGGTTCTGGGCTTCTGGCTTTGAACTGGCTCAGCCCCAGCTGTTGTGACTGCTTGGGGAGTGAACCATCCGACGAAAGATCTTCCTCTCTGTTTTTCCTCCTCTCTGTATATTTGACTTCCAGTAAAAAAAAAATAAATCTTTTTTTTTAAATGGAGTGTGTTAATGCCTCTTCATGCTCCTCTGATGATAGTAAATGAAGGAAGGACCTGCCTCGTGTCCTCCCACCTGGGATTGGCAGGGGGAAGGAAAGCCCTAGGTTATATCTTCTGTTTGACAATGCACACTTGGTTCGTTACGTCCTTGAGCTTCAGTTTCCTTACCCTTCAAAAAGGAGTAATGGCATTTATACTTTGGAGTTTTTTGAGATCACATATAATAGTCATATTGTTGGTACATTGTATGGGCACTCTCCCACACCTTTTTCTCCTTTTGTAAAAAAAAAAAATGTTTCTAGAGGTTGACTGTAGTCCATACTATGTCTCAAGCAGGTTTTGTTCTGCTAAGAGGTAAGAAGAACTGAAAGCACTAAATTTTGCAATATTGCTATACATTAAGAACAGTGGAGAATAGAGAGAAAGAAGTAATGATATTTCACTACTGAGAAAGGTTATAGGGGAAGTACTAATTCTTGACAGTCATGAAAGTGTGGCAGGCAAGAGAAGCAGCCTGACTGGAATGGTAAATGCTTGGTACCATCAAGAGCCGATAGCCAAGGGTTCCCTGGTGTGGATGAAACTTACTGGGAGAAGGGATGATAGATTTAATTCTTTTTAGGAAATTAAGAGACTATATTATTTTTTCTTATTTGAGAGATTTATTTATGTCTTGGCAAGTCAGATGTATACGAAAGGCAAGACAGAAAAATCTTCCATCAACTTGTTCACTCCTCAAGTGGCTAGAATGGCCAGGGCTGAGCCAATCTTAAGCCAGGAGCCAGGAATTTCTTCCAAGTCCCCCATGCGGATGTAGAGTTCCAAGGCTTTGACCCATCCTCAACTGGTTTCCCAGGTCACAAGCAGGGATCTGGATGGGAAGTGGAGAAGCCACATAATTGACCACATAATTCTGTCTCAGGCACTCCTTGCTTGCTGTTGTTACTGTGGTAAATAGCATGGAGTTATATTCTTGTGGAGAGGACAAACTAGTAAACAATAGATAAGATAGATAGGGTCCCTCATAAGGGCTATAAAGAAACCTCAAGCATAGTTAAGGGAGAGGGGAAATAAGAGTAGGGAGGGACCTGCTGCTTTAGGTGGACAGATCAGGAAAAGCAAATCAGGAAAGATGACATTAGAACAGAGATCTGACTGGAATGTGTGAGGCTGCAGAGGCTGGGGGAAGACATTCCTGTAAGTAAAACAGCAAAGACAAAGATCCCAACGTAAGGACAAGCTTGGTGAGAGTGAGAAATAGCATGGTGGTCACAAAGCAAGGATTTCAAAAGGGCGTGATGAAGAGGATAGTCTTTTTTAATGCAAAAGCAGAGTGCTGTTTGACAGTTCCTCTCGGAGGTCCCTTTATTGGGGACCAGGACTTGACGTGTGACGTGCTCACAGAGAAGAAATTTGGGACACAGAGGATGCAAAGGTGAGATGAACCAATGCACACTTTACTGAGTTTTTCTGGGGCAACTTACACCAAAGTTTTACAAAGCAAGCAGGTTGGCAAAAGTTACAAGTTAACTAAACGATAGCATACAATCTACTTTAATAATAGATCACAAGGGATTTGGAAAACAATCGCCAGGTCTCAGGCAAGCATGAGTTGCGGGAACCAATACCGGTAAACAAACAGATCTAACTAGAGAAAGAACCTAACAGAGCTTTGTTTGTACTCAGATATGTTCAGGCCACAACTGCTAAAGAAAGAAGCGATAGTGAAGATGCCTCACACTTCCCTAGGCACGCTTTGTCAACAAAGTGACCTATAATCTCAGCAGAAAGCCTGCCTTCTGTTACATTCTCTGTCAAGAAAGTATAAGATTCAGGGTCCTTGGACATTTGGTAGTCTGGCTTTTTTGCGGGGCATTCCTTCAATAAGTCCTGCTATTATTAGGGCCTTCTGCAACAGGTAAATATTCTCATGGCTTTTTCTTCCTAGGCTTTTTCTGCCATTTACCATCTATCCACCCATCCTTTTACCCATGGAACTATCCAACTGTTGTTTATTGAATACCATCTGAAACTCAGCCACCACTCTAGGTCTTAGCTCTCAAATGAAGCCATGTTTAGATTTAGTCACTTACTAAGGGGCTGATAATCAATGGCTTATTCCATGGCCTAATGTGTTTTTCTGAACATAGCTTTTTTTTTTTTTAGTACTGATTTGTTAATTGAAAAGCTGAGAGAGACAAACAGAGGTCTACCAATCACTGGTTCATTTCTTCAGGTATCTGCAGCTGTCAGTATTGGTTCAGGTTTAATCCAGGATCTGAAAGTCGGGTCTCTGATGTGGATGGTAGGGACTCAAGAACTTTACCCATCACTTGTTTTCCCCCAAGGTGCTCTTCAGCAGGAAACTGGAACTGGAAGTGAAGCTGGTGCTGATAGGAGGAACGTTGATATGGGATGTGAAGATCCCAGTGTCTTAACTGCTGTGCCAAGGCCTGCCCCCATGATTCCGAAACAATGTGAACTGTCACCTTCACGGCTTTTGCCAGATAAATGCCAGATCATGTGTCCTTCAACCCCTGCCAACTTCTTATAGAGAAAAGAGGTTAAGGAGAAGGAGGACAGGGTGAGGTAAAAACAAACAATGGCCTCCACATCTGGGTAAAGAGAGCACTGACAGTGGCTTTGTAGGAGTTAGATAGTCTGTTCTGGGGTATGCCATGAATCAGCTGTGCAACAAATGCCTTTCCCTACGAGATAGTCCAAGTTGTTTGTTGACACTGTAGAGGAAAAGGGTTGGGCACATACTTGCAAGACCTATGATCTTTCCCAGAATTTGGAAGGATAAGGGAATTGTTAAGAATTTGACATTGGAACTGTTCCCCTAATTGTGGCTTAGATCATTTTGAAGAAAAAGGAAAAAAAAGAGGGAATCTAGAAGGTGATATGCTGAATAATGTGGAAGCTATTTAAAATCAAAACAAGAATTTAGCCAAGGTGATATGTGCTTTAGCTTCAGACAGTTTAAACTGAGGTAGCCTTATTTCACTGTGGCATTTAGGAAAATTCATTAAAATAGCCTAATCAGACTGTGCTCCTGACCACACCTTAGCTGATTTTCCTTTTTTTTCCTCTGCTTTCTTGAAGCTGTTGCAAACAAACTGAGTAAAAGAAATGTTTGAAAGTTTTTGAATTCTAAATAGCTCAACAATGGATGTCCGCTTATTCTACAGATATTACTGATTCAACAAATTTCTTAGTATTTCAAATGGGGAGACATTCATTTTCTTTCCAAATTAGTGCCTAACTCCAGCTATAGGTACCTTGGGTTGCTATCCCCTTTCTCATTGAATGGAGAGCCTATTTTTTTTAATGTAGCATATTTATTTCTTTAAAAAACATTGTTATCATTGCCTATGTTAAATATACCAGTTTTGGAAAACCAGAGTTTAGAAACAGCCAAGAACATTATCTTAACTGTAGCTTACCTTGAGAGCATACTAGTGACATATCCTGTTTAGCTCCCAGAATTACACTGGGTGTGATTTTGTTCACAGTGTGAGGCATAATATCACGGTAGATTCATGTGTATATGTGTAATATTAGGAATAGTTTTCTGTCATCTTTAGAGTTAGTACATTATTTCATCATGTGGATAAAACAACTCTTCCATTATGCATTTCTAATTCTTTCCTATTACAAATGTAAGATAAGCTCTTGCTGGTTAGACGCCTCCTCTTCAGCCCACTGATTGCCAAATTATGCTTTTCCTCTTTTCTGGCAGCCCCTTTCTTTCACCTTTTGTTCAGAACCAAGCCTTCCAAGGAGGAACACATCCAATTCCCACTTGCCCTTGTCCTGTTTCTGTCTTAGCCTGCCGTGTTCAGCTTCTGTTTCAGCTCCCCTCTACAGCAGTGGCTTGGAAGCTCACTTGCATTGGTCACACCTCCACACACTTCTGGTTCTTTTCACTTGTTTTTCTGTGACATTTAGATGCCTTGGGCCAGTTTTGCTCCTGCTCTAAGTCTTTGGTCTTTCTAAATCTTCATTTTTTGTTGATTCTGTCTGTAACCCTTCTCCTTGTTTCTAGTTCATCTTTGCGTCCTTTTGTCTTTCCCAGGTTGTCTATACTGGATTTTCTCTGCCACACTTTGGCAGCTATGTTCATTTGCCATTATTTTAAATTCTTGCTGAGTGGCTGATGATGGCTTGCCAACAACTACCCAACCTTTCTTGCAGCCCATACTTTTTTGTAGGACTTCATATTTGGGAGGTCAGTTATTTCAAACTGATCTCTTTCTTTACTCAATGAGTTGGAAGGTAAATTTCTCAATGTCTGTTACCGTCTGTCTGGTATCCTGCTCAGAAACCAGAAAGTTGTCCTTGTCTTCTTCCTTTTCCTATCTCATACATTCTTCCCTAATTGGAAAAGGTAACTAAATGCTATTATTTCCATGCTCATGGCATCCAACCATGGTGATTTTATTCTTACAAACATCCCTATTACTGTTGGTTGGTGGGTTAAATTCACAGTTGGATAAGCTGAGTAACTTCCAGAGATCTCAGAGATCTATGCAGCCTAGTACTTGCTTTAACAATGAGGCATTCACTGAAAAATTTAAGAGGCTAGATTTTATGTTCTATGTTATCACCATAAAACACAGCAAGCAAAACAAAAGAAATAAAATAAAACGCCTAACTGTATACAGGACAACTTGTAGAGGTGATGGATATGTTTATGATCTTGATTGTGATGATGGTAGCATTATTTCCTATGTCCAAGCTCACTAAATTCTAGATACTAATTATATGTAAGCTTGTGTGATCATACCCAGTAACTTTTTTTTGGTGAAGGAAGACTCCTACGATTTCTCAATTTCAACATTCTTTAGGCTGTCTTTGCCGTTCAGTGAGTACAGAGGTAACATTGCTTACAACCTAAAGAAGACTAGTAGGAGAAATGAACACAGCAGAGGAAAGGCATTCTCACCCATAATGTTTTGTTGTGAGCTGAGTTGTAGTGCATGGAGAGTGTCTTAGAAGTTCTTAGCTTCTGTGGCCATAGCTAAGAATCACTGCTCTGCCCCAACTCCCGTTGTCACAACCAAAGTATTTTGTCTGTGATGAAACCTCGTCTATTCAGAACCCCACTCTCTGAGGGCCTTTTCTGAGGGACTTATCATAATGTCTGGTGCTTTGCTTCTTTGTTCACTTCTTTGCTCTCAAAGCTCACTACAGAGACAGCAGTGGCCCCCAGTCACTGGGTGTTCATGTGTGGCCTGAGTGTTGTAGACAAGTGTGAAAAGACACTTATATAGAGAGTTTTGTCATTCTGAAAAATTTAGAGTTCAGTGGTTGAATTTTGTAATGTGTAATAGTTTGCTACGTAAGAAGTATATGCAAGATAATATTGTGCAATAGCTGCATGAGGAAATGCCACAATAGTGTACCAAAATTTTTTATTTAAAAGTTTAAAAAATGTTGATTCATTCATTTAGTGAAGTTGGTAATAATAGTAGAACACCTATTCTAGGCTATGAACTTGCTTATTCCTGAATGAAGCAGAACTGCTCTTTCAGACTCATGTGTTTTTCTGATTTGAAGGAGGAATGGTAATACAGTGAGACAAAAATGAGTCGCTTCAGCAGAGGCCTCAAGACCGTGAACTGAGAGAGAACTCTGGAGAAATGAGACTTGTATGTGTGTACATGAAAGTGTAGGTTAAATTCCTAGTACTATGTTTATTCTTCACAATGTTTGGTGATCAGCCTTCTTCCCTCATTTTTACTTTTATTCATCTTTCTTGTGGTGCATTTGGAGCATTAATGTCAAAGACAGCAGTGGCGGAAACTCAGCAGGATCCTGAAACATTTAATATTTCCTCCATGCTGTATTTTAATGGTTTGCTCTCCTTCTGCTGCCCTCCCTTACCTGAGCTGCTGTAGTGTGAAGTGTAACGTGGCAAATGTTCTGATCCCACGGCCTAGTCTGTCTGCAGAGGTGTGTGAGTGAGACCCCTTTTAATCATTCATATAATGATTGGTGGCTCCCTGTTGTTAAACCACAGTTATTGATCCATCATCGCTGAAGTACATGGCTGAAGGAACTGGTGCTGTCAGGCATTGATTGACTAGGAAGGAAGTGTGGAGCTATTCTAACTCACTTTTATTTTCATCAGCAACAGTTACAGTAGAGACTTGTGCAAGACCTCCAGGATGGAACATCATTTTTCCTGCATTAAGAGGTGTCTGATGTGACTGAAATTGCTCAAGTAACTCAAACTGCAGCATTTAAAATATTTAGAACAGAAGAAACTGTCCAAAAGCATCTTCCCTGGCATGGCTAATGATTCAGGCTCGGGAAAATGAATTTGGAAGTTGGGGGATGGGTAAGAAGGAAGAGATCCAGCAGAAATTTATTCTGAATCAAATTGAGCGGCAATATACATAAACGTTAACATTTTAGCAAAGAGCTGTTTCTTCAGAAATAAATGCACTTTGTTGAGTGTGTGTGCAAGTTAAACTGTTTAATGACTGTTTAAATAATGTAAGTTCAAGTCATAATTAATAGCTGTCTTTTGGTCCTTGATTTTGCAGTGGGAGCCTCCTCAATAGGGCTTGAGGGTTGTAAGCACAAATAACTTAGATGGCAGTACTAAGGAAACTTAGTGAAAGCGCATCTCTTGCATTTAGTATAAGCTGTGAACATTAACATCTGATATGAATACTGTTTTAGCAAACTCTTTAATAATTCTTGTGCTCTACCTTTAAGTCTAATTAGTGTAAAAAATGAACAACATCAACAAAAATCAATGTGGGTGGAGGATGGCAGGGAAAGGGAGTGGAGCACTTGAAAGAGCTGGGCCAAAAGAGGAGAAAAACTGCAATTCCCAGTGACATTTTTCCCATGCCTCAGAGCCTGTGCTTTGGTCCTTCTCTCTGAGTGTTTTATTTTTGTTATAATTACAGTGTCTTGCCTGTGCATTGTCCCTCTGATCCTTTGTGAAAGCCCAGATCACTCCGTGCAGACTGCGCTCGTAGGTGTGATTTATTGAGTGACAAGTAGCTGTAGGGTGGAACACCCGCCTCTGTACCTGAGTAAAGTATTAGACATCACAGAGCTGAGGCAAGCAGGAGGGGGGCACGGGAGGGGGCCGTGGAGGCGAAAAGCAAAGAGCAGTAACACAGCAGCTCCTGGATACAGATCAGACAAGAGGTTCTGCCACAAATCACCTCGAAACATGTCAGACGCTGCATGTTTGTTGTTTTACACTGAGGGCACAGCCGTAGTCCTAAAGTATTGATTCTTCCCTTTGTACGGAGACAGAGACTGTCAGCGCTAGCAGGCTGACCTTGGTATGGCGCAGACAACTATTCCCCACCCAGCCCACCAGATGAACCCCACAAGGAAAAGCCTGCGCGGGAGATGCTAATGTCCACTTCACAGGCACCGAGAGAAACCCATGCTGGCTGAAGTGCTTGGCTCCTCCTGATTCCCAAACCTTTCCCTGTCTGGGCCCCCAGAGTGCTCACTGTGACAGAAAATTGGAGGCAGAATTCTTGGAATGAATATGTGTGTGTGTGTCTCAAAATGAACAAAAGGAAGCGCTTGTATTTATCTGTGAGATAACCTATGGTGTCTCTGTGTGCCTCTTGTGTTTGAAGAGGAAAGAGAAGAGTTTATTTTCTGTATCAAAGGAGGCATCTCCTTGAGTGTGGGGGCACTTAAGTACAGTTTTGGGTGGGGACAGAGCCCGTCTCTCCCCTTTCTGTTTGAAATGCATCTGTGACATGCCAGATACGGGAAAGGTAACCAAGTCTTATGCTTTATTGATCTGTGATTATTGTAAAAATGGTTTAATAGCAAAACTACCAAGATTCACTTACCCATATGAATCCAGAGTTCTCTTTCTCGTCTTACCCTTTGTAGCCTTCCTAAACCACTTTACAGTATTTAAAAAATACCATGGACTGTGAAAATCAAGTAGGAACAGAGAGACAAACTTGAATAAACTGGTCTGTAGCTTAGAATTGATATTTGCTTTGGCTGGATTTAAGCGCAGACACACGGCTCTCAACATTCTGAAGTCAGGCAGTCCACACTCTGGCACGTCCATGGAGGGGAAGAACTTCTGAGTAAGGGAAGGGGACACCCCAAGGTGTCCTCCAGGATACACAGCAGGACACCGGGCAGATTCCTGCAGTTTGCCTGGAGTGAAGTGCTGGGGTCTCAGTTACTGTTCCCGGGGCTGAGGATTTTATTTTGACTGACAGTAACAGGAAGGATGGCTTGCTCTTTCTGTTTTAGGAATTTGCCTGCATGACTCCTGTCCATAGCATTCCGTGAGAAAAACCCCAGGAGCCTCCTGGTATTGCTGCAGGAGAAAATGAAGCACCAAGTGGTGATGTCATGGCTACTTAGGGCACAGGAATCTTTCCTTTAAAAATGGGATTTCTGCATTCCAAAGAAAATGACACAAACAGGTTCAGTGGAGGTGACAGTATGTCAGTTTTGCATGACTCAGCTGTAATCTTTCATTAACATGAATTTTGAAAATGTTGCCTAGAGCATTATTAAACATAAAAGTAACACGTTATTATAAGGCATTTTGAAGAATTTACTCACCTGTATAAGATGTTTATTTTCTGTTTGCCACATCTACTTGTTTATGTTTCTACTGCTTAAATAGCTATTTAGAAATTTCCAGAAGTGACATTTCAGTTTTTAGAAATTCAACTTCTTTATAGTCACTTTTTTCCGGATTTTTAGGTGTGAGATTTCTGTGCAGTATTGGGGTTTCCATATTCCTAAGAAAGGAAAAGTTTTCAATAAAAGTACTATTGTATTTTTTATTTCATGTTCGATTCTAAATACTTCTGATTCTTTGTTGCATCCTCGTTTTTCCGAGGTAAGAACAGTTAAACAACTCTGCCTGAGGGTTTAAAAAAGAAAAAGGCAAACTATTTAGGATATTATAAATGTCCTCACAAAAGGAAAATCTGGTTATTAAATGGGAAGCGGGTGATGTGTGAAGTATTATGTAGGAAAAATAAGGCAGGGAACAAATTAGGGATGGTTTAAGGTCTGAACATTCAGTATTTTTTTTTCTGAACACATTGCTTTTCTTTTAACATATACATGTTAATCGTCTGTCTTTCTTCTCCATATATGTCATATCCACTTGATTTACCACTGAAATTAGATCGCTTTTGAAAGTGTCAGTTGAGCTATCCCTTGCCTTGTTAGTATCATGTTTGATTCCTTGGACAGAGACATAAATCACTATCTAATATGCAGGTCTTTTGAAGACGCACCCAAGGTTTATTGCCAGTAACAGACCAGTGGCCTTCTGTGGACTTTCCATGAATAAAACAGATTGATGAGCCATTTTATAGCATCGCAAGCTGTATTATAAATACATCACCCTTTTCAGTAATCTAACGTGAGGAACAACCTAATGAGCTCCCAGTCACGATCAGCCGGAGAGCTGTGAGTTCTGTTTCTCCCAGTTCAGTGACAACATCTTCGCTTTGCTGCAACAGTGAAGTCTGGTAGCATTTCAAATCAGTCAGAGTAATAAAGAGTCATAAAGAAGAATATAAAGTGGGTCTGATTTTTGCTTAGAACTGAAAATCTAAGGCAGTTGGCATTTTAAGTTATTCAAATTTCTTTTTTCACTGGATGAAGTCATCAACACAATTGGAGTGGCACATTATCATTTTGAAATATACATGATCCAAAGCCTTGACAGCTCGGCAGAGGAGCAGGCAGCTAGGGCTACAGCAGCATGAGGTTATCAGCTGAGAAGCACAGCTTAAGATCATAGTTGGTGCTATCTTGGAGCCTTCTCCTCTGCACAGTGTGTAGCACTTCACCTTTGGTGTCTAATTAATCCTCATAATCGTTTGTAGCACAAAATGAGTGGGTGGCATCGGAGGATAAACAGTTATTATCTCCCTCTTTCTGGTGTGGAGACCGAGGCATGTAGCCATGGTTGTTTTTAGAGTCACCTGCATACAAAGAAAAACAATATTAGATGTATTTTGAGAAAGAGGGGAAAAGTTGCTATATACAATAGATGTCAACATGTTAGAGAATTCACCCAGCCTTTGTGGACTTTTAATTTCTAAATAGATTGGAAGATGAATGACACTGTGAACTGGTATAGTTTTGTAAATGGTAGTTTTTACCATCTGAAAGCTGTAGTTGCTTTTGAGCTGGAAAGTTCAAGAGGATATTTCTCTTTCTGAAAGCAGTTGATTACGCTGCGTTATAAAATACCACAATACCACTTGCCTATGTGTCCCCGATCAAAATATTATACTTTATGGAAATCAAATATTGGTGTGAAGTGGCATTATTTGCAAATATGAGTTGGTAAGCTGCCTCCAAAACAAAAACAAGATTGAAGCCTCTGTTTTTCATTCAGATTCACTTTTCTACCATGAAAGCAGGCAGGCAGTTGATAGACTTTATTATTTATACTCCCGACTTGAAGTGTCTTGTGCCTACAGGGGAGAATGAAACTGAAGTAGCTTTAATTAGTCTTTACAGAATAGGTACAGATAGAATATTTGACCACTGAGGCACAAGCAGATCATTGAGGGCCTAGCCTGTTGAGCCCGCTCCTATGTATACTGAGATGATCGAATTTCCAATTTTTGAAGGTTATTTAAATGAAATGGTCCTATTTTTGCCCTCTGTTCCTTATTAAGGAATGCTTGATAAATCCATTTAAACGTTTATCGGCAGTCAGTCAATGTTATTTTGAATTTTAGCGTTCTTAGTTCTTAGGAATGACATTATGCCTTTAGTATTTTGTTTTCAGAGTGAAGGACTTTGAAACTGCATGCAGCTGCATTTTGTTGTGTTTATGCTTTGTCTTTCTCTGCTGTACCTGTGGGGTTGAGTGTAGACCACAGGTCTGTACTTACTGGGTTGGATGAACCGTTCTATTCCTCACTGTCTCCATTTTAAAATTGTTGGCTAGAATTTAACCTTCTCCTCGGGAATCTTTGAAGGAATATTATACAGTGGGCTTACAAAAGTCTTTCTCTTTGCAGTAGTCCATGTAGACAGTGAGTGAGTGATCTTGGCGTTTTAGTGCTGAATCAAGGCTTGTGGCTGCATCATTTATGATTTTGTCATGTTAAGTTTCTCAGATTGGTATAGTTTATGATGATGGATTATGTAAAAGGAAAGATTTTGGCTCATTTGTCATTAGATATCAGATATCAGTTCTTTTGACAGACATTACCACTTTCACATAAAATCATAAGGATTGCAAACTGAAAAATTAGAAACAGGAGCTCATACAAGTGGATTTTTTTGAATAGGAAAATCAGGTACACAGAGAGGAGGAGAGACAGAGAGGAAGATCTTTCCGCTGATTCCCTCCCCCAAGTGGCCCCAAAGGCAGGATCTAGACCAGTCTCCCATCCAAGTACTAACCAGGCCTGACCCTGCTTAGCTTCCGAGATCAGACGAGATTGGGTGTGTTCAGGGTGGTATGGCCATAGAATCTGAGCCAATCTGAAGCCAGGAGCCACAAACAGGAAGCTGGATGGGAAGTAGGGCTGCTGGGATTAGAACCAGCACCCATATGAAATCCCAGTGCGTGTAGGTGAGGACGTTAGCTACTAGGCTACTGCACTGTGCCCCAGGTGGATTTTTAAGTATTCAGTCATTGATTTCTTGCTAAGAATCTGTAAGAAAAGAAATCCAAGGGCATATTATGCTTTTTTCCCCCTTTCTGCCCTCCCTGTCCCCCACTTTTTCTTCTGTCTTATTGCAAGCCCATGTGTGTCATTGCTCCAAATTTCCCTCTTGAGTTCAGGAAAGAATTTTTTTAATAAGAAAAACATTAGGCTTATGGAAAGAAAGCTAAGTTGCCAATAAATTTGATTTCTCCTTTGGATTTATGAGAACCTGAGAAAGCAGTCTTCCAGGTTTTTTTTGTCAGTTCCCGGGGACTCAGGGGTAGTCTTTCTCAGCTGTGGTCATTCCTAGGCAAGTTCAGCTCCAAAACTGGGTACCAGTGAGCTTGTTTCAAGTTGGCAGTCCTGAACCCTCTTTGGAAGTTTTTTGCTGGTCAGGTTTGTTTTGTCCTTCCTTGCAGTGAGTACAGATTTCTGTTGTGGAATTCTTGTTTGGCCTTTCTCAAGTATCCGAAGTACAAATGCGGGCGCACACACACACACACACACACACACACCCTTGCCATGTGCTGCTGTGTTTCTGTCTCATTAGAGTCTATTGGGATTGACTTGCTCTTTTTGGCACATAAAGACATCTCTAGTTTTAACACAAAGCGATTGATTTAAGCTACATTTTAAAATCATAGATTCAGTGCCTCATTTTCATTAACTGCCCTTCTATGCCTGGTCACCTTTAGAGGGCATAATTCTGCAGGAAAGCTATTCCTAATGAATTGCAAATGGGGATCAGTTAAGTAGGTTGTGTTAATTATGTCATTTGCAAGATTGCCTAATGTGGAATTGGTCAAGAGATGAGAAACTGCTTGTCAAATGTTTCCCTTAACTAATGTGATATTTTGTGGTTTGCAAATGACACAATTCACATAACTTATTTGATGGAACCTCATTAACCACCCCTTAGTTTGCCTTAGCGAAATTATGTTATTAAGCGTGCCTTGATAGGTTCTGTCCTCATTGCTTTCCATTCAGCCCAATGTTTGTCTTGTGACAGCTCTCCCCATTCCTTGGTCTTTGAGGGAGTCAAGCAAAGGTCCATGCTCAGAATAATATTCTGCCTTTAAAGATGTATATATTTGAAAGGCAGAGCAACAGAGAAACGGAGAGATAGAGATAGGCTATCCATTGGTTCACTCCCCCAGATGGCCACAACAGCCATCATGGGCCAGGCTGAAACCAGGAACCAGGGACTTTTTCTGAGTTTCCTTGTGGGTGGTAGAGTTTCAGGTATTTTGACCACTTTCCACTGTCTGCCCAGGTGCATCTGAAAGCAGTGGAGCCATGGCTAGAGCCAGCACTCTGCTCTGGTGGCTATGCTGATGGCACAGGCAGCAGCTTCACCTGCTGTAATGCAGTGTTGACTTCAAGAACGGTGCTTTTGATGTGCTTTATAGCATCACAAACATGAACTGATCCTCGGAGTACTTACTAACACTGTCACTGTGTCAGGCATTTTGAGCTGTTTCTACCAGATTTGTCATCTCTTTCCTCATAGCTTTATGTTCTGCTGTCTTGGCGCTATAAATCAAAACCCAGAAAATTGCTGAACCCAAGTTTCAGTTGAAAAACCCAAGTGTGAACTAGTATTGTAATTACTATTAAAAAGTAATTTTCTGCCGTTGTTATATTGGACTCTTCTAGAAATTATTTGCTTTGGAAGCAGAACATTGACCTTGTTGGTATTAAAAAAAAAAAGGCATCATTTTCTTCCTTGTTGTCTATGGTCTCTTGCTGAGAAATTTTTAAAAATACTTATTTTTATTGCAAAGTCAGGTATATAGAAAGGAGGAGAGACAGAAAGGAAGATCTTCCATCCGATGATTCACTCCCCAAGGAGACGCAATGGCTGGAACTGCGCCAATCCAAAGCCAGGAGCCAGGAGCTCCTCCAGGTCTCCCACGTGGTTGCAGGGTCCTAAGGCTTTGGGCTGTCCTTGACTGCTTACCCAGGCCACAAGCAGGGAGCTGGATGGGAAGTGGGGCTGCCGGGATTAGAACCAGTGCCCATTTTGGATCCTGGCAGGTTATCGTGCAGGCTCTCTTGCTGAGAAATTTAAAGATGTTAGAGCCATGTGTCTTTTCAAAAATAACATTTTGGAGTTTACATTGCAACTCCTTATAATTCTGTCCTCAAAAGTACACTCTAGTGGCCTATGTGGTGGTACAACAGGCTAAGACTCTGCCTCTAGTGCCAGTATCCCACACCAAGGCAGTTCTAGTCCCAGCTGCTCCACTTCTGATCTAGCTCCCTAATAATAGCCTGTGAACGCAGTAAAGAAAAACCAGATCCTCGAGCCCCTGCATCCGTGTGGGAAGTACAGAAGAAACCGTTTGTTGTCAGCCTCAGACCAACAGAAATAACCATTTCCAATGGTGGCCATTTGGGAAGTGAACCAACTGATGGAAAATCACTGTCTCCTTGTACCTCCTCTCCCACTCTGTAAATCTGCCTTGCAGTAAAATACACACACACACACACACACACACACACACACCACACTCACTATACTGGCTGGGAATAAATTCCTGTTAATAACCTGTCGACTCTTTCATAGATGGGGAGATGATTGAAAAGGTTTAAATATGAAGTCCTTGGCAGTGCAGTAAGTAGGCCGCCTGATCCTCAGACAGTGTGACTAGCATGTTGGTCAAGAAGGCTGATGTACATTTCACCCTGCCTGAGAAGATGAGCTTTACTTGCATTCTGTTTTGTAGCAGTCGGCCCACTCCAGTAATGGTAATGCCTTTTATGTATGGGGTTGAAATTTTTTTAAAGACCATCTTACCTATTACGTTGATGACGTTTTTTGTTTGATTAAAACATCGTCTTGATTGCCTTTAGCCCAATGTCTCTGTAGTCGTCATCATCCTAGACTTTTCTCAAAGCTTAACCCGGTGAAAAGAATTCTTGTGTAAGAGAACATTCAGGTTGATGTCCTGTGTGTGGCTCCACATTGACTCCAAGTCCTTTTTCCTTTGACCTTTAGCCGCATAACCAGCCAGGATTGCCTCTGATAAAGTCGATGTGTAAGGCTATTATCCTTTCTGTGGTCTCCTGTTTTCTGTCTACCTTCTGCCAGCCCCCACTCATGCCACACACATTCCACAAACTGTGCAGACTTGGCAGCAGACTGCACCCCAATCCTTGTTATGTAACCCACCACCTACCCTTTTTTGGCATGGGACACCAGATTTAGCAAGTTGCAACGAAGAGTGGATTTAATTGGAACATATGCTTTGCTCAAATCTGCAACAAAGAAGAGTTGATAGACATCAGGAAAACACAAAATATATGTAGATGGTTGCTTGAGTAATATCAATTTACATGGGAAATGTCTTCCACAACTGGGCTGCATTTAAACAAAAGCAACCACCATTCTCCATTTCTTCCGACACCCTCCCTCTTCGAGTATTACTTGTAACTTGCTCTCTCATGCCTGCACATGGGTGGTCATGACCTGCTGAAACCAACAAGTGATGTAGAACTGTCTGTGATACTTCTGTCTGGGATTCAGTTATGAATGACGTCGCAGTGAACCCTCTGTCCACTCCCAATGTTGAAATAACCCTTGTATTCTTATTACTTCTCTTGTACATATCGGTATCCTTTTGGTTAGTCCCTCATTTTAACAGGCAGATATAGTATAACTACAATTAAGTGACTAGATTCCAAGTATATAGTTTCATGAGTGAAGAAAAAATATGCGCACTTACATTAAACTATCACCTTCATAATCAGCGTGCAGTTTTTTTCTTATACTATTCCCTCATGCACTATGCCAGTTAATACTCATCCCCTTTGTTGGCCTTAATATTCATTGTCTTTATTTGTTTTATAAATATTAATTTTGCCGGTGTTAGAGTTTTACGTGAATTGCATCATTCAATATGTGTTATGCTATGCCTGGCTATTTTTGCTGTTGTTCAGTGTCACGAGGGCTGATCAATATTGTTATGGGTAACAGTAGTTTGTTCTTTGTATTGCTGGGTGGCATTTCATTATAACAACACCCGTTTAAACAACAGCAAAAACACATTTGGACATGGTTGATGCATTGCTTCTGTCTGGTGCAAACATTCTAAAACCACTGATAAGTCCTGATGTGTAGGACTTTTCTCCTTGTTTCCTGCTCCCCACCTAGCTACCTGTCTATCCCAAAGTCACAAGTCGCTCAGTCGTCTTGGTTCACATCCTGAACTTCAGAAGGAATAGGGACCCTCCTTCCAGAGACCTGTATAGCATCTTACAACCCCAGGTGTCCTCCTGTGTCTTATAATCTACGTTCCTGGAGGTGAAGGTCTTTCTGTATGCAGATGCACCTTCTTTAAGAAGAGATCCCCTTCAGAACTCTTTGTTTAAAGCTTTAGTTTTATTAGAAAATCGGATTTACAGAGAGTGTAGGGACAGGGAGAACAATCTCCTCTCTGTTGATTCACTGCCCAAGTGGCCGCAACAGCCAGACATAAACCAGAGGCCATATGGGATTCCAGCACATATGAGGTAAGGATTTAGCCACTAGGCTACCACACTGGGACCCCCTTCAGTGTGGCTTGAAAGGAGCTTCATCTTTAACACTATTCTGAAATGTATTTTAGGTAGAAAGTTCTGTTCTGCTTTGTTCATTTTAGGTTCTCAGGGACTCAGAAGTCCTAGAGTTCAAGGTTCTAGGTTTGAATTTGTCAAAGAATGTCACAGGTTTAGATACCTGAGGACAGAAGCACTGGGTGAAGAGGTTGATAGCAGTTACTCTTTGTTAAGTTACTTAACCCTTAAAGGCTATGGGCTACGACTTTCTATTTTCTCACATATAATCTTTCTAGCACCATAATTATGTAAGTATTGTTATTATTCCCACTTAGTAGAGGAAGAAAACTAACCCTTAGATAATTTACCCATGATTGTATAGCTGGTAATTCCAGGGAGTGTGATAGGATTCCAGATGTGGCATCCAGACACTGTGCCCCAGTGTCCTGTCAATGCTATTTGGACATCTTCATTTAAGTATAAAATAGACAATATGGCAATGCCTTCCTGTTTGGAATTAGATATTTTAGTATACTTGTTAAGCTGTTGAAAATTATGGGAAATTTGAAAATGTGATCAATGCTGGAGTCACTACCTAGGGAAGATAAAATCTTCATTTAAAAGTTTCAGATCATGTGAAAGATAATAAAATGTGATGAACAGAATTATACAGAATTGTTATTTTGACATTAAGGAATTGAAAATGAGATTCCTTTGTTTTCCCCTTGCAGTATGGGACTCAGGGAATGATGTTATCGCACGGTGCTTGGAGTGCCCATGTCAAGTGCCAGTGTGAGTCCCAGCTGGTTCACTTCAGATCTAGCTTCCTACTGTTGTGCCTAGGAAAAGCAGTGATGATGGTCCTGATACATGGACCCTTGCCACCCATGCACAGAAGCAGGTGAAGTTCCAGGCTGTTGGCTTAGCCTGAAGCAGTACAACACTGGGGAGTGAATCAGTGCATGGAAGATCTCTATCACTGTACTTTATGAATATCATGACATCAGTCATGCTAACATTTTTTTAACTAGATGAATTTAATATCTTTGTTAGAACTTAGATTTCAGTGTTGAAAACCTTGTTGGTGTTAGGTTCTACTTTACAATCTCTACCTGAAGCATAAAGTCTAATTTTGTTTGGAAAATACAAAATCATGTGGAAGTTCATGATAAAATGCATCTTTTGAAAATTTTGCGACATTTAAGTTTTTGTCATATAATACTAAAACTTTAGATCCTAACTTCCTTTGATGTGCTGTTGTTCATAAATTGACACTAGCCAAAAGAAAAGAAATGAGCAAAATAAAATCTGCTGCCATTGTTCTCCATTGGGGAGTGTATTCTCCTTGACAGTTGCCAAGTTTGCCATTAGACATTTAATAGGCAGTTTATCCACTGTCTCATTTTCTGTATCTCTTCCAATGCATGCTGACACTGTATGTTAACTGTCTTATGTCACTAATGATATCTTTCCTTTCATGTGTGTTATTATCAAAGGATGAGTTGTGATTTCCTAGAAATGCAATGCACAGACTGATAGGAGAAAAAAAGGGTGTTTCACAGAGTTTGGTATTATTTATAATCCTAGTTACTACAAATGACTTAGCATATCTAGGCTGCAGTTGGAATCTCTTCATTTTTTTCTGTTAATAATCATAATAATTATAGTTTGAATTATTTTCAGCTTTAATTTTAAGTTATTTTGTCTTTATTTAACTCCTGCTACCATGAACAAGAGAATCTTGCTTTAAAATAATCTTTTAATCAAAACATATTCAAGGTACATGGTGCCTTAGTGATCACTTAATTCAACTCTGTAATTTCTGTGATTGTGGGATTGTACTTGATGAGCCACCTGAAATTATTCCAGACATGAAGATATCTTTCCTATTTTGCTCGTTTGTCCCTTAGTGATTTGAGAATGGAGATACGACCCTGAAATACCATTTGACCTGTGTGTGTAGAAACTGTGATAACATTAAAGAAAGGCAGGGCAGAAATGAAAGACTTTGTATGTGTTTACATTTGTAAATTTGTGATACTTTGTTATCAGGAAGCTCCTACAGTTTTTTCTTGGAGTCCTCTACGGAGACCTATACATGTGTTCTACCCAATTCCACTCACTGCTGTCCCTTTCTCACGCACGCCACACCTCCACAGGCATCTCTGATGTTTTATGGTGGCAAGAGAATTCACGAGTTTTAGAACTGGCTGTTTGTTGTTGTAGTCTTGGAAAATTTACTGAAGAAGACCAGCAGAATATTTCCTAAGTAGAAGATTTTCAGTCGTGATCCATGCTGAGTAAAATACATTTGAGGATAGAAAAAGAGCCAGGTGTTTGTATTGCCTACTCCTGAAGAGGGCAGAGGCATTTGAGTGCATACTGCCCACATGAACACTTAGAAATGCTGTGATTACTGTTATTGACATGCTTAGAATATTATTTCTTCCTATTTTTTTATGCAAAGGTAGATAAAGCTTAAGGATTGTAGGATTTCAAGATTGGAGGGCCCTAAGATCCTGCCACGTACTACTGTACACTAATTTGTGTAACTCAAGTTGGATCTTTGCTGCAGGGACTATACACAACTATTTCCTTTGGTTTCCAGAAATGTTTCAACTTTAGGGCCAGAATTGAGCACCACTATGTAGATGCTGGTCCAGCCTTCTAATTTGCCGCAATATCCCTGAAACTTCATACAGGTAAAATGATTTTATGAGACTAGGTTCTTAATTATTTCAGGCATGGTACCAGAATTTGGATCTCCTATGCTGTTACCATATCATGTATGATAATTCCAATTAACTTGATCCTATTCAGAAAAGGCTCTGATCTCCAGTTAGTCCTCTTTCTATTATTACAGTAATGAATGAGTTTAATGAGCATTTATTGTGGGCTGGGCACTGTGCTAGAAGTTTCATATGATTGTCTCCTTAACAGCGAACGCTAATACTCTCACACCACATAGGAAGAAACAGACCCAAAGAAATTAAGTAATACATCTATACTTTGAGAGTAAGATAAATGAGGATTTTGAATTGGAGCCTGGTCCTTTGATTCCAGAATCAAACCACCTTGTATATCTGTTTTGTCTTTTCCTATTATTTTTCTCCTTCTAAGACCAAAGTTTTAAAGAGACTCTTTAAGACATGGGAGCTCTAGATCACATTTTTAAAGCCAGGATAAGAAAACAAAAATGTGTCCCCCTGGCTTTTACCCATGTTTTTTTTTGAATCCTGATATAACGTGGAATATTAATGGTGGCAAGCTATTTTGCCGCCACATGTGGCAGCAGTCGTGGATGTGCCTTACAGCTTTTATGTCTTCAGAGGTAAAATAAAAATTCCCATAATGTGGATGGTGTAGGAAGAGTGACTTGGCTGCTGGCTTTTTAGCATGTTTGGTGTTATTCTATGCATGTGTGAAAAAAACAGCAAAGCTGGTATTAGAAAAGAGTATGTCTAAAATGTACCTAATACTTTTCAAAGAAGGGTTTAGTTGTGGGTGGCAAGCTGTAGTAATGCCACCTAAAAGAACTACAAAGCTGTTTTTTGGTTTTGAATCAAAAGCCATTTTAGTATTGACAAAACAGCGCTTGCAAAAAACACCTCTATTCAGACATGGTAATGTTTATAAATATGAAAGTACTTTAAAAAGTTTATGGAAAAATACAATTAAAATAAGTTTGTTTTGGAATGTAAAGATGAAACCTTACTGATTCGATGTTAAAGATTACTCGTGGTACGCTGAGCCTCACTGAACATCTGCTGGAGTTGTACAGACAGCCAAAGCATATTATATCTATGATAATACAGATTTTCTATGAGCTTTTTATAGCATCTTTGTGTTATTTCTTTCTCCTGTTCATTTACAAAAATTTATTTTTGTATGCTCATTTTTAAGTGTCAAGGAAAAAAGGTATAAAATGAATAATTATTTTGGTTGAAATCTCAAGTTCATGGGAGTGAAGTGGAAAGAGCATTTAGGCAAGGTAATATTCTAGTAACAAGAGAGGAATATATTCGAAGTAGTCACTGTTTGTATTGGCTAATGGAACACAATGGTAAGTCTTCACCATGAGTGGGTGGAAACAAGATGATAAGTGTTGCTAGAAACTTACTATAACATGTGCTTGCTTATTGTGTACAAAAAACTTTAATTGGTAAGTTGGTAGATACTAGTTGTTTGACTTTGAGAGCAAACAGAAAATTGGCTTTTTCCATTATAGGACCACCTTTTGTAGTATTCCCTATTATTTCGTGATGTGTTACATAAAAAAATTCAGTGTGATTATACCTGCATAAATACGTTATTTCATTTAACCCTTATACTCTTATTGAAATGTTACCTTCAATTAAATTAGAATTGCTATGATAGAAGTTTTCGAAATCTCAGAGACTCACTGTCTCTAGGCACTAATCTTTGGCAACTTTATATCAACATTTTATTCTAAAAAACTTTTAGTGATGAAATTGCCACCTTATAATGAAACCAGTTAGCAAATTGGACTAAACTCAGGAAACTAACTCAGTGTAACTAATTGAGATAGTAAATGTTTGCACAATAGTAACGAGCAGTCACTTTAAAATCTTGGAAAAGCTTGCCTGAGAAAATTTGATACATATTTTTGTTTGCCAGGCTTGGAAAGGAAAAGTTCTTAAATGGGGGAAGAAATTTTCCACCTACCTGACTGTTTCTTTCCCTTACAGTTTAAGATCTTCTCTGAGAACCTAATTTTATCACACATTTTTGAGTGATTTGCAATATAAAATATTTTGAAAATACTTAATATTTGAATGTCTCTGTGTGTGGGTGTATCACGAGTACTTTAAATATAATCAATGGTAATTCTTTGACAGTGAACGTCTGGCAGCTAATTTTTACAACATGGAACGAAGCTTGCATTGTTTCTACTTGCCTCTTAGTTGTGTTATCCAGTGATCCTCAGTAGCTTTTCCTAGGTCTCATTGTCATGGTGCCATTTACAGTGTTTCCATCCAGACACATCTGTAAGTGCTCCAGGCTGGTGGTGGTTTGCCGTTTTTCTAGAGCTGCGAACATACTGTCCCGTTAAGTGGTTAGATCACCTCTCTTGCGCAAGCAACAAGATTGTAGGGTTATTTTCATGGTAACAACAGAAATATGGAAGTTTGCTGTCCAGGGACCAGGAGGGAGAGAGCCAACTGTTCTGATACCCAGCCTGGCTCTCTACCTGGCAGCATTTTTTTGCCATGGGCTAATGTTGACATATATGATGGCTGTTATTGTAATCTTTCTGAGGGATGTGTAAGACTGTTCTTCCCTCACAAATAGTAGACGTACCTAATTGTCATGCTTAGTTCACAGCTAGCAGGTTACCCTCACAGTTTTATATATAAACTTGTATATTTTACTTCAGGAGGTTGCTCCACCTGCTGTTATGCAACCTCACAGGGAGTTTTTATAGCTTTTAATGCTAAAACACATGGTAAGAACAGGATAATTTTCTGAGGAAACTATTAACCAGTAAAAGAAAATTTTAGTTGAAAACTAGTGGTTAATAATTACCATTCTCTAACATGAAAAAAATCTTTCTGTGATGTATTCTGCTAAACACTGTAAATGTGTCAAAAGGACATGAGCTCTTTTGTATTTGCTTAATCAAAATGAATTCTGTGGTCTGCATATGATGGGTGGAGAGTGTGACGGCTGTAGCTGAGTGTGTGAATGTGTCTGAGGATTTGGCTTACTGACTTAGTCAGAATCCGCCAGTGTCCTTCCCCTTGTGTAGCCAAAACTTCTGTGTGTTGTAGCGTGTCTACTGCAGAGTGAGGTGGGGCAGACTGAAGAAGACATGTATTCAGCTTGTCCCTAGTCCCCAGCATTTCTGAAGAATAAATGGATGTTGCTACTTTTTAACTAAAACCAGAAGCAGGAGTGTACTAGAAGTCTATTCATCATCTTTAAAAATGGAAGTCATTTTATTTTAAATCCTTTGTACTCTTGTTAGTAGGGGCGAAATGTTTCATTTTGGAGGTTTTTTTCCCTGTGATTTAACATGTGATGTTATAAAGTACATTTACTTTTGTTACTATTACAAATGTGGAAATTAAAAAAATCGATTCAGGGGTGATAGAAGAAGCACTGACATATAAAAATAATATAGAGTCTATAGTACTAACATTCCTTTAAAGTGGTTTGCTGAGAGTAGAGTTACTTCTTACTGTCTGACATTGTGACTGAAATGTATGTTAGACCCATGTCTACAGAACTAAACTGGCCAGACCGTGAGTATTTGTTCTTTCTGGATATTGGCAGTTAGTAAGTAAATTACCAGGATTTGTTCCGATACTTAGCAAGTTGATAATAGCATTGTTATAAATATAAATTCTTGTGTATTATATGAATTACAATTTGTTTTTCATAAATTATTTCTTGAAATAAAACCCAACAGTAATTTGTGTTACAAAAATGAATATTTTTATAACCTCGAAATTTTTGAAATTAACATTGAGAAAAAGGTTTCTCTATGGGCAGCTAGCCATGTCCGCATGACATCTTTTTTTTCTTTTTACAAGAGCATCTTAAACCTTGGCCGTTGTAAATATTTTACACTTTCAAATCAATAATAATTTAATCATTGCTCTGATTGCTATCCTAGATGTCATTAATTTCAAATCGTTCTCTTTAGCTTTTGAAATTTATATTATTATTGTATTTAGATGGTAGATTTCCTACTGAAAATCATAAACACTATACGGTGGCTTAAGTGAGGCAATTTATATGCATTTAAAAGAGGTAATTTTATATATTTAAACTAAATGGAGAAAAAGGAAACATTGAAAGCTATGTTGTTCTGTTCTCTTTGAAGTTTACCATTAATGATTTAGTGTATTTTAAAATATGAGAGTTGACTTTTTTTCAAGGGTTTCTTTTTCTAGAACTATGCTGAGTGGACTATGAAATGTCTAACAGTGTGTGCTAAATATAAGGATTTTATGTATACTTAGAAACATAATGTTTGAATGGGTGCAGGTAAGAATTAGTGTGGGAAGAATCAGATTTTTGAAAGTTCTGTATAAGTTTTATGACTGGTGCTTCATTTTGTTTATGCGTCTAAAGTCTTAACAGTTGTTAATTGTGGCATGCTTACGAGAATATCCTTTTTTAACAACAGGAAGAAATCATTTTGTTTTCTTTTTCTTCCAAGTTTTCTGTTTCATCCAAATTTAGGATGAACTGCCTTGCCTCCGTGAAGTGCTATTGACAGATTTTATTGGACATGATTTGGCAACTTCCTTGATGATGAAAAGTATATGTTTTTTTTTTAGCAGTTTTATTCCTGCGCACTTGGTTTCAGCTGAGATAGGAAATGGAAATAACAAAACACTCTTAGAAAATCTTGTTTCTGTAGACACTCACCCTTGCCAGAAACCACGAGGCAGTGGAAATATCACGAGCAAGCTTGTTCCTACAAGACTCCCAGACTGATTACCCGACCAAAGAAGTTCCCAGAAATTTAGCTTGAAGCGCTTACTTAAAAGTTAGGAGTGGATCTGATCCTTCCCAGAGTCACCCATTGCTAATTATAGCTGCCTGTACTGTCCCTGTCGTCTCGTTATCAGTCAAACCCAAGTGCCTCTCTTTATTATTTCCAGTTTTCTCCAAAATATATACTTGCTGGACATATCATTGCATTTGATTGTATGTAAAGTATACCACATATCCTTAGCATTCTGAATCTGTGCATTTCTGTTTTTCTTGCCTGTTATACTCTTCGATGCAACAGATGGATTTTTTTTTCTTTTAATCTGATTTCATTTTGTCTTAAAATTTTTGGTAGTTGGGAATTTTCTTATCACATAGATAAGGCCTCTTCCAATCTGCAAGATGTGTTATATGTTTAATTGTGTGTATATGTCCTTTTGATACATAGAGGTGCTGCTGTAAAAATAAAATGACATTATTTTATTTTGAGATGCACATTTGGGGGTTAGCAGTCAAGATTCCAGGTAGGAGGATGCTTACACCCCTAATCAGAGTGTCTGGGTTTGAGCCCTCACTGCTGAGTCCAGCTTCCTACTACAGTGGACCCTGGCAGCCATCTGTAGTGCTGGGCCGAGCTGCCCACACATGCAAGACCTGAAGTGAGTTCTGGACCTGACTTGTTCCCTGCTTGCTTGGCTTCTGCTGGTTCATGGGCTCTTTGGGAGTAACCCAGAGAATGAGAGTTCTCTGCCATTTTCCTTCTCAAAAAAAAAAAAATATATATATATATATATATCGTTTTGTTAAAAAATGTTTTTGAGAGCCACTCACTTGAAATTAGCATGATAAAGCTCTAGCATATTATGTGCTGTTTGATTGAAATCACATACTGGGTTGTTAGGAAAATGCGTTTGATGCTGGCAGAGGCCTGTGCCTGCTCGTTCTGGTTCTGGATCCGTAGCTTTGATGTTGGGTGAACATCACAACTTGAACTGCTGTGTTTAACACTGTGAAAATATTTGCTGAATCTCACTGCATCTCCCAGATAATTCCTACTTCTCTTTAAGTCAGAATTCATGGGGACTAAAGGGATGTTTTTTGCTTTAAAACATTGCTTGTCAGTTAAGCACCCTAAGATACTTCTTCCTTTGCATGACTTTCTGAAAGCGTACATACACTGAGCTTGGTATTAAGTAATGTTAATCACAAAATTAATTCTATGTCCTTTGATGTGGCTAATGAAAGCCAGAAGGATTTGGTAAGAAAAAAAAATGATAGAGACAGTAAGAAGGGACAAAATTGTCCCAGCAGTTATCTATGAACCATAGCAGAGTTTTCTGAAGAATCCTTAAACTTGTTTTCCCCAGTAAGTAAGTAGAAAAACAGTGCTTGGTGTGTTGCTGCTGCTGTGGCTGTTGTTGTAAATTAGGGGGTAATTACACAACAAATGATTTAAAGCTTGTATCTAGATTTTGCATCGACATTCTTCTAGTTTATTAATTTAAAAAAGATGATAGTGGAAATTATGTCCCATCTGCTTGACTTACAGTTGTAGTGAGAGAGCTACTGAATTCAGTAGCTGGGCAACAGAAAGAAAAAGAAAAAAAGTAAAGGGACCCAGAAATTCATCATTTTTGTTTGGGTACCTTCTTGGTATTCTTTGGATTTGAAGTCTTACTGCATTTTCCACTCAGTCAGGCTTCATGGTATATAGACCTATAGGTATGAAACTGAGGGCTTCATCTGTGTGCAAGACCTTCCTGAACACTAACGAAAGATGGTTGACATTTTTATTTTTGTGTTAGTAGATGTTTTCTTCCCTATAGATATTTCCACAGCACTATGATTTTATGACCTACCTGCCAATATAATGTCAAATTCGATTTAGTCTTTGAGTGTGTTGATTCACTCATCTTAACACTTTTTCTGTTTCTTAACATTTTAGTGTAGTCCACGGGCCATTCTTAATGTTACTTTGCTATTTGCTTTTTGCACAGTGTGAGTATCCTTCTATCTAAAATTTTAGGTCATTCCCAAACCCTGAAAACAAATGACATAAGCAAAAACCCAATCCTAATGGTATCTCCTCTCTTTTAGGGTTTTTTTTTTTCTTTTCTCAGTTGTTGGGAGTCACATTATTCTTGTTACCCTTTTATTCCACATGGAGTGCATGAAGTACTGTGGCTCTTAAAAAGGCAAACTTTGTTCTCTCTCATGAAGGAATTCATTTTTAAAACTCTGCAGGATTTAGGCACTGAATCTGAAACAGTCTTGTGATTTATCTGTTAAGTTTTTACAAGTTTGTGTGCAGAAATCTCAGTCTCAAGCAGGAGTTGTACAAGAAATACAGCTATTGAAATAGTTCTCCTCCTTTCAAAATATGACTTCAAGTTATATCTTGTGCTTACATTTAAAAATATGCAATATTAATTCAGTGTCCTAATAACTGTTTTTACTTACATTACACTAAAATTACATGTTTTTAATTTTTGACATAATGATCACACTCTTATTAAAATAAAAAAGGCTTATCACATTACTGAAAGTTATTATATAATGTTCAAGTTGTTAGTGCTTGGGGCACATTGACCAGTAAGTTTTATATGCTAGCATCTAAGAGAAAAAAGGATAAAATTATAATGTAGATAAAATTAGTAACTTTCACATAGAAGTATGTTTATGCAGGAGCATTGTCACCTACTAATGTTCAGAGTAACTCTGGATCAAGATGATTCCTGCTGGTGCCCTTCAAAGAGCACAGTTACCTTGTAACTGATGCAGTCCGAGATAAAATCAATTCCTTCTTAACTATGGCAGCAAAACACAAAAACTTAAGCCTCATAGAATGAATATCAGAACAGACAAATTATTGAAGGCACAGCAAATAGCATCAATGAAATAGCTGAATATACCCCAATTTCTAATGTTTGTTATTAAACATTGGTTACTGTGAAAATATGGCTTCCATATGGGGGATGCTACATGTAATTTATATAAACCACATTAGCGATAGATTCTACTAAGTGCCACTAAATTCCAGCTCCAGCTTACATAATGGAGTATGCACGGAACTCGCTGATATTATTGCTTTGATGGCTGTGTACTGTCTTCTCTGCCTTACCCACAGTGTATACCATTCTTTGGTCTCAGGGTTGAACGTTTAAATATTAGGTGTTTGAATGTCAAATCACAGAATAATTTTGGTAACTAAATGACAATAATTCTCAGAGATTAGAATTTTGAATTTATATATATTTTTTTAGGTTTATCCATTTTATTACAGCCAGATATACAGAGAGGAGGAGAGACAGAGAGGAAGATCCTCCATCCGATGATTCACTCCCCAAGTGAGCCGCAACGGGCCGGTGCACGCCGATCCGAAGCCGGGAACCTGGAACCTCTTCCAGGTGTCTCACACGGGTGCAGTGTCCCAAGGCATTGGGTCATCCTCGACTGCTTTCCCAGGCCACAAGCAGGGAGCTGGATGAGAAGTGGAGCTGCCGGGATTAGAACCGGCGCCCATGTGGGATCCCGGGGCTTTCAAGGCGAGGACTTTAGCTGCTAGGCCACGCCGCCGGGCCCTGAATTTATATTTTTTATGGAGTAATTAGCTTTAGTTTAGCTGTTCATCACTAGACAGGTATCTAGGTTTTCTGTTACTAAATGTGACAGTTTTATTTGGAGGAATTGGGAAAGTGACATAAGCTAATGATGATAATAGTGTGAAATCTAAATGTTTTAAGCAAAAGATGGATAAAGCTTGTTCAGAAATTTGAGGAAAACGTATGCTGGAAAAGAATGCATTGATACTTACAAAACAGAAAGATATCTTTATTTTTTGAATTAATGTGTGTGTATCGAAAGGCAGAGACAGACACATTAAGACACAGAGGGATCTTCCGTTTTCTTGTCTACTCTGCTGATACCCACCAATGCTTAAGCTGGGCTAGGCCAGAATCTGTAGCTTAGAGCTCAGTCCAAGTCTCCCACATAAATGGGGACCACGTTCTGAGCCATCAACTGATAACACTCAGGGTATGCATCAACAGGAAGCTGGAATAAGAAATATACCCAAAACTTGGACCCAGACACTCCTTTATGGAGTTTGGTATTCCCAAGAAAGTCTTAGCCTCTGTGGCCAGCACCTGCCCTCATTGTTGTTCAAGGATTTATTTATTTTTATTGACAATGGAGAGCTGCAGAGAGAAGGACAGAGAGCAAGATTGTCCATCCACTTGCTGGTTCACTCTGCAAAGGGCTGTTACAGCTGGAACTGGACAGGTCTGAAGCCAGGAGCCTGGAGCTTCTTCTGGGTCCCTCACATGGGTGCAGGGGCCCAAGCACTTGGGCTGTGATTCACCATTTTTCCAGGCATAGCAGCAAGAAGATGGAGAGGAAATGAAGCAGTTGTGACACAAACTGGCATTTATTTGGGATGCTGGTACCACAGGTGGAAGCTTAACCTACCATATCAGGGCATTGGCCTCTTGCACTTTTTTAAGAAAATTACTTATTGAAAATACTATTTGTGGATCCAGCTTATGCATAGTGACTTAAGTTGCTTCCTGGTACACCAGCATCCCATTTGAGTACTTGTTTGAGTTCTGGCTGCTCCACTTGAAATTGAACAGAGTGGAATTACCTTAGTCCCTACCACAGACATGGGAAACTAACAGAGTTACTAGCTCTTGGCTCTTGCCCACCCAGCCCTTGTTCTTGCAGCCATTGTGGGGGTATGAACCAGCAGATGTAGGATCGCTATTCTGTCTCTTCCTTTCTCTCCCTGTAATTCTGCCTCTCAAATCAATAAAAACTCCAAAAAATAGTTGCTATTTCTCTGTGTGCTTAAGTTGATTGAGCTTGAGTGTTGCATAAATTGGAATTGGAGACTATCATACTTATAAATGGTCATATAAACTGCAAAGTGAGACCTGTTCAACAAAGTTTGTTTAGAGAGGAAATACTAGTTAAAAATAACTCCTGTAAGCATAACGGGAAAACTTTGGTCGTGTATTTTAAAAAAGATTGTGACAGTTTGTCTTTGTTGAATAACCTACAGCAGACATTGTTTTAACATGTAATCAAAATCATTGTATTGATTTTGAAACTCCCTAAATTTCAAACTTCAATTATTGCCATTAGGGTGTTTTTTTTTTTTTTTTTTTTTTTTTTTTTTTTTTTTTTTTTACCATTCCAGAGCAGAACAAATACAAAATCTTCACGGAAAGTCACATTTTAGATGTTTTGCTTGTTGGACCATGGTTCTGATCAGCATCACACGAATAACTCTACCTTAGTTTGTAACTTTCTGTTTGATCTCTGAAATATTGTTATTATAAATTTCAGAATACTCTCAAAATTACAAGGCAGATAAAAGCAGTGAAAATGGAAAACATCATGAAATGATGATATCATAGCAATCTTTTGAGTAATTTTTCTGGTGAATGAATTGTGAATATATTTGTTGTGGAAAGTATTGCAATGTAGTTCCAAGAATAGCACTGCTGGAAATGTTTGAGATTGTTGTTAACAGGTGAATTTCCGTAGTTAGGAATAGGTATCATTTTGGAAAAGCTTTGTTTTGAGTGTAAGAGATTGTCCAATTTTAATTACCCTAGTGGGATATAAAGTAATCATATTGAACTTTCACTGGAATGACACTAATACAACTTTATTGTGTTCCCAGTTATGGCTCAGTAATACTTGCACGTGTAAAGCATTATTCACTTGTGCACAATGACAGAACCAGAGCACTAGGCTCCCAGTTTGTTTCTTGGTACAATCGTGTTGTATTTCAGTAAACAGAGTTTTGCTTTCTCTTCTTAGACCTCTAAACAATAGGAATAATCTATAACTGCTATTCGTTATGTTGCAGAGACAAATTGTGCAGAAAATTATGGATAATTTTAAAAAGATGAAATACAGGTGGCTCATTGAAAACAGGCTCCAATTAAAACCACATTGCATTAAATAGAGCTTGCTTTTAGATAGGCTCCTCTTCATGCTAAATATGAATGAAGCAACAATTTTTGGTATAATAGCTGGTATCTGGATTTTAATATGATCAGTTCTCATGGTTTGGGGCCTGAATATTACCAGCTGGTATTAAGAAAACTATCCTCCTATAAAACTTGATTATCTTGTTTTCCCCAAGGGTATTGCTTTAGGAATTGAGACATTGACTTCTGTGGTGTATAGACTTTTACATAAAAGTTGGTATTAAAATTTGACTTGTTAAAATTTGCCTGACACTGTCGTATCTGGAGTCTTATGTGATGCAAAACATTAGGATTTGGGTTGATGCTTTAGCCAAAGATGGTTGTACATGCCCTGTTAAGGGGTGTGCCAAAGTGTTAGTCTAGACGTAAGTATACACTGTCCATATTGTGACCTTATCAACAAAGTAATTGTTTCCAAGTTTTGTTGGTCTGATATGCTGATTAGTGCTTTGACAAATTATCCTGTTAAAGTATGATTTCATCTGTTAGGCAGACAGGGGCCCAATAAAATGATTTAGAAATATTATGCTTGTGCAAACACATTATTTTTTCTACTGAGTCTTTCTTTGTTAGAGGTCTCCAAAAGACACACAAGGCCATGCCAAATGTTTGTGCTTTTAAAGAAATTGCTACCTAATGCGCAGGATCTATTCAAAGCAGCCTTTCCATAGGCATGGAGAAGGACTCTTCGCTCCTGAGCTCTCAGTGCCTAAAATAGTGCTAGTCCTTTAGAAATATTTTTTTTATGTAAACAGTGTCTGAAATAAGGACAAAGGAGAAGTGGACATAGCCTCTGCTCATCTCATGGAAGGGGGGATGGGGAGTTCACACTCTCCATGGAGAGTGGAGCCAGGAGCTCCAGCAGTTCTCTATTTTCTTTTTCCGTAGACAGAGGGGACTTGAAGGGCTCATCCAGAGGACCGATTAGCCCCTCTCATGACTAGATGCTGCCCTCCTGCCTTATGCTGGTAGCCCTGACCAGCTTTGTAGTTCTTTGCCAATTCTTCCCTCTGACTCCTGGTGGAGCGTTCTCCTGAAGTGCGCCCCTTTGCCCCTAATCCCAGTCTTGCCTGGTTTGCTGCTAAACATTTATGCAAGCGTCATTGAATTCCACCTTTTCCTGAAGTGGTTCCAAAACCCCAAATGACTTAATGCCCCTCCTCTGTTTCCCTGGAATGCTCTCTGCGTTTCTATGCAAACATGCAGTATGTTATAGTTGTTTGTGTTTTTCTCCTGTAGTAAATGCTTTATTTATTTAATTCAATGGCAGAAAAATGGCCAGAGGGGTGTGGGGTAGGGAGTTTGGGCGAGGATCTAGGGGGAGGTTTCCATCTGCTTGTTCACTCCCTGGGTACCCACAGTGGGAAAAAATCCAGCAGGTTAATCGAAGTTTTCCATTTGGGTGGAACGAACCCAATTACTTAAGATACCACCACTGCCTTCAGTGGTCAGCATTAATAAGAAGCTTGGAGCACAGAGGTGAAGTTGGATATTGGACTTACCAGTCTGAGGTGGGATACTAGCATCCTACCTGGTGTCTTAATTAATTGCTAGACCAAAAGGCTGCCCCAGTAGGATATGGAATACACACGTCCTACCTGATAGCTTAATTGCTAGGTTAGATACCTACCTAGCTTATGAGTTTTTCATGTCAAAATGCACAATGGCCTTTTTGTTCACACTCAAGACATTGGACGCAATGCTAGGTTGTGATATTTGGTCAATACCAAGTGGTTCATACTAGCCCTCTTGGAAGTCATATAATGCAAGGCTTTGAATGCTTCTTCAACAGTAAGTCTCTATTGCTGGATGTGATTCTCTAAGTCCCTTCTTACAGGAGTACAGATGTGCTCTGTTGTATTCATCCTATTATAGAGTCATAGTCGGCTTCAAGGCCCCGAGTTGTGATCTGCTGGCAGCGTCTGCGTTTCAGGTGAATAGGTGGTGACATAGTGGTAGGTATGGGTTTTTATTGTATGATTGTTCTTTGGCAATGCAAGTATAATTTTTTTATTAATTACATTGCATTATGTGACACAGTCCCATATGCACTGGGATTCCCCCCACCCCTCCCCAAACCCTCCCCTCCATGGTGGATTCCTCCACCTTGCTGCATTACCACAGTTCAAAATCAGTTGAGATTCTTTCATTGCAAGCATATACCAAGCATAGAGTCCAGCATCTCACTGCCCAGACAATGCAAGTATAATTTAAATGTGTTTTTGTTAGAAAGATGAAGATTTAGGTCTGTGGCTCATTAATTATGTAAACTTTGAATTAACAAAGGCTAGTTTGTATCTCAAATTATGAGACTATACTCTTGGGGAGCTGAAAAGATGAATAAATTCAGTATTTGTCTTCAGATTTAAAAAATACACACAGGAAAACCATAAATATAGTTCTGAAAAATTGTTCACAATGATCCCATTTTTCATTTTGAAAAAAGTTCCACATTGTTTTTTTGATGCATAGTTAGGTTTTCATGTGTAAGTTTTGGTGAAGATCATAAGTGTAGTAGATATTTTAGTAATGAAATTTGCAACATTTTAAAAAACAGGAAAGACATTTTTTAGATGTAACTTATACAGGCCTCATAAATAAGGTTTATAAAAGGGGTTTGGGACTGGCATTGCGGATCAATGGATTAAGCCTGTTTGAATTCAAGATGCTCTCCCTCTAATTCAGTTCCATGCTAATATCCCTGGGAAATAGCCCCAGTGCATGGTCCCTGCTACCACTGGGAGACCCAGATGAAGCTCCTGGCTCCAGGCTTTAACCTGGCCAGGCCTAGCTTTTGCAGTCTTTCGGGGAATTGACTAGCAAATGGGAGATTCTTTCTCTTTGTTCCTTCCTCTCTCTGAATCGCTCTGCCTTTCAATAAGTAAATTCTTTGCCCTTTAAAACCGATAAACTGTGGTTGAATGCCAATAAAAATCATTGCCAATAGTAGTTGATCATTTTTTCTTTTGTTTCCTCTTGCATTTATCTGAGAAAAAATGAAACTGTTATTCTGTAAACTACGTTATGATTATCAATATATTGTAACCATCATTTCCTGTCGCTCATTCCTGTAATGATTCCAAGGTAATCTGATCATAATTCTGGCTCAACTGTGTTAGCTCTTCTTGATAGATTTTGCTGTGTAATTTCATAATGTTCCCCTGGCCTTCACCTCCTTAGACTAGTATTTTTTAGTTAGAATGAATGTGAACTAAGAGTGCTATAAGCTGGTCAGTATTCCTTTGGGACATATTACATCTGTTTCTTTATGAAGGTACTGTTTTTCAAATTCAGGCTGAGGCTCGACTCAAAGCCCATCACCTTCCCTTCGCCCGGTGCCATTGGTGCCCAGTCCTGCTGGTCTCCCTGCTTGACGCAGCAGGAAAGACGCATGTGACTTATGCACTTACCCTCTTATCCTGAACTCCCCCAGACACACAAGCACCCAAATTTACTTAGGAAAAAAAAATTAAACCTAAGGAACCAAGGTTTTCTCTAAGGAGTATATTGAATCTTTTGAACATTTCTTGGGTGTTACATTGATGATAGTATAAAACAGAACAGAAAAATATTTGATAACTATGTGGTACAAATAAGAAAAGATGTGTTAACATGATAAGCTGAATAAGCATCTCTGTGATGCGAGTTTTGAATAAGGTGTTTTGCTAAGTTAGGCCAGAAAGGTAGACACCAAAGACAAATCTGTGAGTCCTCACATTCAATTTCCCTGCACAAAGCTAAAATAATTTCACTGTTACTTTTTTCTTTCTCTGGTTAAGACTTGGGAAGATTCGAGGATGGCTGTATGTGTTTTTCTCAGAGTAAGTCTGAGACGGTACTTAGGCGCTACATAAAACTTGATCACTTAATGACATTGGTAACATTTTATTAGTTATTGCCTTCCCACACTACAAAGGTTAGAAAAATCCTACCATTTCCACTTGCATTTCCAGCCGTTACACTGCTGAACTCTCCTTTAAGAGTAATGTTTATCCATTTGAATGTTGTTTCACAGAAAGGAAAAGTGTATTTGTGTAAAAATATCTGGGATGTGCCAGAGAAATTTTTTTTTAGAATGCTCTGTGGTTACAAATGATGCTTATTGTTGTAGCAATGACAAGCTTAACTCATACAAAGTTTTGCAGAAGCTCATGGTCTCATGGTGTGGGTTGATAATCTGTGAACTGTTCTGTTTCTGTGTGCCTGTGTGTGAGTAACTGGACCCAGTGAGGGTCTCCAAACTTGCTAATTTAGATACATGAATATGCACAGTCTTTATTCTCAGGACAGCCGCCAAAAGATACACATGGAAGGATGGTTATTGGAAAGAGGTGTGTCTTTCATTATCCTCTTGTGAAGCTCCGTCGGGTGGACTGACAACCAGCCTGTCAACTTAAGGCGTTCACATTTGTGGACATTTCTCCTTACCTGTGTAGTTTCTGAGACTTGCTCTCAAGATGGCTGGCATGTTGTGGGGACAGAGTGAAGAAACAGAACAGAGACAAAGCCGCCCTGAGAAGGCAGACACACTTAATGTTGCTTGTGGTTTTTCAATACAGCTGCTCTCAGATGGGCTGGCTTGTTCTCCGCCGGCTCCACTGCCAAAGCAAGACTGTCACACAGCTGGTAGTACTTACTGTACTTGCGGGAAAGTATGTGGTTCATTAGTTGGAACCGTATGTTTTTCACCAGTTCTGGTCATGTTTTTGTTAGGATGTGGTAAAAACATAAGCAGGGGGTGCAGGGACAATGGAGGCATGTGACTTGTTAAGGATTGGCCCCAGCCCACTATTAGCTCAATTGTACACCATAAAATGTGCTCTGTACCTCATAAGACAAATGACTTAATTTTTTATTCCTCAGTTGAGGTCATTTAGTCGTAAGTAGTAAAAATTATCAACACTGAGCTCTTTTTGTCTTTCTCTTTTCTGTAAAGTATTACGATCCGCTTAAACCCCAAATTATAATAAGAAGAGAAGTCATGCAAGTAAAAGACATTAATTTGCTGAAAGATGCCCATGACGGGTGAGGAACTCGGACAAGGGGGGACTCCTGTTACTGATAAAATATGACCATGTTATTACAGCTTGTGAAAAGTGCTTCTGCCACTGCAGGGTGTGGGAATCACAAGAAATGGGGGTTCCTCCATCTGCACGAGGTCCGGCCGAGTCTTTGGAGCTATGTCAGTGTCTTTGGGGTGTTGGAAACGGTTGGCTCTGGGCCTGTGCAGTACTGCCAGTATGTGCATCCGGAAGCACCGGTGTGCTGCCAGGAGGTTTTGAACTTTGTGACGGTTTTACAGGTGTACAGGCCTAGCTCTACTCTGGATAATGAATGCCGTGGCTGCTCTGTTGCATTCTCTTTACCACAGGCATTTGCCTTAACATTTGCTTTCCTCTGCCTCATTCAGATGCTCCTAGTGTATCCCCTCTGTCCCCACTACCACAGCTGCTCTTGAGACAGGTGGCATTTTCCAAGTCTTCCTAGGTAAAATATTGGCAGATGACACCTCTACTCTCTGTTTTTCAACTGTTCCCTTTCAGGGTTCTGCAGTGTGCATGCCTCACCCATGTATCCCACTGCAGTTGTTGGACTGCAGAATTGGAACCAGGTCTGTCTCTGACAATTAGCTCAACTGGCTGCAGCATAAATAAAGGAATGCGCTCAGGGGCTGTAGTCTGTGACACGGTTTAACAGAGCGTAAAAAGGTGCATCTGTTCCCTGCCCAGATTCAGTCGCCTCGCTGTCACTGGGAAGTTATCGACACGGAGACATGCCTGTGCTGTTTGGTAAACAAGCGGCAGGTATTAAATTAACGGGGCTATGAGCATGCGAAAGTGCTGCTTTATTAAAAGCCCTGCTATCTCAGCTCACCGCTGGGTCACAAGCAGTCGCTGGGGTATCTATTAAGATGACTCATGGCACTGAATACTTCAACACTCTGTCCTCACTTCAAGAGGTGTCCCTTGACCTTTGAGAACCTGATGAGGAAGGGAAAAGGGGGGAGAAAGGAACAGAAGAAGGATGTGTGTGTTTACCTCTCCAGTTGGTAGGCTAAGCAAGAAGGTGGAAGAGTGACCACCTCAGAGTCAAGCTGTATTGTAAACTCTGCTCCTGTGATGGAACCCCACTGCAGCTAGATTTTTGATTTTGTGTTTTATTTTTCTGCTTTTTCTGCCCCAGTATTGCATTGAAGGTCTGACAGGACAAGGGCATTTAAAGTTTCTCACATCCTATCTTCATTGGACAAACAAGAGTCTTACAATATGCATGTAAACATAATAGAGCTAAACTTTGGTTATAGTCTTTAGTATACATTTATCTTCGCATTCAGTAATTTCAAGGGAAAAAATGATGTTTTACAGACTTTTTTGTGTTCCTGTAGCAATGTAATGGTTTTTGAAAGTTTGTTTTCCCTCCAGTTGTGAGAATACAGAGACTCACCTGTGGTCACATATATTAGCATGTCGAGTTTTTCCACTGGGCAATATCATAATATATGCCAAGGTCTGTAGACAAATGTAACAAGATAATCTTCAGTACACACATGTATGCTAGAGACATCTATCTGAAAGTTTCCTGCTCCCTTCCAGGTAGCCTTTCTTTTCAGGGCTTCAACTAGCTCCTCATCCGTTAGAAGAAGATATAGTATTAATGGTATCTAGCCCCACACAGCTTGGGCCAGAAATGATTCCTCTTGCCTTGACTAGACTCTGCAAGGCCAGGTGGTGCTATCCAGTGTGCACTGTATCTGGAGTGCTCACCTTGGAAATCTCTCTTCTGTTTGTTGAGTCCTTTGGTCCCCATGCCAGAGCACTTAACAGCCACACCAGCATTCCTGTGTCCAGATCCATCTTTTATTGCCATGCTGATGTCTGGATGAAGGAGTGGGAGGCAAGGCAGGGCTGTGAGTGTGGAAAGCAAGCATTCCTTCTCCAAGTGTGCTCTGGGAAAGCTCAGAGACGGAAAGGTCTCTCCCATCTGGAGAGCTGGTGATGCCTCTGAGTCTCTTTGTCTCAGTAACATCTTTACTGCAGAAGGTTGAATACACCAGCTGTGCGGGGTTTTAAAAGGCCAGCGGACCACATTTTTCATCCTTCCCTTTCTCCTTTTGCTCTCAGAGTTCACTCCCTGTTTCCTTATTCCCCCCACCCCCCGCTTTTTCTGTTTCCTTTATCTCAGGGGAGTTCCTTGAGTAGCATGCCTGAAAAAGAGCTGAGGTTTATGTTAGAAGAAATTAAGGTTAATGATCATTGGCTCATTTTCATATTCTGTGGGTGTGGATGGAGTAGTAATCAGTGCAGGTGGCCCTGCCAGTTGGGAGTTTTTCTTTGTCATCAAGAAAATAAGGCGAGTGCAGGGATTGAATTACCACAACTATTTCAGGACTAAACATATTTCATTTCCCGATTGGGTCTGGTTTAAGGACACAAAACTGACATTAATTTTATCCAAAGAAAGCACAGCACAATTTTTTTTTATTTTATAATTTGACTGAATGTAATGAGTAGATGCATGTTCAAATTTAATTCTAGTGTAATCTTACAAATAATCTCTGAAAAGCAAAGGGGTTTTGATTCAGTTTGACAGTTTATGTTTCTGTGCCCAATTACCACTTAGTTATTGAATGTTAAAGAGCTGCTTTCTAAAACGTGCACTCTGCACCAGTTGGCTTCCCAGCTGCGTGCTATTAAGTGTGAGGTGCTCCCTTCTAACTTCTTAAAGGATGTACACATTTGAGTAGTTATGTTTAGCTAGTAAAGGAAGTGGAGGATTTGCTTAGGAAGTGCTTGCTGGCCTTGAAAAACTATCTTGTATGTGTTCTAATTCCTGCCACATAAAGATGATTTTTTTAAAAGAAGCACTTGATAGAGAATTTTTTTAAAGACTTTAGTGTCCAGATGAAGTGGGGAAATAACCTGAACCTAAATTTTGAATTCTATTTGGAACTATTTGTAAAGTTTTTATGTTTTCTTAATGCCACTGCTATAACCTCCTGCAAGTGAGATATTATGACTCATGGAAAAAGAAAATTGAAAACATTGATCAGAATAATGTAAAATGAACATGTCTTATTTCAAAAGTTTTGGATAAATGAGAAAAAGTTAAAAAAAATCATTCATTTCTGTAAGTTAAAAAAATTAAAAAGTTAACCAGACAATAAAATCATGCAGAAAAAAATCAACACTTGCAATGCATGATAGGTTTTGCTTTCTTAGCAGTTGCTGTAGATTGCTTGAATGACTTGCTCTGTTTTCAAAGCACAAGGTCTATCTGGTTGTGAGTATAATATTAATGATATTAAAGTAAAATTAACTTTTGTGTTGTGTGAGCACTTTTGGTGCTCCCTCCCTTCTTTGAAAATACTGATGTTTCTTTGTGTATATTTTTCTAGCAATATAGACATAGTGGAATTTAAGTAATTTTTGCAGGCCATAAAAATTTGATATAATCCAAAAGTTAGACAAGAGTAAGCGAAGGTAGGTTTTGCTTTTAGTGGCTGTGTGATAGGAGTTCACATGCAGCTAAAACAACTGTCCGCATGATGTTACTGGTTATGGAAGCTCCCTGCTGAGAAATAAGATTTAAGCAAACAAACAAACAAAAATGGTAGTTAGGAGTTTTGAAGTCACACTCCAAAGTGTTTTAGGGAGAAATTTGATATGTTTTTAATAAATGTCTTGACTAGTCGAAGCTTAATATTGAATAAAATGATCTTTTGAAATCTGTGTGATTTCCAAAGTTCAACATTTAAGATCACATTTCTCATTTTAAGAAGCATTGAAAAGGGGACAAAAATACCTAATAAGCCATTTGTTAATGTAATGCCTTTTTTTTCTGCCTTGCCTTTTACTAAATTTCTGTTTAACTTTCCCCTTTGCTGTTAGAAAACAGGCCTCACTTGGTTGTCTGAATGGCTGTTCATGATGCCCATTCACATTATGACCCACATGCATCTGGTGTGATCTAAGAAAAGAGCTACTATGAATTCATTCTGTCTCACTTTAGTATTTCTCTGTACATTATGCTTATTTATAAAAGCAAACCATTTAAGCTAATGTCCTCCTTGCGTGTAAGTTAATCCCTAAAGTCAGGTACAGATTCAGGTTGAAAAGTTGAAAATTTTAAATAATCTTTTAGTGCTTTACAGAGTGTGACTGTGAAAACCTTTGTGGTGTTTTGTTCTGTAGAGTCTTTAGCTTCGACATCCTGCTGTACCCCTTCCCTGACACCTGTTGCTTATGGCTCTTTATTTTTGGACTTTTGATTTTTTTTAAAAGTTCCTCCATGTGAATAAATGCACTGTAACTCAGAATTCATTGACTGCTCCTTCTTGCTCACTGTGTGTTTGAATTTTAAACTTACCATGCTAAGAAATAGTTCAGACTGACACAGTGTGCTCTGCATCCCAAGCATTGGACTCCTGAGTCTAAACTGCCTCACTTTCATTCCCTTTGGCTGACTGGATTTTTTTTTGTCTCATTAATTGAAATATGTCAATAAACAAGGTGCATTGTTACACACACAGTGACAACTCTAATAAAGCTCTCTTGCGAGCCAGGGTACATGGTTTACTTTCACTATCACTCTGGTAAGAATACATGTATTAAGCAAATACTAAATATCTGTGCTGCATTTAATCTCCTCCTGTTTTCTACTTCCATTCTAGGATTCTGACAGCAAACTGCTTTACATGTGCACCATAACCTGTGAAATGTTCATTCTTAGCAGGGAATGTAGAGAATAAAATTGTTCTTGGTTACTGAATAGGCGAGCGATAATAACGTGTAATTAAGTGTTTAAATTGTGACTTGAACTTGTTAGTCTTTACAGGCTTCGCTCTTAGCCCTTTTAAAATCATAAGATACGTCTCTCCTGGTTGGTAGAGGTTGAGGGAGCACCAGGCTCCTAAAAATACCTTCTCTGGACCTGGTCCTGAAGAATTATGGGAAGAGATGCTTCGGAAGTTATCACAAGGTTAGGAATATCTGTTGCAGTCTGCAGCTTGTGCAGCTCTTGCTGTCAAAACTTGTCCCTCTGAAAGGGATCAAACCACAGTACCTATCTTGTCATTTAAGAAATGCGCCCATGGATTTAGTGAAGAAACCACTAAAGCTTTTCTGAGGTTTTGGTAGGGCTTGTTTGTGTTGGTAGCCTTCTTACCAAGAAAATTGCTATCCAGGGTACCTGGAATGGCAAGCTTGAATTCATGCACCCAACAATTCAGTCCAGTGCTCTGTTAACCCACACTCATCCAGGGCCTAGTAGTCCCTCATCATGAATTATCCCTCACTGATGGGTCCCACATGATTATCAACTTTGTTACATGAAGAAGATGGCACATCTTCTAAAATGCTTTAATTTTAGAAAGTCATTTAAGGGAGCTTAATTCTTACATTAATTTGTGATAAGTCCTATTTTCCTATTGTTTATTATTTGCTGCTTATTTAGAGTGGGCTCAAATTAAAATGACATGGGTTTTAGGAAGGAAAACCTGAGAACTAATTAGATAAAATCTTACAGTTAGTAGGGCTGCAGAATTAGAGATCTGTGTTCTTCATTTCTGTCACTGTTGTTTGAAAGTGACAAAGCTCTGTGAATGATGATTGTGCCCACACTACCAGCAACAAATGGATGTGGACAAGATTCTTGATAATAACACAAACCGCACAGACAGTTTAATATTTTCTAGTAGCCACATTACAGAAGAAAAAAGAAACAGGTGAAATCGATCTTAACAATATTTTATTTAACCCAGTATATCAAAAAGTGTCATCTGCATGTATAATACATATAAAAATGATGTAATCAGCAAGAATGTTTATGGAGACATTTTACAGTCTCCTTTTTAAAATCCAGTGGTTGTTTTATGCTCGTAGCACATCTCAATTTGGACTGGCCACATTTCAAGTAAGCAGCATATCAGCATCCACATGTGGCTGGACAGCGTTCGTCTAGACACCAGTCCGGTTTTCTCTGCACTCCAGCGGTGCAGGAGCTTTTAAAGGAATGAATTGGATTTTTAAAGTCCTATTTTACTTAATTTAGGAGGCCTGGTGACTTGAATAATTACTAGTGAAGAAGTAACTGAAAACTTTGGAGTAACAAGTCTTTAAAGCTTCTTTGTGCAGTGATCTCTGCACAAAGATTTTTAATTCAAGCAAGTAAATATTTTCAAGTTATTGTTGACTTTCTTCCTTCCTCACTTGGCCCTGTGGGAAGCTGTTGCTGTCTCAGTTTTGCTAACCACAGATACATCACAGGCAGTGCTGTGGGAGAAGAGAATGCCTCCCTTCGTATCTCCTTTTGGAGCTTAAAGGCAGTGTACCCTGGTGCTCCTCTGAACTGAGGCTGTCCACCATCTGTGTAAGGAATTCGCAACCCCAGACAAAAGAAATTGGCAAAGTCTTCCCTCTGTCTGCTCTCCAGATCCTCAAGATAGCCATAAAACACCTGGACAAAATCAGCAGGTGATGGCAAGAGAGAGAGAATGATCAGTCACAGGCGATGTTGAATCCTTTGAACATTACTTATGGCCTGGACATCGCTGTCACCAGGCACAGTTTGATCTTGGGTGAGTTTTCTGGAAGAGCTTTACTCGTTGGCTCTGTGACAACAGCGGAACCAGATAACATTGTGGATAGGAGAGAGAAGAGGAAAGGAGAGGCTTCTTTGCCTCAAGGCATAGCCAGCCGTTCCAGGTGGCGTTACCTCTGTGTCTGAGAAGATCCTGCAGAAATATGTCACATCACCAGAAGCATAAAAGGTGCAATTTAGATCAACGTTCATATTGTAAACCTACTAGAAGAGATAAAATATGCTCTCGTCTACTTGTAATTCATAAATTGTTTTCAGAATGTGGGTGCTTGATCTGCGTACTTCGTATACTTTGTTTGTAAATGTGCTTTCAAAAATGTTTTTGAAATTTTCATTGGAAAAAATATTCACAGGCTGCTAAAAATCTTTTGTGCTGGTGGCCTTAGTTATCTAAATATGTAACTCACACCTCTTGTGTCCCCAGGACTTAGCTATACATATTTGTTAGAATCAGATAAATATTAAGGTTGACATCCTCAAAAAAATTCACCCAAGCTTATTTGTTCAATGTATTCCTGTTGTGTCACAAGCCTAATGTCTGTATATTTTTGTGTTGATGCTGAATTCCCTAGACTTAATGGGTATAAGACATCTGTGGAGCTACGTAAAATTTCTATGATGCTGTTATGTGATGGCAGAATTGCATATTCTGGGTTCTGGAAAGGAAAGGGTACATTATTACTGGATCATGAATTCAACAATTTAAAAAAAATGACAGGTTTTCCACTAGCAGCTCTGAGCAAAGTCCTTTTGCTGCTACTTCTTTATGAGTAAGCATGAATGTTTAAGGGGCGTTGGGGTGGGGAGGTTAGCTGTATTGGCCACTGCCAGATTTAAGGGTCATCATTTAGCAATGATTTTTATTCCCAGTTAGAGGGCTAAACCAAAGCCGAGGCTGCACTCTTTAATTCAGAATTATCCCGTCTCCTTTTGGCTCTCTCTGCAAATGTATCACTTTTTCATATAAATGGCGTCAGGCTTCATTGAATTTAGCTCTGTCTTGTTAAGTACATTAATGCTGTGTTCTGTCATTCATTACATGAGAATTAGTTGTCTATTACAAAGTGGTGGTTTTGTTTGGAGCCCGATCTTCATGGGAAGGAGACCACACGTGGCTTAATTGGCCCAGTGCAGTGAACACTTCACTTGTTTGTGCCTTGTATGCTACTGCAAGTATCAGGCAAATGTCGATTCTACCGTTGGGAGGCCCACCTTGTTCTAAACAAGGAAACCCAAAGGAGAACACTTATCATCCTCCTTTTGGAAAATCCCCATTGCCCCTGTGTGCTTTGTCACAATATTTTTCAGTGATCTAATAATCAGTGTCCTTAGAGTGTGTTACAGAAAGTGTTAATATCTTAGAGCAGCAGTAATAATAATCCTTTTACTCAGGGTAATCATGTGCTAATCCGCTGGTAAGTCAAAAGTATTAGATCATTTGAAATTCATTGTGTCAGCTCAGTTGAAATAACTGGTATGGTGCTATAAACATTTAGAGAAAAGGAGTCTTTGAACCCAAATAATAATGTCAAATAGTTTGTTAGTGTTACATGCTCGTGTTTAAGGGTTTCATAAGCTTAACCCATGGACTAGAGCATTTCAGTTTACACCAGTGTGTAATAGATTATTTTAACTGAAGGTTTATTTTTGTTTTCTTATTTGGGGAAAGTTTCTTTTCCTCTGGCACTTAGGGACTGAGTTTTTATGGTACAGTTTTTATTCAGTAATCACAGGAGCCTGGTATTTCAGAGAGGTAATATTTTTTAAAAGGAAAACTATTCTTGTTTTTTCTAAAGTGTTACATTGGGTTTGACTTTTCTCATCGTTCTCCTGTTTCTTGTGCTTGGACTAAATATTGAAGATATGCTCATTGTTTCTCCTCTTCCATCCTAATCAGAGAAACTTCTTCCTTGGCAACACTGTAATTCTGTTGAATTATTTTCTTCTTATTCTGAGTCCCAGGTTGATTGCAATCGCTTTTAAGATAAGAATCTTTGTTTTTATGATCTTTGCGTTTAGTGACATTTTGCATTCTTGTTTCTCTACTCTGGTGGGACAAATGGTAGAAGTTCATTAAAATATTTTTAATTTCTTCAATCTATTATAAAGTTAGAGAATTTAGTAATTAACCTTCCCTTGTGTCAGTAGACAAATATTTTTACCTATAGATCACTCGCTTTAGAGCTTCAAGCTCATGTGAGCTTTAAACTATCGTTCTCCACCTTATGAGACCACTCAGCTATTACCTGCCTATTGATAAAGCCTCGTGTTAGAGCTTCAGAAAGCACCAGCTCAATTATTGATTTTGTGAGAATGCCTAAGTTCATTTAAGTAATTGGACAATCACGGCTCCTGTGGAAATACTCATATCTGTCCTTTCTCTGCCTCATGGTATCATTCCTTGTTTCAGTCTCATCTTTGATTGGCATTTTGGAAGAATTTGTAGATGCTCTCACCTTATAATTTTTAAAGAAATGTAACCTGACATTCTGTTTCTTTTTCAGAATGAATTTTCTACATATTTCTGCTGATTGCATTATTTAAAGAAAACCATGAATAGTCTGTAAGGGGTGGTGTCAGGTCACTGCCATGGTCTGTATGGCTTTTCTCTTGGGGGTTCTCCCATGAACAGGTTTTAGGAAAGAAAGAGTGTGAGATCCCCCATGTTCTTATTTATTTGCAAATGCCAGAGACAACTAGATTTGGACCAGACTGAAGTTGGAATCCTGGCCACCCATGTGACAGAACCTCAAGTAGTCCAGCTATCATTAGCTGTCTTCCCAGGTTCATCATCAGGAAGCTGTATCAGAAGCCCAGTAACTGGGACTCCAGGAACCCAAACCAACTACTCTGTGTGGTATACAGCATCCTAAGATGTTAGCTCATTGGGCCATGATGCTCACCCAGTAAGAAAAAAACTATTAAAACATATTTTTACTTATTAATTTGAGAGAGGTAAAGGGAAGGGGGACACTTTTACGAGTACAATCTCATCCACTAGTGAACTCAACAAATACCCACAACTGCCCAGTGTGAGATGACAGTTGTAAACTCAGTGCAGATCTAATGTACATGACAGAGAGCCAACTACTAGAGTCATCATCTGTTGCCACTGAAGATGCAAAAGTAGAAAGCTGGAACTTAGAATGGAAGCAGGATTTGAACCCTGGCATTTCAGTATGGGACGTGGGTATCTTACCTGCTATGTCAGGTGTCCACTCCCTCAGTGCTGCTATAAAATGAACTGAAATCTGTGTAGAGAACTAACTCTAGCTCTGAAATTTGGCCAAAGAGGAATGTTGTTAGATGCAGCCTGACATTCTCAGGTGTGCTGCCACTGAGAGAATAAGGCAGTCAGCGTTGTCTAGTTTTGATCACAACAACAGAGTGGCCAACCAGCAGAGACTGGTCCTGACCATCTCCAAAGTCCCATGCAGGGGTGGGGGAAGCACAACAGTCCTTGAGGTAGGTAGCCTTGAGAGTTAGGTTTGTTCCTTATAAAAAGACTCTTTGCTTTAAGGGTTAGTCCAGTATCACTGGCAAAGGGCAGCATGACACAGTGACAAAAAATACGCGCCAGGGAGCCAGGATGTTTAGGTTGGAGTCCCGTTTTCTTTTGTCCTAGCCATCCTAGCCATGTGACATTGGCCATGTTAGTGCAGTGTCTCCATGTCCAAGTTCTCCTCCCTCAAATGTGGATAATGAATGTGGCCTAATAGTTTAACTGCATTGTGAGGATTATGAGTGAAATTACAGAATCTAGCATAGTGCCTAAAATACAAGTAATATATGTATGTTTGAGTGATAATAATATAGGTTTATAAAAATAACTTGAATGCTGACATCTGTGACTGCTGCAGAAAGCCATGAGTGTAACATCACAATGCCTGACCCACCCCTCGCAAGGCTGAAAGACTTCCTTGCTCTGTGCGGTTGCCTTCAAGACCTATACAGGTATCTTGTTCTCTGCAGCCACCACAGAGAATCTTAAGTTTTCTTCTCCATTCAAAGAGACAACCTAAAGTGGCTCTGAGGGGCTCTGGGGGGATCCCGTTGGGTCCGAGTATGGGTTCAGTGGGTGCTACTTTGATTATAATCCTTTGATTTTGTTCCACTTTGCTTCCTTGGGGTGCTTTAGTCTTTCTCAAGTGTAGCATAATTTTTCCTAGGATGATGTTTCAATTGTGCTTTTTTAAACCTAGATGATTCATTTTCATTTTGCATCTTGCTAAAAACATGTATCTGATCATCAGAATTAGTTTCAAAGCAGTCAACCCTTAGTTCTCAATGCCAAAAATAAAATGGACTTAAGGATAGTCTGACATTTATATTTACCAATGGTCAACATGACCTTGTGTCAATTTACATATTTACAAATGTACCAATTGGTTATCTGGACAGATACTACGGACTCACCACTACTGCGATGTAAGCCTTTAACAAATTACCTGTTATAATTCACAGAACTGGCTTTTATATTATCTAGTGCAGCTATTTCTCCATTCCTCAAAGAGGTAATAATATACACACACACACACGGCCACTTGGACAGAATATTTCATATCTAGAGGGAAAAGGAGTTTATTGTAAAATGCTAGAGAAAGCCACTTTAAGGTGACTTTTAGTTTTTATTGTGGTTATGGAAATGATCATGGATGTCTTCCCTGATGCACACTAGCAATATGCTACAATCAGAAGTGGAACTGGGACTCAAATCAAGGCACTCTGATACGGAATGTAAACACCTGAAGTGACATCCTAAGTTCTAGGCCGCATGCCACCGCACCAAGATATCTTTTCCTTCTACCTAAGTTCTGAACAGTGATCTCTGTAATTCAGGCAGATTAATAAATAAAAGCATATAAATCTATGGGATATGTTTTATTCATATTGAATATATGAGTATGAAGTTCAGGTGTTGGCCCACCCTCCCAATTCCAGTTTCCTGGTGATATTCATCCTGGGAGACAACAGGGGATGGTTCAAGTGGTGGGATCTCTGCCCTTTACATAGGAAACCTCTGTTGAGCTCCAGACTCTTTTGTTTTGTTTTCATTTTATGACACTGTTTCATAGGCTCTGGGATTCTCCCAACCCCTCCCCATGCCCACCCCCGTGTTGGATTCCTCCATATTGTTGCAGTAGTACAGTTCATATCCAGTCATGATTCCTTCATTGCGAGCTTGTACCATGCCTAGAGTCCAGCATCTTATTGTCCAGATCAAGTCAACAGTTTCATTGGGAGACCATCCCTGGTCTGAAAGTAGAGTTGGCATAATATCATCCCCTCCAATGTAACACCATAACACAACTTCAACAGCAATTTATAACATCATGGAGTTTATTGACATGGTATTGAGTGACCAATATGTTAGAAAATGCAAGTTCTTAACCACATCCTGTGACTACTTCTTTAACATTTCAATTTTAGTTTATGCACAGCCAGCTGCTATACACCTTAAAATAGTTATAAGGTACTATTCAGTTGTCTTGTTTCTATTTTTATTTTTATATTTAGCAGCTTATACTATTGAAGTGTGATTTTTTTTACTGAACTTGGCGAATTTTAGGATAGTCCAAACAAGCTTATAACTCTAACAAGGCATATGTTAACTAACACTTGAGGCACAGGACAGTTTTAGCAGGGGTGTGCAGAGAAATCTTCAATATCTTAGTGAGGAGTAACTAATCTTTGTGTCCTACCTAGTAAGGTATATGTGAGTCCAAGCTGACTGTTTCCTGTCTGTTCCAAGCTTTCCTTATTGGTCTCTATCTGATCTAATTCTGAGCGGTTCTCAGAAACAGAAGAACAGTAAACTTCCTTTGGGACTCAGGAGAGGAGCTTTCTCTGATCCTTACTTAGTTCCAACTTTCGATCCCTACTCTCTCTTTAATGACCATCAGAGTTGCTCTGGAGCCCCCCTCCCCCACGCCTCAAAAAAAAATTGGACTCTCAGCTTTGGCCCAGCCTAACTTCAGCTATTGTGCAGATGGGAAACTCTGCCCCTCAAAATTAAAAAGGAAAAATGTGATAAGATGAAAGAGTGCATGGGTACGAGTTGCAAATTGGGGGAAATTTTACAGTGCCTGCTCATTTAACTGCTTCTGGATGTCTTTGTCTTCAGAAATAAGGATGCTGCTTTCTGCTGTGTGTTGGAAGGTCCCTACCTCTTGCAACCTTGCACCTGCCTTTAGAAAGAAGGTTAAAAACAAAATGCAGTTCTTTGTGGCCAAATGGGCCAAACTGGAAACCATAATGCTAAGGGAAATGAGCCAATCCCAAAAGGTTAAATACCACATGTTTGCCTTAATTTAAGATGATATGATGTTATGTATAACATGTTATGTTTTGAATGTTATATGTTGTGTATAAACTAAAATTGAAGTATAGGTGAGGTGGTCACAGAAGGTGGCTGGGAACTCGCATTTACTTTTAACATATTGGCTACTCATTACTATGTCAATTAATTCCACAATGATGTAAATTTTTGCTGATGGTATGTTGGAGCTTTCAATTGACTGGGATGATACTCTGCTGGCTCTGTCTTCAGACCAGAGAGGATATACCTAAGAAGCCGTTGAGCTTGACTGGACAATAAGATGCTGGACTCTATGTTTGGTATATGCTTGCAATGGGGGAATCTCAACTGAACTTGAACTGTGGTTATGCAACAAGGTGGAGGAATCCACCATGGTGGGAGGGTTTGGGGAGGGGTGGGGAGAACCCAAGTATCTATGTAACTGTGTCACATAATACAATGTAATTAATGAAGTTAAATAATAAATAATTAAAAAAAAAAAAAAAGAAAGAAGGTTAAGGGCAAATCAGAATCCTTGTACCACTTTTAAACTCGCTCAGCTTAAAGCAATTGCGATGCCAAAGGGCTATATTAGGGTTGTTTGAAGGAGTGAACCAGTAGATGGAAGACCTTTCTCATTCTGTCTTCTCTCTGAAAATATGCCGTTAAGGTAAAAATCAATGAATCTTATTTAAATGATTAGTGAAAGCAATATTTTTCTGGGTTACACGCATATAATGGAACTTTTCAGAAGTCTTTCAGGTACAACGTCAACTTACACATCAGGAGATCACAAGTTTCTAAGGACGAACACATGGGGTATATTCATACGTACATAGGCACACCAGGTACATGGCTCTATTGATTGGTTATAGAGAGGGCAGTGATGGAGAAAGCATGGGATATTAAATGTAACATTTTAAGACTAGTGCCAGGCACATAGCAAGCGTTTGAAAAATAATTCTCTAAGATTATGAATTTGAGATGATGTGAAACAGTGTTCATTTATATGCAAATTTATTCATGAACTATCCAAAAAATCATTAATGAAGGAGATTATATTGGGTTGCTCAGGAGCTTTATCTAGGCTGGCAGCAGCCCAAATATTTGGACCATATTTTGCTGCTTTTCCCAGCCACATTGGCAGGGAGCTGGATTGGAAGTAGAGCAGCCAGAATATGAACCACAGCTCATATGGCATACTAGAGGCACATGTGGAAACTTTGCAGCTAAGCCACAATGCTCTCTTCATTACTGTTATCTTTAAAAGGTAGTGGGAAAATGCAACTCGACTTTCTTTGTATTTAGAGAAAAGGTACATTTTAAAAAGATGATAAAGCCTTCCATGTTGATTGGATTTTTTCTTCAAGAAAACAAAAATAAACTGTTCATTTCCAAGCAGTTTTGTTGGCATGTCAAGTAAATATGGTTACAGTGGACAGAATATTTCTGCAGTATGCCAAGTGTGAGTATGTGCATTGATACCATAGTCTGCACTGAGCACTGTTTGGGAGGCTGGGCTAGAAACAACATTAGTGGCCTATATAGGTTTTCAGGTTTGGGCCAGTGATTAATGTTTCTGCCAGGGGTCCATGCACTCATCCTTAGACATGCCTACCCCCTCAGTGTGTTTGTACATTGCCTGGAAATTTGTAGCAGTCAAATTCAGCATTTGGGTTTCAGTCTCAAGCATTAGTTTCTGGCACTTTGTAGAACACAGTGCAATTAGTTATGAGGTTTATTTGGTTCTGGTGGCACATAGACCAAAACAAAACAAAAACCAAAAACACCCCACTGAAGTTTCATTTATTTGAGTGTTGTTTCCCATACCACACTAACTATGCTTCATTTTGTGACAATTATCTTTGTTTTGTTAAGCTGAATCTCACATGTTGTAATCTAAACAATTAATTATAAAATTCACTTTCTGTCTGCAATCTGAGACAACTCAGAAAATGTTGCAATCGTGTACAATGTGCCCAGATGAGGAATGTGCTTGTCACCGTCCTGGGAAATCCCAGAGGTCGTCATAGTCTGCTCTCCTGGGACCCAGATTTTCTCAGGGTTCAGTTAGTGATTGGATAATTAGGGCTGTAGAAGAGTCCAAACTATGGTAAGTGATCGAAGAACTTCTCCCTTACCGTTCTTGATTTGTTTGCACTTTCATGAACAGTAGCAAGGAGGCACTTCTTGAACAAAGGCAAAGTAACTAAGAAATGAAGCTGAGAGCTCATCTCCACTTTCAGAAGCCCTGATGGTGCTGCACCATGTTATTACAGCCTGTTTTGAGCAACCTGAGTGAAAGTGGAGAGGTGCACCACTCTGAGCCATTGCCACTGGTTTTGAGTAACAGGAGATACTAGGGAGCCATTTTTTTCTTTGAGTTTCTTCATCCTTTGAGACTTCTAAAAACAGGGGCTAGTGTGGTGGCGTAACAGACTAATCCTCACTTGCAATGCTGTACCAATTCCTGACCCAACTGCTGTGCTTCCCACCCAGCTCTATGGCCTGGGAAAGCAGTAGAGGATGGCCCAAGGCTTTGGGCTGTTTAAACCACAAGGGAGAACTTGGATAAAGCACCTGGCTCCTGGCTTCAGAATGGCTTGATTCTCGCCTTTGTGGCTATTTGGAAAAGTGAACCAGTAGCCTTACATACTCCAGGATCCCATATAGACGCCTGTCCTAAACCCAGCGGCCCGCTTCCTATCCAGCTCCCTGCTTGTGGCCTGGGAAAGCATTTGAGAATGGCCCAAGGCTTTGGGACCCTACACCTGCATGGGAGACCTGGAAGAGGCTCCGGGCTCCTGGCAATGGATTGGTGTAGTTCTGATCATTGCAGCTACTTGGGGAGTGAATCATCAGATGAAAGATCTTCCTCTCTGTCTCTCCTCCTCTTTATATCTGACTTTCCAATAAAAATAAATAAATCTTTAAAAAAAGATTTAAAAAATGAATCTTATTTAAATGATTAGTTAAAGCAATGTTTTTCTGGGTTACATGCGTATAATGGAACTTTTCAGGAGTCTTTCAGGTACAATGCCAACTTAAGCATCAGGAAATCACAAGTTTCTAAGGACGAGTACATAGGGTATATTCATACATACACAGGCACACTAGGTTCATGACTCTATTGATTAGTCATGTGGTTGGAAATTCTCAGTGTACTCCATGGCTCCCAAATTAAAAACACAACTCAGTGACTGTGTTTCACTCTGGCCCAGTTCATTTTCAGAGTACTTTTCTGACCCTATGGAAGTTCTGGGTGCTCTCTCTTCTGAATCTCACAGGTTCCTGGACTAAGCTCCGTGCCATTCCACCTCATAGACTTGGCAGTATTCGTATACCTTCTTGGAATGATCTTGGAGCCTCTCCAGTTGTGGAATTCAGCTTTCTGATAAATGCTGTTGGCCTAGCCTTGTGTTAGGTGTGTGTGTGTGTGTGTGTGTGTGTGTGTGTGAGAGAGAGAGAGAGAGAGAGAGAGAGAGAGAGAGAAAGGCAGACAGACAGAGATGGGGAGAGGCAGAGGAAAGCATCAAGTAAAACAAGACATGGACCCTGCTGACCTCGGAGGCCTTCAAGTCCAGTACCTCTAGAAAGTCCATCCGTCTTCCCAACCACTTCCTTCACTCAGCCTTTTCTCCTTACCTCAGAATTAGTCTCTCTTCCCTGAACCCTAAAGCATTTTGTTTATGCCTCTCTTGTCACATTGATCACGTTCCACTTTATACTATTGTTATTTGTGGTCAGGTTTATCTCCTTACACAGTTGTAAATTCCTGGAGGGCATATTTATGTTTACACCTCAAGGCTTAGGATTTTCCTTTCCACATAGTAGGTGTTTGATAAACATTTACTGAATGAACAGGCCACAAGCATTAAAATTCTTGTGAAGATTTGGTCAGGGGACTCTCATCATATTTTGATTTTTTTTTACTTTGTCTTCAGCGGAATTGAAGGAATTTGATTCTCCAGTTGTAGTCTAAGAAAGGGGAGAAAAAAGACAAACACCTAGTTCTCTAAGTTTGATATGAGCAAGGTGCCTGTGGAGGGGCTGGGAGGTGGAGGGGGGTAGTGGGAGACTGTTCAATGTGTACAGTATTGTGTCAAGAGGCAGATACTTAATTTCAGGAAACAGCCTAATGAATATGAACACTTGGAAAATTAGTTGCCCATTCCATTAATTGTTTATTTGTGAATGAAAGGGGCTAGTCAAGCTGGACGATTGCATGGTTTCTGGAAATCAGTATAGTAAACTATCTCCAGATGTGGGGAGAAGGAAAGACATTCACATTTTATTGCGTATAGCACTTTGTTGCACAATTCACAATTTGAGTTTGATTTTTTTTTTGCTTTTGTTTTTTTCACACTTCATTTTAGTTTGGTCTTAGATCTCTGTTCTCTCTTCTACCTCCTGCAATTTCACTATTAACATAATTAGAAGGAATGTGCTTTTATTAGTGGTAATGTGCTTTTATTGAAGTTTTGTGGTCTAGTTAGAAAAGAGAGGCTAATATTTTAAGTGTAGAAAAATAATTTTTCTTCCTTGAGCTGTTTAGTAGAGAGACATTTATATGCTGGGTGCACATGTATATGAACCTTGAAAATGTAGGTAAATCAATAATTATCTCTTTGCAGATAAACAGGGAGAGTATTTTAAAACTGAACTCACTTGGTACTTCAGAGAACTTGGTAAACAAGCTTTGTGAAACTTGAATGACGTGGCTTTCCAGTGCTGCACTTACATGTCCCTATTCAATGATCAAATTCAAACATTGCCTGTAATTCAGACCTATTATCTTTAAAAATGTACACTGACCCATTTTTAATGCATGAATTTTTGTTTTAATTAGCCTCACCCTCCAAGAATGCATATCCCAAACCTTGTTCCGGCAAGTTGCTTGGGAACAACCTGGATTTTGACTGATGCAAAAGTCAAAGTAATGGCAGATTGATGTACAAGGCTGGATTTTTACATGTCATATAAAAATAGCAGTTGTGCCACAGTTCACTTTACAGCTATTTTCCAGATAATTCAAAGTGCTAAAGAAACCCTCGGGCCCCTTTAAAGAACTGTCCCATGAAATGTTCCCTTTATCTGCAGGTTATGAAAGAAACTCGGGTGGGATGCTTTGGTGACTAATTTAAAATATCTGGCAGCACAGTTGATAGCGCCTTTCCTTTGTGTTGTGACAAATATATTTCGACTGCAGTTTATTAACATAATTCAGCACAACCACAGACATATTGTACATATTAGTGCATAGAATTAGAACCATTTTTTGCACATCACAGTCTCCTCTTGCTTGTACTTTTTTTCTTTTGACAAGGATGTGGATAATTGCTCCAACAAATGAACTGCTGTGTTCAGTCTGTTTCTGTAATTTCATAAATTGTTTTCATGCTAAAACCAAGCAAGCTTTCAGTGAGTTAATATACAGAACCACAGTGTAATTACAGGAGTTGTATTATTAAAAAATATGACAGGAATGGCAGGCTAACTGACAGCTACTTTCTCTGCTCTATCACAACAAATTATAAAAGCTCTTTTAAGTGCCTGTGAACAAGAGTCAGTTCTGTATGCATCATCTTGAAAATGGGTATACACTCGTAACTAATTATGTTAAATGTGGTGTGTGTGTGTCTCTGTGGCCTGGAAGGACCCCACACACTCACTACATGAATGCTGCCATTCCTCAACTCAAAAGCAAGGGAAAGTGAAACAGTTGGTGTTAGAGTGAGAGCTGAGCTAACTGCCAGGTATATGACTCTTAACAAGATGGAAAAGAATTGTGTAGGTCTACATTGTACTCTCTTTGTGGAGTCCTTTTAAATTGTGCTGGGTGTTCTCAGTGGAGATACCCATCCCTACGTGAGTTCATAGGCCCTTCTCGCTCTGATGCATTATAATCTTTTAATGATTTTGTCAGTTTCTCACAGTAACTTTTGCCCTTTTAATTTCATACTATAATCTGCTCTCTGCTCATATGTAAGTTGTTGGGAATATCAGATCCCTTCTGGTGGTATTTAGGAAAGATGTTATTCATCGTCCATTCTTTTCAAGTTTTAGTGAATGTAATTACAGGGGTGCATCTGGCAGGCAGAAAAGCCATTGCACCAGCAAAGAGGACTCCCAAATGTCCCTCCATGTGTCTAGTTTAAAGTGCTTGAAATACAACATATTCTTGGGGCACGTGATCGGGTGTCTTGCTTGACAGTGTCATCATCATGCTGGTGGTCACACAGCGTGCTCAGTCTTTTGCTGCACATTTCCTCTCCATTTGTACTGTGCTGTGTGTTATATGTAGTATGTTGTTAGGTTTTTCCCTTAGCATTGCTAGAGACATTTACCCATCAAACATAGGAGATAGATATGATTGAATATTCAGGAGTAAAAGAGATGATTTGTCCAAAGAGCATGGGATCCAGAGGCAAGAGATGACTGAGAACCATGAGACCGAGGCAAAGCCAAGCCTGTCTTTTCAGCTCTTGATTCAGTGAAAGTTGAAGACAATAAGAGATGATTCCTGGAAAATGATCCGACCAGAAGAAAGGCAGAAAAGGGATTAAAAGGATTAAGTAGAGATGTGGGGGTGGAGGGGAGGAGAAGATACTCCAGCCAACAGAACACTGACCTTGCTTGGAGTCTAGCGTTCTCAAGATGAGTTTGAATTAAACTGCAATAGGCATGTGCTTTATGGGCTAATTCCATGAGCTAGATTTCTGGCCAGGACTCTGCAAGTCCAGATGCCTGAGGAGTTTGCAGTCATATGCTGTGTACTGCTGATAGTCACACAAGGAAATTAGGAGTCCTCTCTCCACTTCTCTGAAGATAACTCAAATAAATTCAGTTTTCTCTCCAGTGAGATGGATACAGTTGGGGCCCTTTCTTCTGTGGGCTCACTGTTTCTCGGTAGAATCCCAGTGTTTTTGTCAGGGGGGCAGCTCATGCTGATTTCTGTCTCCATTCACCTCATCATGAAGCAACATTGGGTTATAGGTAGCTTATCAGGATAGCACTCTGTTTACCCTTGCTCCACTAGAAATTGCTCCTTTACTTGCCTTATGGACTAAGTTTCTTGAGGTTATCTTGAGGATATTGTCTATTTTACACTATTTTTTTTCACAATCCCTAACACAAGATATTCAGAAAATACTTGTTGAAGTAGTGATTGCTAACCTAGACTTATGTGAAAACTCTCTGAACGCCATTAATTCTGGCTCTGAAAGGCCCTTTGAGGCTGTTCTTTATCCAGTCACTCAGTGATAAGAGGTAGTTAGGCCAGGCCTGTCCTGCTTCTTGCAAACAGCCTGTGTTGAACTTCTTTCACAAAGCGTTGAAGAAACAAATATCCCGAGGTCCTCTTCTGTATAGAAGATTAAATTTAGGTTGGCAACATGGGGTATTAACGAAGCTTAAGAACATATAGAAACAAGTACATTATTATAAATTATGTAAACTTAGAGTGTTGTGGAAATTTGGAGCACATTGGGACTCATGCATGTAATAGAAGAGGAAGTTGAAGGAGAATTTTACTTTCTCTTTTTGTAAGTCCATGTACCAGTGAGCCGGTGACCTGGAATTAGTGCTTCTGTTTCTTAAGTTTCCTGTGACCTCACATTTTTCCTTTGAAATACCAATTTACTAGGGTTCTCCAGAAAGTTTCTGGAATTATGTCTATTTTGGTGTAAAAAAAAATTGAAATCCATGCATATGAGGGTAGTTCAAAAATGTTATGAAAAATATACTTTATGAAAAAGATATGTATGCATAGATGCCAAAGTTTGTACCTTTTGATTCCTTTGCCCCTTTTGACATTTGCCCCTTTTGATTTAATTTTCCACAATCTTTCTAAAGGAACAGTGTATACATGAATGGGCAAATGAATATGTAGATGCCACATACTGCTTACATCAAACTAATTTTGTTTCCATGCTTATTTTGAGGATTCATAATCATTATAATGATTTTTTTTTTTACCATGCATCATTTGTTTGATGCTGTGCTTGACTCTTAAAAAAAGTGTATCTTTCATGGATAAAACCTTATGTGGCATCAGGTGTTGTGAAGTTGCACATTAAGACACTGTCTGCAATGCTGACATCTCATACGCTCACTGGTATCTGGCTCCTCCACTCCTGATGCAGCTCTTGACGAAATGCCTGGGAAACCAGTAGAAGATGGCCCATGTGCTTTGGCTCCTGCCAACCATTTACTAGACCCTGATGGAGGCCCTGTCTTTGGCGTTGTCATCACAGCCTGCCACAGCTATTTGAGGAGCAAACCAGAAGGGATGGAAGATCGCTCTTTTTGTTTCTCTCTTGCTCTGTCAGTTTACCTTTCAAAGGAATAAAATAAATCTTAAACAAACCAAGACAAAACAACACACAAACCTATGGGAAGGTCCCACCATTCTTTCATTCCAAGTGTGGAACCTGAGAGCTTGGTGATGTTGAACTTAAGGTGACGTAGTCAGTGTCAAGAACCCTTTAGGAATCTTCCTGTGCTTCTGGAGAATGGGAGAGGAGGATACGTATTGTTGCAGGCTTCCTGTTCCTTCCTGGTTGGGCGCTGTCCCTCAGTGAGATTGGTCACGTTTTGCTCACTGTGGACTCTGATGGCTGTGTGGCTGCCACTGGTACTGTGAGCTTTGGGTACCAGGAAGTAGGAACAGCCATAAGAAGTTAAAGAATCAGTCAGGGAAGGCCCAGGATCCATGTCTGGCTGATTTAAAACTATGTAAACACATGAGCATTTCATGGGAGCAAAATTTATTTTACTTGTCCTTTGTTTTTTCAAATGAGGTCATTTTTGTTCATTTAATAATTAGATTGTTTACAGCTTGTGACTAGACTATATGAAGGGACTTTGAACCTGGCTGCTTCAGCTTCCTTGACAGTCTAGGAAAACATTGCCTAAGATTGCAGAAAAACTTTAAAGGAGCCTCATCTGATAATGACAACATCTGTATAACATGCATGAGCACAGTAGCATACCATACTATGCTCAACAGAGTTGCTACATTCTCAGTGCATTATGTTAGACAGGCTCAGCAGGGTAAGATACCAAAAAGCACTTGTGACCTTGAAAATTTGGTTCATATTATTTGTACATATATGTATATACACATATATTACTTTAAAAAGATTTTGTTTTATTTTATTATTCCATATGCTCCAGGATTTCCCTCCCCTGCTCCCCAAATCATCATCCCCACCACTGATTTCCCCCATATCATTATTTGTTTACCTTTATTCTTTACTTATTTACCTTTCATCGAAATACCTTGCTTAAAAATGAAGCACCCTCCAAATAGACCACTGAATGGAAATGATTACAGCCGGGTTACCAGGGGTGAGGAGGCCCTGCATGTCTGCTTCGTGGCACCTGGCAGGAGTACTGTCCTGTTTCCTTCATTGCTTTCCCCACCTTTCATTGTTTTCCTCATTTTTCTCCATTCTCTGAGTTTTCACTTTCTTTTTTCAAGTCTATTATTTAAAAATAATTACCTGTTAATTTTATGCTCTGATTTATTCTTTATTATTGTTAATAGAGGAATTTCTTTTTTAAATTAACTTTGAAAGCCAGCCATTTTAAAATACAGCTTTTCTCTGTTCTCTTGAATTTTTATACACTGAACATCTCTGAATATGCATATGTATACATATGCATACATGCATGTATAAACTATGTATAAATATGCATAGATGCATAAATGTGCGTGTATATATGCATAGATATGTATATAAATTTGTGTGTATATTTGTATATGTGCATACATATGTATATATGTGTGTATACACATACACATATATATGAATATGTATGTATATAAACCAGTTTACACGTAGTTTCCTCCCTTACCTAGGACTCAGAATTGCTCATCATTAAGCCCTTTTTTCCATGCTAGTTCTGGACATTCTAAACGATTTATTTAAAGTTCCTGAAAGGCTGGATTCTTCATTAAATGACATTAGGTAGTCAGGCTATACTATGAATTCTAGTTTTCCCAATTCTAGTTACCATTGTTGTTTTTTAAATAGTGACTTGTTCAATGGCATATTTAGGGGGTATTACGTGAAGTCAGTTCTAAGAAAGTTCATGCTGTGTCATTCCCCCGAATGACATTCCAGGGCAGCAGTGGGGGAGGGGAAGATTTATTTAAAAAAAAAAAAACCTTTTTAATTTTACCAAACATGTAAAAAACATATTGACACCTTTCAGTACTTTTTGTCTTTTATAAATTCTGTTTTATTTATTGAGGTAGAATTTACATAGCATAAAATTTACCACTTTAACCATATTTAAGTGCGGATTTCAATGACTTTTAATGCAATTGCACTAATGTCCAGTAATTATAATTATTTACATGAATCTTGTCACATTTTATTATTATTTCAATGTGCAAATCAAAGTAATTTGAATTGAAAAGGATATATGCTTTGTAAAAGGTTTATGAATTTTGCTTGCAATACATAGCTGTTCCGTGATAAACATAGCAGTTCAGCGTTTCCTTCACAAAACTAAATGGTATTGGCATGGAATATTAATGGGGCATTGCTTAGTTTTTATAAAGTATTTTTTTTCTCTATGAAATACTGACATAGAGAAGTTCTAATTAAGATAGTGCGTAGACATCTGCTTTGTGTCTGCTTTATAATAAGTAATATTTCTGTTGACTAAGCAAGAAATTGTTAGTGTTTTTAAATTATGAACTAATTAGAGCAAGATAAAAAGAACTGAACATCTTGCCAACATCCAAATCAAATGAAAGCCTCAGACTTTAATATTTATCTAAGATTTTATTTTGTATACAAACTCATGCAAAGTGTTATTTACTAGAGTTTATATCCTTTTATATCTGTTTATATTTGATTTGAGGAGGGAAAGAGACTATGAAATTTCTAAACATGTTAATAATCAGGACTGTGACAGAATATAAATTTATAAAGTAATTTGTAAGAGATTATTTTAGAAAGGATTTTAAATATACTCAGAATAATTTTAGTCTCTGTGTTCATGAGTAAAGTTCGTAAGGTTATGAGCTGAAATACTAATAGCAGGTTGAGCATGTTGGCTATGAAAGGCACCTGAAATTAAAAGGCTCCAGAAAAATCATGTTAAAGTCAAATTTCATAATGCTTCCTACCTCCTTTAACCTTTTGTTTAGTCCAAATTGAAACATCTTGGATCAAGGAAGATTTTATTTCTTTTTATTATGACATTTGAGATCTGATTATTTCTGACAAATAATACATGTGTACATGCATAGTTAATGTTTCACAATGATATTCTTCAGCCAAGTAATTTTGTACACATTCCAAAACATGTAACTTTCTTGGTGTCAGGGTAAAGCTGTTTATTAAATGTTTAGCAAATATTTACATTGTTAGCATTGAATCAATTTATGTTTTTAAAAATCACTTTAGTTGAAACAAAAAATTAACTTTAGCTGGTTGCCTTTCTTGTATAGCACTAGGTTTCTATCTGGTGCAGTGACTGGAAGTAAATATTGCTAGCACTGTGTTACAGTGCACGATGTGGAATTCAGACTTCTGACTTCAACTTTGCAATGAGAGTGGGCATTCCTATTGGCAGAATCTGATTTTATCCCTCTGTGAACTAAAGAATATGAATGCCTTTGTTTCCTTATAATTCTAATCTAATAACTGACTTGACAATTAGAGATTTACATGGAAACCATCCCTGTTCTTGTCAGATCATGGAATACCACTCCATTGGGGGATCCCTAAAAGGTTCAGTCAGAGCATATCCCATAGAATATTCTTAACATATACAGCAGGAAGACTCTCCCTGAAGCTAAAATATTTAGTTCAATACTCTATTAGACAAGATTATATATTGTAACATTACCAGGAGCCGAGGACTAACAAAGGGGGGAAAGGTGGATAAAATGAGAACTTGACAGCATTAAATGATCAAAATCCACCTTCCTGGATGCAGTTAATACAGAAATGGAAAGCTACCCCCATCTGTCTAAGCATCAGTGTCTGGCATAGTCTCTGGGGGAAGTGGCAGCAAAGTCATTTCCACCTAATGGATTGTGAGGTTGTTTCTGTACAGTAAGTTGGTGGTTGCAGCCCACTTCCTCCAAGATAAAGGTTCATGTCTTTAAAAACCCATCACTGCTGACATTAATTGGCATTGCTGTGGGCTCTGGGCTGTGAAAGCAGGCCTGAGTGGGCATGGGGCAGGGCACATGGTGTGGCATGTAGAGCCAAGGGGAAGACTGACATGGATTTTGCTGGTGAGTATACATGTTTTAATTTTCTTTATGGATCCCTGTTCATGCAGCTTCTATTCTCTTCGCCCTTATTTAATTTAGGAGAAATTTGTTAGAAACTATTTAGAGGAGACCCTTGTCATAGGAAGGTATCCAAATATTAACATTTACCTGCGAAAATCTCTACATAATTGAAACTATTAGTAGTAGACATAATAAGTATCTATATCCTTTCAATCTCTTATTTGATGCATCTAACTAAGCTAACATTTTTTTTTTCCTGAAATGAGAAGCCAGAAGAGGGCATGTTCGTCTTTCAAAAATCAGTTTGGGAGCCATGTGGCCCAGTTCAGTTAGATTGCTGCGAATCACACAAAGAACCTGCTTCTTTAGAGAAAGTCAGGAGCAAAGGATTTTGTTGCTGTCAGGAGTTTAGAATAACCAAAAACATGAAAACTCATTAGCACCCTTGGAAATGTTTAACTATGTCAAAACTTGATGGCCATGAATAGCCTCCAGGTTTGTATAACTACATGAAAGACAGGGAAGAGAACCCATCTTGAACGTGTCTTAGATTTCTAGGATTGTGTTGTTCTTTTGAAATGGATGTGTATTACCCAACTTCAGGGCACAGAGAAGTGTGGCTGCAATTAAAAGTAAGCAAACTCTTAAATGCCTGTTGAAAAATTGTTGAGTGGTGGCAGCAATGAGGAAGGGAGTCACTAAGGGAATGGATTAGTCATGTTAATCATTTATGACTTTTCAGTGAATCCATTTAAAAAAAAAAAAGTGGATAGCCATCTTGGTACCCAGCCCTGTCCTTGCTAGCTTCCTCTTCCTCTCTCCAGTCTCAGGCTTTTCAGTGTTCAGTAGGGATCCTGCTTGAACAGTTGGCTGTGACTGCAGCTCCCTGGGAAAGGCTCTGCTTTCTAATTATGGAAAAGCTCATGAGGCCTTCCTCAGGAAACTGCAGACTTCCCTCATGGTTTCCAAAGGGATGTGAACAAGTTTGGGATTTCCTTCACCCCTCAAGTCCTTTAAATGGAGCATCATCCTTTTGCATTGATGTCCATTTGTTTAAGTCTCAGTGGAATCTCATGCCTCTCCAGGAACCACAATAGAGTTAATAATTCCAGGGTTGGCAGGAGGCCGGGGCAAGTGAGCTATCCACAGTGTGCAGTCTGGAAAGGTGCTCCGTTATGGGATCGGGCACAAACTCATGGCATTCTGATGCATTAATTCTGGTGTCGGATCCTGGGCTTTCTAACTTCTACGAAGCACCACAGATGGTTATGATGTTTGTTCATACCAGTTCTCTTTTATATTTCATAGGTGAGAGTTGTATTTTATTTAAAGAAGTAGAAACATTTGACTCCTAGCCAAGGAAGATTTGATTGTGCTGTGGCACCATTTTCTCAGCATCTTTGTAAGTCTCACCTTAGTGGGAAGACTTTCTTTGCCCCACCTATGATGTGTCACAAGATGTATCATGATTCCTGTGATCCCAAATGAGAGCAAAAGGCAGTTTCATATAGGAGGCTTCATTATCACATTTTATACTTCGCATTCTTGTTTTTATACCTTTTTTGTCTTCTTAGACAAACATGTAACATGCCTGAAACTTGTATATATAGAACATCATGTTATTAATTCAAGTGTAATAGTACCACATAGAAACTCCCTTTAATAAATAACACTCTCACTTAATATTACTTCAGTTCAATTCCAGGAATTTCCCCCTGATTAGTAACTTTTTAAAATCAGGTTAATTTGTGGTGGGGCAAATGGAATAGAAATTATTGCCTTAACTAACTGATGCACAGAATTGAAAACAGTTTTTATTGAACAAGTGTTATAGCACAGCATGTTAAAACCACCACATGTAATACCTGTAGTCCATGACAGATTCAAACCTGGCTGCTCTGTTTCTGATCCAGCTCCTGACTAAAGCACCCAAAGAAGCAGCAGAAGATAGTCTCAATGCTTGGGTCATTGGCACTTATGTGGGAGACCCAGATGGAGTTTTGGCTCCTAGCCTTGGCCATGTCCAACACCAGCCATTCTGGTCATTTGTTGAGACAATGAACAGATGGAAGAGATCTCCCCCTCACTCCTGCCCACCCTGCAACCTCCTCTCCACCTCTCTTGTAACTCTGCCTCTAAAATTAACAAAATTGATTTATTAAAGAGAAAATAGTTTTCATGCAGGTAAATATTGAAAACAATGTTTCACAGATGGATGATGAGTAGATAAGATTGTGTGATGTAACTCTAAAATTGTTCATCCCTGCTCAGGGCGTAAGGAGCTGACTCTGTCAATAGATCATTCTGCTAAAGGAAAGCAACATTGTACAAACACATGCCCACTTAAACACCTGCCACTTCTCCTTTGCCTTTGCGTCTTTCTGGTGTGTGCCATCTGGCAGTTGTGTCCTGGTGTTAAACAACTGGAAAACGGGTAATGTATTTTACAATTAAAATATTGGCCCCACATTTGCAGGATATAATCAAACATAAAATATTAAAGCATGCTTACTGCCAGCTTGGTGGATATTCAGATAATGTCTCAACAAAAATCATGTTGAATTGTGCTTTCCTGATTATTTATGATTCATTCAAACAAAACACACGGATTGTGCAAATAGGGTAGGAAGCAGGCATCCTAACAATCTGGGAGGTGCTTCACGGGGACTCAGCCCACATCTAGGTTCATGAAGAGCAGTACTTGTGACCATGTAGGTAGGATTGATCAAACACATAAAGACGCACTACAGGCTTCTTCTTTTAAAAAAAGATTTATTTATATTTTTATTGAAAAGTCAGATATACAGAGAGGAGGAGAGACGGAGAGGAAGATCTTCCATCCCATGATTCACTCCCCAAGCGAGCGCAACGGCCGGTGCTGTGCTGATCCAAAACCAGGAGCCAAGAACTTACTCCAGGTCTCCCACGTGGGTGCAGGGTCCCAAGGCCTTAGACCATCCTCAACTACTTTCCCAGACTACAACCAGGGAGCTGGATGGAAAGTGGAGCTGCTGGGATTAGAACCGGCACCCATATGAGATCCCTGCACGTTCAAGGCGAGGACTTAAGCCTATAGGCCACTGCGCTGGGCCCACTACAGGCTTCTTGTACATTAAGACTCTAATACTTAACCTACTCATTGCCACCATCTGTATCAGTCTTCCAGAATACAGCAGAAGTAGCTTGCATGTATTCATTCATCCAAAAATATATTGGCTTGTACTACCAAACTTGTATTGAAGAGGTTGAAGCCCCACAACATATGGAAACGTCCTCTGAATCCATGAAACATCATAGTGTGAAGTATTGCACTGATGTTTACATATTTATTTTTTATGTATTACCTGCCTATTAGCAAGAGTTCTTTAACAGTGCAGCCGTTTTATTATTCTCTGGAGCAGGCAAGTAGGTTGGGAGATTGATTCATCAACTTATGCAGAGAATTCAAATGGGCTTTCTCAATCTTCTTTTTTACCTTTGCTGAAAGACAAATCCAGGGGACCATTCATTTGGAGAAGGTGTTAGAAGGGTGTGCGTTTCCTCACGTCAGGCAGGCTGCTTGCTCTATGGAGGCCTTCATTCACAGCCATCTCTGTTCCCTGCAGCAAGGGAGAGAGAATATTGAATTTCTGCTTCTCTCTTTTGATCCCAAGGAAGTCATAAATCTCTACAGCACACAAGTTATGACTTAACCCTTGCAGTTCCTGACTGTGGTGATTGGGAAACTCGCCTCCTTGACCACTTTACTTTCATTTAGTAGGAAGCAGAGATGAGGTGCGTTTGTTGCATTTCAACTTCTGATGCTGCCTTTAGAGTTAAAAATGAATAGGAAATGAAGGCGAGAATGCTTTGTGATCTATTACACAGAGTTTGAAGGTGCTACTCTTCTTTACAGTTCAGTTGGATTTCCCTAATGTGAATAGATGTTGTAGCAACAGAAATTTGATGTTTAGTGGTCCTTGAGGTGTCACTCTGCTATTAGTTTGTTCATTGTGAGGCACAAGTTATTTACTACTTTAAATACAGCAATTGGGATAAGGATGCAGGAAGTAAGTATGAGGAGTCACGCATAAAAATATCTTGTTTGGCTTTTCCAGAGAACAGCAAGTTTGTCACTGAGTTTCCAGATAGAAACATCCAGTGTTGCCAAAGGATATTTATGTGGCCTGGGACAGAGTGGATGCTGCGTCTTGGGTTGCGATGAGTCTCTTTTCTCTTTATGGTTTTAGGCACAGTGTGGTCTAGTAGCCTTTGGGGATAACAAAGTTGTCTTGGTGGAAGGGATGGCACTCTTTGTGGTGAGGATAGGGAGACTAGGGTTAGAAAGTTATCAACATTGCCAAGAGGAACAAGTAGGGTTAAGGACTTGGAAGGAAGAAGGCCTTACTTCTGCCATCTCTAAAATCTCTTCCCTTGGATGGTGAGTATATTCTCCTACAACCAAGTCTTCCAGGAATGTGTAACTCTTGTCACTGTCCTCTGAAACTAGATGACGAGGCAAGATTTCCAGATGGCACCATGCACAGTGTGGTAATAAATACATGTTTCCTTTGAATTGCACAGTTTCCATTTTCACATAGCAGTCCCTGGAGAATAAACAGATGTTTCAGCAGCTCAATCTGATTTTTGAAGTTCTCCAAATTTTACAGAAGTTACTTTCACTTCAAAACATGATCTCCTTTCGTTTTTCTTCTAGTGTAATAATACTTATAAGCGTGCACATAGCATAAATCCTCTTAGTAATCTAACAGATTTCAAGTTTTGAAAAAGCAGTTAGGAAACCCACAGTTTGATACACGCATGGGATATGTCTAGCTAGTGATGTGAATGCTAGTAAAGATTTTAGCTTGTTGCTGTGAAATGTGCTTCTGTTATTATTGCAGCACATGGTCCTTGTTCTCCTTAGATAGGTACACAGGTTCTCTGCTGCCTATTCTGAGAGGAAAAAAAAAATACCAGTGTGCAGTGTTTATTTAATGAAGAGATTCGCCAAAAAAAAAAAAAAAAAAAAAAAAAAAAGCCCAGATTTAAAGCCTCAAAACTAGTGGAGCCCAAATAAGAAAAGCAGGCACGAAATGAAAGACCATCACCTCTGTGTGATAGATACATTGTGTGGTTTTAAAATCACAACTGGCTTTCTGCAAATAGGAGCAGATTTGTTCTGTGCACTAAGATTATAGGGGGAATAACATAAAAGCTCCTGCAGATAAAGCCTGTGCCTTCTGGTGTATGAAGAAAATATCTAAATATGTGTCTATTTGTGCCTATATGCAAAGTTAAAGGACACCTTTCCATAAAATAATGCCTTCCCTTAGAATTGCTATAGATTTTCATAATTTTTTTAAAAGATTTCTATTGTAACCTACATCAAAAGGGCAGGCAGGGTTTTTTGTGTCTGACTATACATATGCATTATAAAAAAGTGAGTCTACTGTAATTACCAGTTTGCAGAGCGAATTCCTGCAGGGTTTGTACTCTCCCCATTAGTAAAAGAGATAAGTTGAAATGTATTAAAATTTCACTGTACAACTGGGAGTTTTTGTTCACAGTAAATGTGTTAATGTTTCTTCATTGCTTGACTGTTTGTGTTTAAATTTAGGCAGCGTGCCCAACAGGGACAAAATTATAGGATAAAGCTATGTATAAAAGAAAATCCTTCAGAGAGCACCAATAAGGCTCTTTTTAAAAATAAGCAGTTACATATAATAGTACATGGCTGCAGCCACAGAGAAAAGTTTTATCTGTCTATTTCAGAATTATTGGAATTTTTCTTTCCCTTGTGTAAACGTTAAGAGGACCGAGCTTATGTCAATAGCTAATACACTTTGATGTAAAAACATCTATTCTTTTATTCGGTGTTACTCCTGCAAAAAAGAAAAAGATTCCTCCTTGTTGTCCTTATGATGAACAACAGCTAATAACATTTTGAGAGTAAGGTGTTAGATCACGTTTTCCTCCTTAGTAAAGGAATTCTTTCTTGTTCAGAATTTTAATTAGAACCTGTTATATTTTTGGAGCATTTCTCTCTGCTTTTCTGCTTTGCCATGAACTTAATAAATACAGTTATTCACAAAGAGAGGCTTAGATTTTAAAAAGTAATCTAGGACGACTATCGCCTCATGTGAAAATGTAATGAAATTTATAGATGCAGAATAATGGCTCCTACTTCTTTGTCATCTAGAGAGGGCAGAAGTCGCAGTTATCCGTAAACACTGACAATCAACCCTCCTCTCCCTCTTAACTGTTGAAGACCACATTACAGCTTTACCATTTAGCTTTTGTGGTTTCTGCCACCCGCGCGTGTGGATACTGTCCCCAGTGCCTGTGCAGAGCTCGTAGAGCAGAACCACAATATTCGCAGAGTTAGGGAGCCCAAATAAAATGACATTCTTCATGTTGAGATGTGTCTGTCCTAGAAGTGAAGATCTGTGATTTACTCAGTGTATACCAGGAGAGAGAGAGAGGGAGCATGCATAGGTGTAGATGTTTCTTTTGTTTGTATCCCTACAGTCACATGCCTGGAGGAAAATGTGACAGCCCCCTACCTATTTTCTGTTGTATATTAACTTTCCTTAAGAAAATGTATTTTCCCCTTAAATAGTTTCGTTCACCTCCCGTGCCCCAGAAGACATTTAATTTTTGCTTCTTGCTCTACACTGTTCTTTCAAATATGAATTTTTAACTGATAGACCTTGAAGTCCTTCAGAGCCATTACTTTCTTTTGGCTAATTTGTAGAAAGGCGCCATATGAAAATTGGATTTTTGATCTGATGGAGTGATTCCTGAGTTCTTATGAACCATTTATAGTCTATCAAGTAAATCCTTCTTAGTTCACGGATTATTGACCCAATGGACCATATTAGCTGCTTCGAAGCTGTTATAGCCCATTATGTTGATTCAGCTGACACATATGTGAACCCAGTCCACATGCCCAAGATGACATTAACATTGTTCTGGAAGACTCCCTGCTCCCCCAGCCACCACCTTCCCTCCTCCCACAAGGCTTTCTATTTATTTCTTGATTTTTCAAGAGTTAGCTTGGAGTTCCTGACAATCATTTCATCAGACTCTCAATCTGCTGGGTGATGTTGAAGCATTTGTTAGCAGATGGTCCTGTCCTTGTTTGTCTCTGTAAGCATATGACTCGCTGTCTTTTAAACCAACTAATTTGTAAAAGAAAAAAGAGAATAATGTTTTTTCAACACCCTAGGGCATGCTTTCCCTCAGATGCTTGCAGATTCCATAGATTTCTCTGAGCATCTGAATTTAACCCTTTGAATTTAAGAAAACTGCCTCTAAGACGAAATGATAACATTGTATTTGTGTTTTTTAAAAAAATGTATTACCTGAGAGGTTTCACCTGAAAAATTCCGGTGACTTGGTCACTGGTAAAATCAAGATGTGCCTGCATTGATTTATAAAGAAGCTGTAATGAAACCAGTTCAGGTCTCCACACAGACTCCCTCACCCCCCGGGAGTCGGTGACCTAACATAAATAACGTATAAGGGAGCATGTAGCCTGTTCGCCCTGTCATTATTATTATTTGTAATAGACATGATTCCTGCAGTGATAACCTGCTCCAGGCCAAAGACACATTCTTTTATCATTAGACATTATCATGCACAGTTCATGCAAACAATGAAAGGTACTAAAATGTTTACTGAGATAATGTTACTGAACAGTAATCCCAAGATGCCTATCCAGTGCTCTAACAAGCCAGGTATTCATGGTAGACCCTTGTCGAATTTTTTTCAACATTTTGGCATTTCTTTGTATAACCATTTAAAGATACCATAAAGCGGTGTTCTGAGTCACTTTCTCTATCGAAAGCATACCATGTTGTAGAAAATCCTGCTGTAAATTCTTCACTGTTGACTCCACAGTGTCCATTTTTCAATTGACTGAAACCTCTATCCATTCTCTCGTTCTGTGTAATTTCACTCACATCCCCGTTGGGATCATAAACTCCTTTTGGGGCTGGAAAAATACCTGAGTAGTCTCATTGAAGAGCTGGGGGTGAGCTGGGGGGCTTATTTGGCTTCTTCCTCTCATATCAAGGAGGAGTGGAGAGATCTCTGGATTAATAGCAGTGGTCATTTAGGGCCATGTCTGGGCCTCATTTTCTGTTGCTTGAAGAATCTGCAATTTCTGAGACTTTGTTAATTAATATAAGACTGTAGCTGAAGGATCATACTGACTCTGTAGCGCTGTTCCAAGGTGGCATGTTTTTCATCTCACAAAGGCTGCCTCGATGGGCCTGGGTAGTCAATTGTCATTTGAAATGATAAATTCCAAAAGGCAACCATTTTTGTCTCTTGTTGCTTCACTGAGGTAAATTTTTCCATGAATCTAGAGGAGTGAATTTAGTTAAAAGGTCATCTACCTGATGCTCTTGCTTGGTAAATGGATTGATTACAGTGCCTTGGCATTTGAAGTAATTTGGCCAGCTCCTTTTATGTCAAAGGTAAAGATTTAGAGGATCTCCCTTTGTAATGGAGTCCTTGATGTGCCATCAGAGAAGAAAGGTAGCATTGACTTAGGATGGTGTCTTACATCTGGCGTAAGTGCAACAAATTCTCGGTTTATCTTATACCTCTGTGTTTGGTCCCCTAAGTATGGGATCATCATGCAAATCAATCATGCATGCCAGGATTGGAGGTGCTTATGAAATACCAGAACTTACACTTTATCTTGTCTTGCTTCTTACTTAATGAGGAGTAGTGTTTAAAGGTTTGCAAGTCTTCTTGCATCTCATTATAAACCCTGTTCTTATTAATGTCTTCCCTATCATATTATATTAGTAATTGTTTTCATGAATGCCACAGAGAAATGTAATCACATTACCTCCTTTCAAATTGCATTAGTGAAAATGAATAAAATGTATATCAATGGAATATGAAATTGCTGATTCAACATTAACACGAAATGAGATGATTATTACTAATACTTGTATGGTATCAAAGATGATTTAACTCCTTACATAAGGTTACGTATTGTGGTAAGTGGAGATCCATTTTGGTTAAAATGAGGTCACTTTTTAGGGTGAACCCCTTATTTTAAGTTAGAGAGAATCAGTGTGTTCAAGGAAAGCATATTCTTTCTAGTTAAGGTTGTCACAGCTGCGTAAGTACTCTGTAAAATCTGTAAGTGTGCTGCAAATGAATGGGCCATATTAATTGTGAATTGTTAGTAAGCAAACAAAATATTTTTAACCAAAATGAAATGCCTTTTATTTTTTGTTTCTCTTATATTACTAATTGCCTAACAAAATAGCTTGTATTACCATAGGCCTAATTTAATTGAGGGGGAAAAAAAAAACACTCCAAAGCTTGGCTATGCTTTGATGGCACCGAAGCCTGGGTATTTTCCTGATATAATTGGCTATATCCCGCTGTTGATTTTTCCTCTGAACTCCTAAATTATTTAAACGGAGTCTTCCTCATGTCGATTGATAGTTGGCGACGATTGCAAGGTAATGACGGCAGCTGCTCGCTAGATCCGTGCCTGAGAATTTATGCGTCTGCCTCTGTCCCTTTCTCCCAGTTTGTGTCGATGCTTGCACGCCGTGCAGACATTCACAGGCTTCTACACATCTGAACCCAAACATGCGTGATGTTTGTTGTTCCTCGACTTTTCCTCAAGTAACTTTTGTTACTGCGATTAGTTTAGAGATATTTTTGTTCATCTGCATGACAATTCACTATTATCAGTTTTTAAGGTTCTGTAAGTACTTTGATATTAACATCATTGAGCTGTATAGTCTGGAATTTAAGGGGTTAAACTCCCCAAACTTGAAGAATAGCTGAAATTTTCCTTATAGAAAAAAATGAGAGTGGATTTTATGGTTATCAGTTTTACAAAGGATATATTAGATTTTTGTTGGTTCAGAGAAGAAAAGTTTTTCTCATGAAAACAGCAGTAAAATGCCTTTTTAAACTTTCATTTATTCACTCAAGTTGTGTTTGTGTATTGAAGATCTGAAAGACTGAGTATGGTTCACTCTGCTCATGGAAGTAACTGGTTTAATTCCACTGAAAGAAAGTGGGTACTGCAGTGGAATTTTTCTCTCTGCTCTTCCCACTTCAAAATAACTGTATTGAGATACATTCTGTATATTGTTTATCCAACCCAGCATCCCAAATGATTAACCAGCATCCCAAATGATCTTCAGTTTGACTCATAGCTGCTCCACTTCCAGTACAGCTCCCTGCTAATGTACCTGGGAAGGCAACAGAGGATGGCCCAAATGCTTGGGCCCCTGACTCTATATGGGAGACCTGGATGAAGCTCCTGTGACTCCTGGCTTTGACCTGGTCCAGCCCTGGCCTGTTGCAACCATTTGAGGAGTGAACCAGTAGATGAAAGTGCTCACACTCTCTCGCTCACTCACCCTCTGTAACTGCCTGTTAAAGAAATACATTTTAAAAAAATGTACACTTTAATTAATGTTAGCATATTCACATGTCAAAGAAACTGTATATTCTTTAGCTATCATCCTCAACCTCACCTCCAGCCATTCCCTAAGGAGCTACAAGTCTGTTTTCTGTCTTCATAGATTTTCATGTTCTGGACTTTTCATCTGAATGGAATCATCTAGTATGTGATTTTTAGTGAATGGCTTCTTCAACTTAGCATAATGTTTTCCATTTTTATTCATTTTGTAACACATATCAATAATTTATTCCTTTTTAAAATGGCAAATGCTATTCTAATAAACCACCACATTTTGTTTACTGTCAGCTGATGTAGGTGAAGTGCCTTTTAAGAGAACTTAGAAGGTGGTTTTAAATCTGATTTTGACAGTAAGTTATGTCCAAAGACCAGTTCTTTTTTTTTTTTACTATGAATCTGTTAAAATTATTTTGAATGTGTTTATTGTAAAGATGATGTATTTCTTTGGTTTGTAATTTTTCTCTCATTGTGCTTTCTTGACATTTAACCATCTTTGAATCAGTTCACTTTTTAAGCTGGCCATGTTGCTTGCTGTTTAAACTAGTGGCATCTTCTGGCCTGTGCCACATTATCTGGACAGATTCATGTGTTTTCAAATCTGACTCATTTACAAGATCTAGTATTTTCCTTTCTGTTGAGAAGACATGAAGACATTTCAGAGCACTTAGGTGCAACAATATTAGCCTTGTATTCAGCTTGCTAGCTCTTCATATGACATTAAAATTGTTAGATATATGCAAGGAAAACCTTTTCAGAAAGTTTAGCACCAAATAAGATACTTGTTTTGTACTAAGTTTTCATTGTGTAAATTTTTTTTTAACATAGGTGAAGGGTTTTTATGGACTCAGTATATACCTTTCAAAAAAGGACATGAAACTCAGAAGCCGTGGAAGCAAACATGATTATACTTGGACATATTACAATCATACATATTCTTATAATAAAACCAAAGTTAAAAAGTATGTAAAAATATCTGTAATGCTTGACAGTCCAGAGGTTTTTTCCATAAGAATAAATGAGCTCTTTGAAATCACAAAGATACTTCCCACATTCCCAAGGTTGAACATAAAAGAGGAAATTAAAAAATACAGATGATTAATAAACATGAAAAATGATTAAAATTAAAAACAAAAAATACAATTTAAGACAATAGTTTGGATGATCATATTGGCAAAGATCATAAATGTTTATAAAATTCACTTTCTGTGAGGTTATGAGAAAACTGGCAATGTCATTAATTGCCATTGACAGCTTTATCTTCATTGTGTAAATTTAAAATTTGTGTTTTTTTAAGCTGACAGGTTAATTTTGTTGTGTCTCATTGGCTATTATTATGATATTACAAATAGTTACATGTCATTAAATCTCAACACTTACAGATTTTTCAAGTTTATTTATTATTATTATCTTCATTTGTTTATAAGGATTGGACAGAGAAATTGTTTTTGCACCTGCTGGTTCTCTTCATAAATGCCTACAACAAATCATAGCTGGAACAGTCTGAAGCCATGGGCCCAGAACTAACTTGAAGTCTTACCAATGGGAAGCAGAGACCCAAGTACTGGAGCCATTGTCTGCTGCCTTCCAAGATGTTCATTAGCAGGAACCTGGATCCCAAAGCAGAGACAATACTTTGATATGCAATATAGGCAGCCCAAGCAGCATCTTTACTACTATGTTAGAATGTCAGCCTGTTACCTTCTACAGTGAGCTTTGTACTATTAATTTGTTTTAAATTTCAGAATCATTTTAAATGCACGAAACAGAAATTGTGTAGTATAGAGTTCCTGTGTAGCCCTCCCACCCATCTTCCCCTTTTGTTAATGTTTTGTATTATTCTTTCTGCTGTACTTAATGAATCGTACCCAGCTTCCCCACCACCCATTTTTTTAAAATCCAAGTCTCTTTCATCTTACCCACCATTCCCAGCATCTAGTAATGATCATTCATGTGGAGGTTTGTTATGGGTTTTCCCTAGCAGTTTTCCTATCTTGGTTGTCTAGTGAAATCTCAGAATTTGGGCCTACAGCTGAGATTCATTGTGATTGGAGACTACTTAGAATATGTATCTTCAGGTTTTTCATATTTTCAATTGTCTGAGAAGGGGCTACCATTTCTGAGTTAGTAGCTGATGACAGGCAAGGCTCTCTCCTATCTAAGGTATCCCTCTTACGTGCTGAAGAATTTCCATTCAGTGCCAAAGTTTATGTTCTGTGCATCTTCTTCTTCACTCTGAAAGTTTGTTGGCTTCTTTGCCAACGTGTTTGGGGCGGTGGGAAGGATTTCAAGTCATACTTTCACGGGTTGTGTTCCCTGAGATGGGAAGTCTTGACAAATCTGAGGCTGATAAAATGATGGAATGGGCTGCTTGCCATTGCCAAAAGGCATTAGTGCCCACCCCGCAGAGCAGATGCTGTGGCCTGATCTAGCAAGCCCCTGAACATTAGCTTTTTATGCCTCCAGTGTGTCCCCCATGACCCTGGCCCTTATAAATCATTAGTGGGTGCAGCTTCCTGGTCCAGAGAGACCCAAAGGGCTCACTCGTTTGTCCTCCAAGATAGCACTGATTCTTATATACCTGCAGGTGCAGCGGCACAGCCTGGAAGATCCTCACTGTTACTTTATTAGGCTTTTGTGGGTGCCTGCAGGTAGTGACCTGGCCCCAGCAGGCCTCTGGCACTAGGTCTCTGGGCTCCTTGGCTCACCCCAACATCTATTGTGGCTCTCATACGTGCCAATAGGTGCAGCAGCCTTGCTCAGGAAGGCATGTAGTGTTGTCTTTCTGGGTACAGTGAGCTTTATAAGCACTGACAGTTACCTCCTCTAAAATTTGTGTCCACTCCCCATTTAAACTCAGATTTACATGTTTCTTCATATGAATGTGGGAGATATTTTGGCTTGCTAAGCTATGCAATTACATTATTAATTACATAGATTTAGGTAGGCACTTGAAGTTAGTCATAAAGCTTCTTTTAAAAAACCGTGGCTCCTAGGGTGGACATTTGAACCAGCAACTAAGACACCCACATTGTATATGATTGCCTGAGATTTAGTCCTGCCTATCTTTCTAATTATAACTATCTGTTAATATGTAACCTGATGGGAAGCAGGTGCTAACTTAGGTAGTTGTGTCCCTGCCTCCTTCATGGGAAACTTGGATTGACTTTCCTGCTTGGCTTCTGCTCTGACTAGGGACCACTGAAGGCATTTGACAGAGAGAATCAAACCAGTGGATGGGAGCCTCACTTTTCTTTCTCAGATAAAGAAATACTAACACCCTTAAAATGATGGGGCCATTTGTCTGTATTCAGTGTCTGTGCAATTACATCTTCATGTCTTGCTTTGACAGCTGATTGCAAAGCCCCCATGGTAAAACAGGTTGATATTCATTTAGTCATATTTAATCATGTATGTTTTGGAACCAAGTAAAAGTAAATTTCTTGTGCAGTTGTCCAGATCACGTTTGTTCTACCTAGGTAGGCTTAGAAGTTATCTGCCTTGCAAAAACCAAAATTTCTTTCCTCAAATGGCATCATGAGTTGACTGAATTTAGAATACTAATGTCTTCCTCAAAGGCAGTATCAGAACATAGTGGTTAATATGACTTTCTCCCACATCAGAATACCTGAGTTCAATTCCTGGTTCAGGCTTCTGACTCCAGTTTTCCATTATTGTAAACTCTGGGAGGTCTGTATGATGGTTGAAGTAATTGGATTGCTACCACCCACATAGGAGACCTCATTTGCTTTCCTGATTTCTGGTTTCTGATATGGTCCCAGCCCAACCTGTCTGCTGGACATGTTTGGGAAATGAACCAGTGGGATCTCTCTCTCTCTCTCTCTCTCTCTCTCTCTCTCTCTCTCTCTTCTTCTCCTTCTCCTCCTTCTTATCTTGCCTGCCGTCTCCCTGCCTCTTTTTCGCTACCTCTCAAATAAAATTTGAACCGCAAAATTTAATACAATTTTTAATGGTAGTGTCACAGTTTGAGTTAATACTTAAGTACTTGTTTCTGAGATTTCTTTTAGAACAGTTTTATGTGTCAGCCAAATGGAAACAGAAGGGATAAAACTATCTGAAAACCATGTAGGACATATTCTTGCTAATTCCATCTCTCTTACTGTCACATGACTGTTAGAGTCTCTGGAACATTGTTTGAAGTACATTCTTGGGATCTTAACTCTAAGATGTAGAAATGTGCTGGTTACAACGTTTTGGACATGCAAGCTTAATCTTGTGTCCTATAATGCTTTGCAATTGTCACTTTGCTGTATGTACACAGTGTATTCTGTGGCAGTCATAGAGAAATTACATTACAGGTAATTTTCTATTCTAGATTTTGTGCAAGATTGAGGACTTTAAAGAGCAGTTTTCCTGCAAAGCAAAAAGGCTTATTTTTACCTTTGATATCATGCAGATCTTTCCTTTTAAAACATATGTATATATGCAGAGGTGAATAATACCAGAGGGGATTAATTAATTATAGCATAGATATTTTGTATTCTCATAAAAAGTTGCCAAGTTTATGTATTTATCATGTCTGTGTAATTATTGAAATTAGTGTGAAATCTTCTGTGTAGAAGATTCTATTTAAGTTAAAAATTGCAATGCATTTACAAAGTTAAATCTTTTCATTGGTAGTCATTATGGCTAATCATATTATGCACCTAGGATTACCAGCTAAGTTGTTAGTGGAAGCTGCTGGGAGAGAATGGATATTATACTAATGATTAGCTTTTCCTAAAATTTATATTTAATGTAGATCATGTAGTTACCAGTAAATGTTTTAATATAGTTCAAGAAAAATGACGTAACCCAAAGTGTAATTCTTGCCAACATTCTCAGAAATGAGTGAGAGAAAAGTAGATGTAAGACAGTTTTTCAGTTATATATGAGTAGGTGGCCAGAGTGAACACTTGAAGAGAATTTTCTACTAATCATTTTTGTTGTTTTTCCCCTGTGGAAAGATAAAAGTCAGAACTAAAATGATTTTTTAATTTTAGATTTTTTCCTCTTCCTACAACTGTTACTTTAAAATAGATGTTTTGTATTTCTGCTCACCTCGATTTTCACTTTGTTTTTTTTTGTTTGTTTTGTTTTTATTGATTACATTGCATTATGTGACACAGTTTTATAGGTACTGGGATTCCCCCCGCACCACCCCCGCCGTGGTGGATTCCTCCACCTTGTTGCATTACCACAGTTCAAATTCAGTTGAGTTTCTTTCATTGCAAGCATCTACCAAGCATAAAGTCCAGCATCTTATTGTCCAGATAAGTTCAACGGATTCTTGGGGAGACCATCTCTTGTCTGAAGGTAGAGCCGGCAAAGTATCATCCCGATCAATTAGAAGCCCCGACATTATATCAGTAACAATTTATAACGTTATGGAATTAGTTGACATGGTATTAAGTAACCAATATGTTAAAAGAGAGGAAAAAAAAATGAATGCAAGTTCTGAACCACATGCTGTGACTTCTACATAGACATTTCAATTATTAGTTTATATACGACCGGGTTCTATATACCTTAAAATGGCTATAGATTACTATTCAGCTGTCTCATGTCTATTTTAATTTTAGTATTTAGCAGTTTATAGCGTTGAAGCATGGGTTTGCTGAACCTGGCTGTTTTTCTAACAAGACATATGTGAACAGTTTAGGTGAACAGTTGTAGGAGGGGTGTGCAGAGAAATCTTCAATACCCCAGTGAGGAGTAACTAATCTTTGTGTCCCACCCAGTGAGTTACAAGTGCATCCCCGCTGACATTTCCTGTCTGTTTCTAAGCTTTCCTGGTTGTTCTCTGTCTATCTATTCTAGTTTTGTTTGTTTGTTTGTTTTGAGGGGCTTCTGGAGTGATCCTGATGGTCATTACGAGAGAGGGTGGGGACCCAAAGTCGGAACCAGGCAAGGACCAGAGAAAGCTCCTCTCCCTAGTCCTGAAGGAAGTTTACTGTTCTGTTTTTGCGGACCGCTCAGGGATCCTGGTTGTCGTTCCGATGACCTTGAATCCTGCAAGGCAGGATTTGGGCTTCTTCCATCCCATGTGGTATATCCAAATGGGGGTGGGTGACCTCAGAGTTCTCAGCCTCCGAAGGCACCCCATTTCCCCGTGGTCTCCTTGGCAGTTGGGATGTAGTCCTCCGTGCTGGTACTGATAGTCCTTGGTGAGGATCTGGGAGTCTTCAGGGTTGGGATACAAGCCTCCTCCTGTCCCCCTGCTCCACTCTGGGGTCCCCCCCCCCGCTCTATGCGTATGACCTCCTGTTAAGAGGTTGTCAGGATTGCCCCTGATCCCCCCCCGCCCATATTGCTATTGTCTAATGTTGATTAGAGTCTATTGTCTATGAGTTACCAGTTATGACCCTAATGGGTTATACTTCCTGTCTTCCTCACACCTTCTAGGGTGATGTAAGATTTCTCTGCTATTCCTACCCATTTCCAAGTAGCATAGGGCCTTACAAGTATATTAGGTTTTATAATTGTTTAATGTAGATCATAAGCAATCTGACTCATATCGATTGTTGGTTCATTGGTTACTTCACAATATCTTATTGCATGAGATACAGGCTGTTTGGGGTTGAAATAATATTACTGTTTTCCAGATTGACATCATTTCATAACAGCCATATCAATAACAACAACAACAACATCAACAACAAATTATAGCACCCTGAACAAATAACGCACCAGTGAGTAACCAACACATGTGTGACAAAAAAGAAACACAGAAGTCTCTTGTGAAAAATGATGCCATCATATACTTCATGAGCACATGATGAATTCTACTAGAGAAAAGAGAATATTTGGAAGCAAACAAACTGAGATAAAAATATCAAAACACATGGGGTACAGCCAAAAAAGCCAACAGACAATCAAAAAAACAGTATAGATTGGACTGTTGGAATTACACTTTCCATGTTGGCTCCCTTATATGAGAGAGAATATATGGTATTTGTTCTTTTGTGATTGAGTCATTTCACTGAGCATAATGGTTTCTAGTTGGGACCACCTGGTTTTAAATAGAATAATTTCATTCTTCTTAATAGCTGAATAATATTCCATGGAGTAGATGAACCAGTTTCTTTAACCACTCTTCCTTGGATGCGCATCTGGTTTGTTTCCATGTCTTTGCAATTGTAGATTGTGCTGCTGTAAATATAGGATTACAGATCTCCTTCTCACATGCAGATTTCACTCCTTTTGGGTATATTCATAGGAGCGGGATAGCTGGGTCATATGGCAGGCTTATTTGCAATTTTCCGAGCACTCTCCATACTGATTTCCACAGTGGTTTTACTAGCCTACACTCCCACCAGCAGTGAAGGAGGGTGCCTTTCTCCCCACATCCACGCCAGCAGATGTTGTTATTCGAGTTCTGAATGTAGGCCATTCTCACTGGAGTTAGGTGGTACCTCAAGGTGGTTTTCATTTGTATCTCTCTGATGGCTAGGGAGCCTGAGCCTCTTTTCATATGTCTGTTAGCCATTTGAATCTGTTCTTTTGAGAAATGTCTGTTCATTTCTTTTCCCATTTTGTTACATGGTTGGTTTTTTTGCTGTCCCTGGGTTTCTGAAGCTCTTTGTAGATCCTGGATATTAGTCCCCTCTCACTTGTGTAGTATGCAGAAATTTTCTCCCATTCAGTTGGTTGCTTCTTCACTTTGTTAATTGTTTCCTTTGCTGTACAGAATCTTTTTAGTTCTTAGAAAAGACGCCTAAAGCAAAGACAATCAAATCCAAAATGAACAAATGGGACTTTTACTTTGTTATTATTCTGTGTTCTTGGGTAAGTGTTCTCAAGCAGGTTATAACTAAGGAGATTGATTAATTAGTCTTGTATACAGTTATTTGTAGGTATACTACATACTAATTGAAGCAACATTTTCTACTTTCTTGGAAAATGTCATTTTGTAAGATTGATGTTCAATTCACATACACTTATACAGTTCAAGACAGTCAAGAGTAAAACTAACAGACTTCAGTTCTAGTTCTAACCACATCAGTCTTTTGAATAGAGCCTAGGAACTCATCCAGAACACTTTCAAATACACTTTGCCTGCCAGTGTACTGTGCAGGTGCTACTGACCAGTCCTTGATAAACATGTTAAAGCTATTACACTACTTTGTGTGTTTAGAATCTATCTTTGAATTTGAATATTTATAATATTTTTGTGTGTTCATGTTTCTGTATGTTGTGTAATGAAACTGACTCGTAATTGAGAGATTGTCATCCTTTCTACTATATTGTTTAGAGTCATGTAGCACACATTTCTGAACTCTCAAAGCTAATAATAATCCTCAAACCCACCTATAGTATAAATTAATATGCATTCAAGCTTTTACTGATTAAAACCAAATATGGTTTGAACACTTAACAAAATATTGAAATCAAATTTAATACAGCAGGAAAAATCACAAGGGACAAAGGCCCATTCAGATGGAAGGTATGGAGACTTTTGAGGCCATGCATAGATGGATATCATTTAGCACACTTTAACCTGCCAGAGGTTGTCTTGGGCTTTATATTTAATATCTTCTTTAAGTCTTTCGACAGAGTTTCCATGTCCTTGTTACCATTCCTCAGCAGTTGGGGAAGGGACTCAGAATCACGTGTTTCTCAGGATGCCTTTTAAGGACCTGTTGTTTGCCAGGGTACGTTAAGTTCAATAAACTTGGAATCCTGTCTTCATGGAGCTGAAGACAGAGTTCCACAAATAATCACATCAATAAACATGATAGTCACAATCTGTGGTAAGTGCTTTGCAAGATCCGTTGGACACTCCTTATGCACAGGTAGTTAGTGAGTAATCTGCCTGGAATAGCAGACCAGGGCAGTTGAGCTGGGAAAGGAATGATAGTTGACTTGAAATCCGAAGAATTTGGAATTGGAAGGTAGGCAGGTGAAAAAGATTGCCTAAGAGAAGCAGGCAGTGAGAAAACCAAGTGCCAGGGGAGCCTCCGTTGTGTGACCAATGATGATTGACATTTACTTTTACTCACATGGGTAGGAGTTGACAGGAGGGAAAAGAGGAACTCAATAGAGACAGTTTCAGACAAAAAGATAAAGTGTTATGGGACTTAAAAAAAAGTGTGTTCCTTGAGATAGAATGAAAAGAGCAATTGGCTGATTAATTAGGACATAGCTTGAATAGTCTAGAAGAAGAAAATTAGGGTGGTAACTCAGAGTTTAGAATTTAAGAAAGGCAAGGATAGATTGGAGGAAGTAAAAAAAACATGTAATAATGTGTGCCTTTCTGTGAGCGTCACCCAACATTTCTAGTCTTGGGTAGAGAACATATGCAAACGTGGCCCTAATTCCTGAAAGTGGAATGTTACGGTTGATTATTGTTAGGCAAGGGCCCTGATTATTTCTACCTCACTTCCTTTCCTGGCGAAATTATGTAACATTAACATTAGCAACTTCATGATATTTCCCAAGGATTGGGAGCACTAATGATTGCAAGCTACATAACGCACTATCTAGAAAAAGGAAAAATCCTATTAATATAGCTATTCCTGTTAACCGGTATAATCTATTGTAAAAAAAACCTTTTAAAAAAGTAAGTGGAGTTTGGCAGAGGAAAGAACACAGGAATGCAGAGGGAGCTGTGGTGCCTCTCATGCTGTGGAAGGGCCTTCTTTTTGTTTGTAGATTTCTCTGAATTCACTGCACAGAAACACCAAACTGTCAAATTCTTGAGTATGGGGATACTGTCTTCCATTTCCTGTCACTCAGCAGTGCCAGGCTCTGCAGCGATGGGTTTTTACATGGTGATGATATTTGAAGGTAGAGGGGAGAGTGAAATTGCCAAATAAAAGAATGAAGAGCCGCGCGGTGGGAAACACCTGTATTTATTTACAATGGAAAGAGAGTAAGAAGTTGCTGCCAGAAAAGCTGGGATAGGCAGTCTCTCCAGCCCAGCGCTGAAGGAGAGTTAGTGCCGCAAGCCGCAAAAACGTCCAGGAGGACAAGAAGACAGGGAAAAGGGACCAGATGTGATGAGAACATTGAGAGAGCAGCCGTAGGGAAGCGTGGGGCAGAACCGGACGCTACGAGAGCTTACCATGTAGGTGGTGGTGAGGAAGTTGGAAGCATTGGTTGCCGGGTGCATGGATTTCTCTTTCAGGAAATCCGTGGTAAAGGTAAGCATTAGGAATGTTTCCTTGTAATAAGTTTCAGGCTAAAGAAAATGTATTGCTGCTGTGCTTCGGAAGCTAGAGGAATGGTAATGGGAATTGAGAACTGAGAGTCTCAGGACACCATGAAAGAGGGCAAGTCCTGAAGGAGTCAGCCTTGACCAGCCCTGAGCACTGACCTCTGCACACCGGGGCGGTGGGAGCCGTGGGTCTGGACTGGCTACTGTCTTCCTCACTCTGTCTTTGCAAAGCTCGTAGTTCAGATGAATTCATCTAATACCTCCAGTTTGGTCCTGTCCAAGTGCCCAGCGGAGAACTGCAGGCACTGGGAGGTGCGCCGAAGGAAGGAAGAAGCAGATGTGCTCATGAGAATGAAAGCTTCCCAACTGTCTCGTTGCGAGGCTTGAACATTTTTGAGGCATAACTGTCTGATAGTTTTATGATAATTTATGTGTTTTAACTGTGGGGGAGTTGGCAAGTGATCACATCGGTTCTATTTTGTTGTGAATAAATAGTATGTCAGAGTTTAATGCTGCTTCAAAAATGTTATTTAGAACGAAACTTTCTTTGAAGCTATAATACTCTCCTACTCAAAATATTTATTTAGACTATATTGTTTAAATAGAAATAATTCCCTGAAGGAACAATTGTAGTCTATATAAAATCTGATTTTGAGACAAATAGACCCTCTGGAATTCATAGAAATAGAAAATGGATATTCCAGTGCTTAAGTGTTTATATACAAAAGGAGTTGAGGTGTTCCAGTGTTTATATGTTTAGGTACAAAAAGAGGAGAATTCATAAAGAGGGATGATGATCTGAAAAGTTGAATTCCCAAACGTACCAGATGGATGAAGTTGTTTAGGAAGAGAAAGTATTTGGATCATAAACTTGCTGAGTGTAAGCTGAATGAGGGACCAAGTGAAAAATATACATAAAAATAAATCCTGTCTTGAGTCTATTGGTATATCCTGTCTGCAAAGATAGCTGTAATTCGAGCTTACAGAGTGTTTTCAACATGATAGGAAACTAAGGTATTTTTGTAAAATGGGGTATTATCAAATTAATTTCAGGAATTTATCTCTTTTTTGCCTGTGTCCACTCCTGATCATGGTAAAGTGGAGGCCTTTTTGACATCTATTATTTCACTTCAAATTTTATGCATGTTTTAATGATAATATTATTGCTTTGTCTGAGTATATAATTGGATAATTCTCTGAGCACCTTGATTTTAGTGTAAATATTCTGAACTTTTTTTTTTTGGTCATAGTATAATCAAGTTGAGTGTATTAACTGGTAAAAACATTATGTAAAGAGACTATATAACCTGGCAATTCTGATATCATGTTCAATCAATAAACTATTGAAATTGAAATAAGAACATTTGGAAGAAATGTTTGAGCATTAACTTCACCTTCCTTGAATCACTGAGACATGCAGCAGTTTCCCAACTCAGCTAACTGACAGGTGACACAGGAAGAGTCCCCAAGATATCATGCAAATGGCACAGTTGAGTACTTCCCTGAAGGGGAATATCAGAGCAAATTAAGGATGGAAAGTAGAGTACAAGTGGATTCCACAATGAAGACGCCAACATCTGACACCCAAAACAGATCCATAGATTTAATGTTAGTTAATGGAAGAGAAATAGTTTAAACCCATTTGATATAGAAAATATTGGAAACAACAAGAGCTGGTTCAGTCTGGGTCTCAGTAAGTAGAAATTACCCCAACCTTCGTAATAATACTGAAGTATTGCCTGTTACAGGTAATTATAGCTTATTTAGAAATCCAAATGGGTCCCAGGCATGTGAAACCTGGAGCTGCTTGAGTGTAGCTTTCTGCTCAGAAGTGCAGTTGAAGGTATTCTTGCATTCACTCTCTCCTCATGAAGGAGTTGCTGATTGTAACTCAATCTGTAGAGACCTTTCCCTGGCATTTTTACGGAGTTATAGTTGATTATTAATCTCTGATTGATCAAACTAAACCCCTTCTGTCCTCAGAAATCCCACACAAATAGGACTAAATGAATGAGATAAAACATATTAACTGTGGTCTGAGAACTTAGGTCAGCTTTAGCACAATTCTTAAACATAGGTTTTTATTCATAAAAAGCTACACCTTATTTATGATAATTTTCTATGGATTCACTTTAAGATACAAACTGGTGAAATGACTTTTAAAACTCCTCATAGGGAAATAAATGATTTGGAGTATTTTTTTTTCAGTTTTTAAAAATAGAATTGTATCGTCTCACGGAAAAAGGTCACATAAATGTCTTTTTCTGTTCTACATCTGATGAAGGAAAATTTACATTAATGTACTTAAGATGCCATTAAAGTAAAAAGATTGCTTTGTTGTTTTCAAAATCGAAGAATAATTAATAATTATAATTAATAAGTCAGAGGCAAAAAAAACCTCCAAGTAATTGGGAAGTGATAAACACTAAGAAATATACTGAATCTTAGGAATCTTATTATTGGGCTTATAGGAGTATCTTTCAAAAATATCTGAAAGATTAGCAAGGCATTTAAATTAAATTCAGAAGAAAAGTAACAGTCTAATCATGTTCATTTACCGTGTTTGACTTTCACAAACATTATTTTATAAAAATGTATTGTTTGCATTATTGCCAGCTGAACAAACTTAAACATAAATGTGTATCCGTGGTCATAACTTTTTTACCTTTTTTGTTACTGTGGTAAAATGCCCAGTATCTTGTAGTACATATTATTCTTTCTTCCTATTCTATTCGGTCTACATTTCTAATGTAAAGTTACTATGAATGACATAAAAAAAACTTTATTAGTGACTAAGGTTTATTATCTTTTTCTTCTTTTGTGGATGGCTGAGTGTTTTTTTGAGAGCAAAATTTATTTGCAGAATTCTCCAGGTCCCTACCCCCCTGAAGCCTTCAGAAAGTGAAAGTAGACCTCATTCATTAAAATTATAAAAACAAAAACAAAAACAAAAAAACCAGAGCGTACCTGGACCAGATGCTGATCTCTTTTTTCCTTCTTTCTCTTTCAGGCCATCCGCTGCACACTGGTAAACTGCACATGTGAATGTTTTCAGCCGGGGAAGATTAACCTGAGGACTTGCGATCAGTGTAAACATGGCTGGGTGGCACATGGTGAGGAAAATCTGGGCTTTTCTTGTCCTGCTTGTTAGGTTTGTGTGAATGTGTGTGTTTTGCAGAGCAGCCACTGGCCTGGAGAAGAGAGAGGTCAGGTGAGCTCCAAGTGTTAGTTAACATTCAGCCTGTGGCTCTCAGGCAGCACAGTCTCTGCTCCAAACAGTCAGGCTGGGCACGCAGCTCCCAGCAGAAGGACGCGATGTTTATAGGACGGTTGGGCTATGAGATTCTTACTGAGCAGAACGGCAGCCAGCAAGCGCCAGACCTGATGGAAACTCAAACATACCACAGTTGGCTTTTCAGGTCCTGCACCTCTGAGGGAAGCTGGCCAATGCCCATTGATTGAGAACTCCTCAATGACTGATCCTCCTTGTCATACACGTTCAGGGCAGAGTTTATCCTTCCAGATGTTAAACTGGGTGTGGTGGAAGGTGGGTGAGTGAGTGAACAAGATCATTATTTGGCTGATATCTGAAAACACAATCCATAAATATCCCCCTTTCAGCATGTGCTGGGATCAGGGGTGGCCTCTGGTGGTGGAGAGGGAGCTCTGGGTGGGGGCTGTCTGGAGCCAGCATGGAAGGTGGGGGACGTGGGAGGCGCTTCCAGCCAGGTGCGCAGAGCCCTTCTGTCAGCGTGCCTGGACCGAGAATGCAACGTATGCTCGTGTATGGTTTCTGTTTATTGTGCTTAGGCAGAAAAGGAGACTTGAAAGTCAGCAGTTTCTTCACCTCCCAGACTGTAGAATTTAAAAAAGATAGGTGATGTTTATACAAGAAATCCTGGCTGGAGATTTTCTGACAGCGTTGGGTATTGGCTCTTAGGTGCACATATTTTTCATTCCAAGTGGGTTGTATTATTATTATTATTATTATTATTATTATTATTATTATTATTATTTCAGAAATGTCATGTTGTTCTAGTGAGATCTGAGGGAACAACACCAGACTGTTCCTTGAAATAGTCTGAATTCATCATGCTCCTCACTTGTTAATGCATACGTGGGAGTTTGGGGGACGGTTCAGTGGTATTTCTGTGAGAGACAAAGAGAGAGTGAGTGAGCTGGGGTGACATGTCTACCTTCCTGTAATTCTGTTGCTCCTTCAGACATGGAACACTTTCTTGTCATCGTTCACAAGGTCAGAATCTGTAACTGCTGTCTGATCGGCCATGACTAACAGAGCAGTGGCCACCTATGTACTCTGTATGTCACAACATGCGATGATTTCTCTGTCTTCTCTGTGGCTGTGTTTTATAGGGCTTTCAAAACTAAAATCCCAAAGTCGGGGGGTAAAAGGAGCTTCAGCAACACACTTCTAACACTTCTCGAAACTGACCTTTGCATATCAGGGGGTCAGCCAGGGTTGGTGTCATTGTGTTTGCAGACTGCCACCTTTGTGTTCTTTGCTGTGAGTGCACAGCATTAGGATCATCTTGTACAGTGTCAATTTACCCACTTTAAAAGGACATCACTTTGAATAAGGGTCCAAGGAACTAAATGTCTCATTGTAAGTTAATCATTCCTTTAAAAGCCCTGTCTTGAAACACATTCACACTCTGAGATACTAGGCTTTACAATTGTGATGGTTACAGAACTTTTCAGTCCAAACCATCAGGAATCATGTAGTACTTGGAAGCGGTCTGGGGTTTGACAGTTCTGAGGTCACATTCTGGCTCTCTGTCATTTCAGTGCCATGTTGCTCAGCATGAGCCTCAGTTTTTCTTACCTATAAAATAGGACTAATGATGTCTACCTTTTGGTCTTTTAAATATAATTTTGATATTTTTCTATGTGGGACACAAAGACAAGCATAAAAAATATCTTCTGCCTACTGGTTTAATCTCCAGTTACCCCAGCCCCAGGTGGGGCTGGACCAGGTGAAAGCTAAGACCCTTGGAGGGCCTGTGCATTGTGGCACAGTAGTTAAATCTCTGTGCTGTAAGACAGACATCCCATAGGGATGCTGGTTCTAGTCCTGGGTACTTCTGCTCCAGCTCCCTGATAGTGATTAGGGAAGCAGCAGAAGCTGGCCACGATACTTGGGCCCCTACCGCCCACGTGGAAAACCAAATGAACACCTGGCTAGGCCCTGGCTCCTGAAGCCATCTGGGGAGTAAGCAGGCAGATGGAAGTGTTCTGCGTATTTTCCCTTCGTTTTGTATAACTCTGACTTTTAAATAAATAAATCATAAAAGCAAGATAGGATCTTGGAACTTAATCCACATCTCCCACATGAGTGGCAAGGACCCACATACTTGAGCCACCACTGTGGTCTCCCAAGTTCATTTTCAGGAATCTAGCATAGGAAGCAGAGCTAGGATGTGGGCAAGGCACTCTGATAGGGTGATACAGGCATCCCAAGCTCCATCTTAACCATTAACTACTTTGCTAAACACCCACCCCTACATTAAAGTCTTACTGTAAACACTAAAAGTAAGATATATGTTCCAATACAGACCCAATGCAATGGCTAAGTGGCTAAATCCTCACCTTGCAAGTGCTGGGACCCTAAATGGGTGCTGGTTCATATCCCAGCTGCTCCACTTCCCATCCAGCTTCCTGCTGCCTGGGAAAGCAGTGGAGAATGGCCCAAAGCCTTGGAACCCTGTAACCATGTCGACTTGGAAAGGACTCCAGGCTTTGGATTGGCTCAGCTCCTGCTGCTGAGGAAATTTGGGGAGTGAACCAGTGGATAGAAAATCTTTCTGTTTCTCCTTATCTCCATAAATATGATCTGCCTTTCCCATAAAAATAAATGAATCATGTGTGTGTGTGTGTGTGTGGAATAAACGTGACAATAGATGAAAATTAGTGTGCCTATTCGTTTATCCATGCTTTCATTTTTTCCAAATCCTGCGTGGTCTTGTGAGTGTGAAAGTTGGTTGTGTCACTTAAGTTTATCTATCCAACTTCCATGTATATATTGCATGATTGTATAATGGGGAAAATGCAATATTTCTTCCTTCTTCAACAGCATAAATTATTCCTGGCTAGTAATTGTTTTGAAGACTTTCTGAAGTGTGTTATTCATCACCCACTTACATATGATATTTGTGATTTTCCTGTTGTGCCAGTAAAAATTTGATTTCTGGATATTAATTTTGTGGTTACTTAGATCTGGGAAAAATGAGTTCTGATTCTTCCCTTGGAGCTTTTACCTTGACCTAGTTTCTCCCCCACAACAGGGATGTATCTGTGTAACACAGAATGCGTTTTGGCAGGTATGCAAAACCCTCTCTTCCTCCATTCATTAGGGCAAAAATGACAGTGAGGGGTTGATTTCCTAGCCTTGGAGTTGGCAGTGGGGTGAGAGCACTCATTCTTTTTGCCCCTAGCATTTCAACTAATTGCATCATTTCCTCCCCCTGCACAAAAGCCCTAAAATCATGTCTCCAATTATTTCTTCTCAGAGGTAAGACACAACCGTCTTTCTGGCTACCTTCACAGTACAGGGTCCTATGTGTGGGGTATGGAAGAACGGACTTGGGTTTTCTAATGTGGGTTTCTCTCTGAAAGTAAATGAAACAGTAATAAGATGCCTTTCATAGAGTTACATCATGGTAGTGCTGAACATGCTCTACCTGTTACTTTGCCACTAACATACATTTAACATCTGCTGAATGCCAAAATCAAGTATTTTTTAAGAGGTTAGAAATTTGTCGGTGTCTTTTAATGAATGCCTTCTTCTACTTCCTTTAACAACATCTTTCATTTAGTCCTAAGATCTTGGGTTTCATGTGTCAAAATATACTATATATTCTACACACATACACACCATATGCCTGTAGATGTATACAAACTCACACTCATTTCATTGCTTTATGGAGTTCTGATGAAGCCTGCTCGAATCATTGGCATTGGCTGCTTTGCAAAAGTCATGAGAAAGTTTTGTTTTAAAAAATTGTAGTCATTAATTCCTTCTTCTGTAACACCTGGGGTTTAAAATAGGGATGTGCTACTATTAGCAAATTTCTTACTTGAAGTCTTCAGCATTATTGAATTAAGGGAAGAAACAACTCAAAACAGGTCCTTGAATATCAGTAAATGTTTCCCACTGAATTAATAATGGCTTTCCTAGCTTTTCCATCTTGGAGTGAATTTCAGGTCTTTTACTTTGATAATGGAAAACAGAGCTTATTTAATTTAGGCTTACTTTAAGCAAACTTTTTGGGGGTATAGGAGTTCCATCACCTAGATTATAATAACTTAGATGATAGCCCAGGAATAGCTCAGATTTTCTAATTTTTTCTTGTTTCTGTTCACATTCCTTGGAAATGGGATTCCAGCATACTGCCTGGTAATTCACTAGCTACTGTATTTTTCCCCCAGTTTACATTCTGTCCTTTGTGATGTCATTTCATTTAACCTGAAGTAATCTGAATTTTGGGAGGGGGAGAGGAAGGGAATATTTGCTACATGTTCAGCTCTTTTTGGTTCAAAATTTCCAAAATAATATATCAAGTAATGTGCAGCTTTTCTGATGAAATCAGTGCTTTTTTGCAGAGAAGTTCACTTTGTTTTGACCCTTTTTTTTTCCAGACTAGAGTAGTAATTCTACCACTCATAGAATCGGGGCTTCAGCCAAAGGTTTCATTTAGTGTTTGAGATTAGCTGCGTTACTAATATATCCCAGTGGTGGGTGTGGGAGGAGGAAGGCTCCCTACTGGTACTACCCCCTTGGAGAATCTCTGTAGATAATAAGAAGTGTTGCCAATAGGAGCCATTACTGCCTTTGTGAAAAACGTGAGCCATGATGTCCAAGTTGAGAATTACCCTGCTAAACCAATTTGATTTTTTAGCTTTTGAAAATCAGTGTAGTTTAGATAAAGTATTTCTAAACCACCAACTTGAAAGTAAATGATGAGGGTTGTAGCACCCTTGGGACACTCATATCCCTTTTGGACTTACCGGTGATACTGTGCTTCCCATCTGGCTTCCTCACAACATGCCTTGGAGGCAGCTCATGATGACCCAAGTACTCCAGTTGCTATCACACATGTGGGAGACTCCAGTGGAGTTCCTGGCTCCTGGATTCAGCTTGATCTTGTGGGAATTCGGGGAGTGAACAACAGACAGCTGATATCTATGTTTCTTTCTGCTTCTGTCTGTCACTCTGCCTTTCAAATATAATTTTTAAAAAATTGTTACAGATTCGTTAAAAAAGAAATTTGTTTATTTGAAAGACAAAGAGAGAAAGAGGGAGAAAGAGATCTTCCATTTGCTGATTCACTCCCCCACAGCTAGGGCTGAGCCAGACAAAAGTCCAGAGTTTTGTCTGGGTCTTCCAGGTGGGTGGCAGGAGGCCACACATCTCGGCCATCTGCTGCTGCTTCCCCAGGTCATTAGCAGGAAGCTGCATTGGAAGTGGAACACCTGGGTTTCCAGGAGGCCCATATAGGTTGCCAGGGTTGCAGGCAGCAGCTTTACCAGCTAGCCCATTGCCAGCTGCAAACTTTATTTATTTATTTATTTAATTTATTTGGAAGGTATAGTGAGCCACTGGTTCACTCTCCAAATGTCTTCAATGGTTGAAACCTGCCACCTGGAACTCCATGCAAGTATTACTCTCCTACATGGGTGTCAAGGATTTGAGCACTCTGGCCATCTTCTGCTGCTTTCCCGGGTATATTTAGCAGCAAGCTGGATCATAAATTGAGGAGTTGGGATGCCAAAAGGTGCTCACAGTAACATCAGCTCCAAATACATCTTTTTTTTCCTTTTTTAATAAAAGAAGATGAATCAATATAAATAAATAAGATTTCTAGTTTTTTAAGAAAATATTTAGTGGTAATCCAAGAAAATTAGGTAACTTTTCCCCAGACCCATGGTGATGAATTTCATTTGAGTATTCATTTGTATATTTATATACTGATGGGTCAATATTAGAAAGGTAATTTATTTACAGTTGAATTTTTTGAAGGCCAGAGACAGAGACGGATTTCTTATCTGCTAGTTCATTCTCCAAATTGTTTTAATGGTGGGGACTTAGCTGGGCCAAGTTGAAGCCAGAAACCAGGAACTCAACCTGGATCTCCCCTAGGAGCTGCAGGAGCCCAACTTCTTGAGGCCATCACCAGCTGCTGTCCAGAGACTAGATCCGAACCCAAGCATTATGATACTGTAGGCAAGTGTCCCACCCACCGTTTCAGATGCTCACCTCTGGAATTGATTTTCCTTTGCTGAATCACCATTTCTTTCTACAAAGTGAAGCACCATGTACTAAAAGTACATATTTTTGTTAATCATAAACAATATTCCACTGTTGCTAAGCATGTCAGGTAGGCATTTGAGAATTAATAAACAAAAGCTATATGACTTAATCCTCAGAAGCTTTTTTGATGACAGTGATTTTCCTAATGTGTACTTTGACTTGAAATGAAACGGATTTGCTGTTCTAAGAAACCCTGTGAATATATAGGATTTTCATTCACTTACAAGCTCTCTGATGTTACTTCATTTGGCTCAAGTTTCTTTGCAAGAATGTATGTAGCATAGGGATTCTTGAGGCCTCTTCTTTGTTATTTTTCATAATGATGAATTCCTTCCTACTTGCAGTTGATTCATGGAAAAGATAGTCCTACATTAATACTTTAATTGTTTGCTGATCAAGCCAGCTTCTTTCCTGCACATATTTTATACAAATTCTTTAGCTATTTCCATGTAAAATGGGCTGGCTTGGTTGGCATCATCTGGATGGTCGATCAATAGATATTTATTGAACATATAGCATACAGGAAGGATAGTACCTGGCTTCTTTCTGTTCTTTGCCACTGGAAATGATGAGAAGCATAAAATTAATATAGTGTCATATAACAACCAGCTTTATGGCTTAATGTACTGTAAGACTTAATATTCATATAATCCATTAATTTCAAACCTTTCTTTTTTGTAAGATATTGGAGGTAATTCCCTCCCACCCCTTTTTCAGCATCATTTAATTTGAATTCTCAGCTTTTACTTGATGAGTCTTATTAGACCCAGTGTGTTTTTGGAGACCCTCCCTCAAATAAAAATATAGAATAAGCTAATAATGATGACTTTCAAATACACAGTGATGCTTATTGTATTTATCATGTCAATTATACCGAATTTCTTTTATTTGATAAATGTGGCAAGTCTATATACAAATATAGTCCTGGTTAATATGCATAATTAAGCCCTAAATCCAGGACCGTTGGTTCCGAGTGTCATATAAACAGAAAGCCTTTGATCGTTATCATTCTCACATTTAGAATCAGGAGTTTTCAGTATTCTGTTTACAAACTCCTCGGATTTGTTAGAGAGATACCACATTTGAAGAACTCAGGCTTGACAGGTCAGCTTTAGTTATTTTTCATATTATCTTATAAAAGTTTACTTCTTTGTCCCATGTATGTTCTCCTGATGGATTGAATCTCTGAAGAGTTTGTTCCCAACTGGTGGCTGAGATATTCTCCAAGACTTTTAGTGTAAAAACCGATAGTGTAATAATAATAATAATAACCTTCACTCCTCTTCGCGTCTCCCTTTCTGCACACCCCCAGCCAAACTAGCAGGTTCTGTACGTCAACGCGATGAAGTGATGGTGCTGTGCATGTCCTAAGTGACTCCCAACAGTGTGTGTGTGATTATTTGTAAACCTCTCAAGACAGAGAGAAGGGTGGAAAACAAAAATCCTCGGCCTGTCTAGACAGAAGGACGTAATCTGTAGCAATGCTGTTGGGGTCTCTTAACATGGAGATTGTCCCCACAAGGATGAATTTAGCTTTGGCAGGAAAGTTTTCTGAATAAGTATTTAGGGTTTGGTGAATGGTACAGTCCAGTAGTGGGCTGAGGCCTTCTCAGCTCAGGGAGGCAAGACACAAGGTTGATCCTTTGAGAAGATGCGTCCAGAGCTTTGGTGGCAAACACAGAAAGGCCTCAGTCCTAAGGTGTGGATGAAGTGGGACTTAATACAGTCTGTTTACATGAATCTGTTTTCTCTCTCTCTTTTTTTTAGTTCAAGTGGTTGTTCTAGATTATAATACTGTACCCTACCTGTGCCAAGGGCCGAAATTCCCAGGCTCTAGCTGCCTCCCAGCTCTCCTGAAGTGGCTGGGACCTGATCTGTCCATGCACGACGTCCTTGAACATTTCTCCACTTAACTTTCATTTTCAAGACAAAAACAACACCATTTCCTGCCTGGCACAGGAGCAGTTTTTGTTTGACCTGAGGGCATGATGCCCTCCCTCTTCTTCTACTCCCAGATTGCAATTGGTGAGCTCTAAGGGGAGGATATCCTCTCAAATGCAAGGATTTGGTGCTTGATTAATGACTTTTAAGTATGTTCTGATTGTGGCCATGAACTGCTTATTGTGATGTGTTTCTCAGCCTGCCCTCCTTTGGGAGGAGGCTTTGAACTCTGTCAGTTTCCTTTCAATATGGCGTAAACAGTGCCTCCTCTTCCAAGTCCTGGGCTCTCTGCCTCTTAGCTCTCAAGATTCATTGTCCAGCTCTGTTTGATACACCAGGGAATCTAGCAAGACCTTGTCTGTGAAGTGTCCTCACAGCTGGTCCTCCTGCAAGAAGATTCTGGAGAACTCTTGAGGTTGACACACACAGGGTCTGTCCCTAGGCTATGAGAAAGCTTCAGATCGGTACACAAGAGGCACTGTAGTAAACAACTCCAGGAGTGTGGCTGCAGAGTGAGCCTGTGGAGGCTCAGGTGCTGTTTCTCCCACCTTTTATCAGGAAAACCTTGGCCAAGTTACGTAATCTCTTTGTTTTCTCCCCTGGGAAATGTGAGTAATGATATCTCCTAGCTCACAGAGTTCTAAGATTAAATGAGATAATTCAGATGCCTTACACAAACACAAAGTGTTAGTTGTTGTTGTTACTGCACTGACACAGAAGCAAAACCTCAACCTTGAGGACATCACAGACATGTTTTAGCACAGGTTAGTGGTTGAAAGTTAGGGTGTGGCCAGGCTAATGCCCTCTCCAAGCTCTGGTTCTCTTATCTGTAAATTCAGATGATAATAGGAATGCGCCTATATATCACAGAGTGGTTTGAGGGAAGATTAAATGAAGGAGTGGAGTTAATCCAGTGTTTTAACACAGCAGTTTTAGTTGCTGATGTTATTAAGTTAATAAAATAATAGTAAATGATAATGGTAATATCTAGAGCCTCAATCAGGTATGGATGTAAAAGTGATGATAAGAACTTCTGCTTCCAGGGAAGGATTTCCTTCTTGCCCAGCAGCAGAGTTCCTCTATCACCAGAGCTTCTGGCTGTGGCACCCCCTGTTCTCTCATTTAACTCTCCCCAGCAGTTCCAGGATTGGCACACTTCTTTCACGCCCCCCCCCCCAAATATCATGTGAGCCCTTATTTGAACAGATGTAAGGGACTGGATGTCATAACTGAGAAAAGCAGACTAGTTCAAATTGATGGTAGGAATATTTTCCTGTTGAAGAGCAAAAACCCAGCACCTGATGGATTTTAAGGAGGGTAAAGGTTACATTTACCTATTTCCCACCTATCTTGCTGCCTGTGAAGAGCTTTGATGGGCTCACCACTTTATCATTTTATTGTATTTTATTACATCATAAATTTTTATATCTCATTAACGATCCTACAGGAAGCTTAATTGTTTATAGGAACCCCTTAATTAACAGGAGCTCACCAGGTTAAATAGAACACAAATTGAAGGAATTATAAATGAAGCACATTTAACTCCTCTTATTTTACTCAGGATACACTGTTCAGATCCACTGAAAGATTGGACTGGGTCATAAGAACCTGATGTTTGAAACTATCTTCGTTTCTGTTGTGTCACAAATTGTGACTTTGTTCAATAGGACAGAGAGAATTTGACTTATTTTCTAAAAGCCCTATAATGTGGTCTCTATGTTTTTTCATCATCAAGTTTTGCATTTGCCTTAATAGATATTTCAAATTCTTCTAAAGCTTCTTAAATTAATCTACTGTTAGTTGATGAGTATAAGCATTCCATAGAAAAACTTTAAAAGAGGTATGTCTACAACTGGGTAGCCTTGTAATAGGTATGAACCAGCAGTCAGGGCCTTTCTCTTCTGACCGGTTCTGTGTTCCCAGAAAAAGTCCTACTTTTAAGTCCTAGTTGAGTGTAAGGTCAAATAATGCTGCAAATGTGGAAAAATGAACCAGTTCTATGGCTCCAGTTTCCAATTTGAGTCCCAACTGCTCCATTTCGCATCCAGCTCCGTGCTAATATACCTGGGAAAGCAGCAGAGACAGGCCCAAGTGCTCAGGGCCCTGTCCCCAAATGGGAGATCCAGAGTGAGTTCCTGGCTTCTGGCTTTGAACTGGCCCAGTTGTGGCCATTGTGGCTATTTGAGAAGTGAATTAGCAGATGGAAGAATGATCTATTTCTCTAACTCTGCTTTTCAAATAAGTAAATCATTTTTTTTTAAGTGTAGGCAACATCCCACCTGATGCAAAGGATTGTAACTTTCAACCTTAGATGTCATTGGCCATTGACTGGAAGTGAAACTTTAGGCCTGGCTTTGTAATACAGAAGCCACTATCATGTAATTTGAAATGTAGCTTGTTCAGACTGAGATATGCTGAGGGAAAAAAATATGCATTGCCCTTGGAGTTGTTGTAACTTTAAAAACAAATGCGAAATTATCATTGATAGATTCTTTTAACATGTTTCAAAAATTATTTTGAGAAAGAAACATCTCCCACTGGAGATGTAGTAGGGTAGTAAGGTATGCCCTACTACATGTCTGGTAAAACAAAGGCTGGCTCTGGGGCCAGAGCTAGGACTGGGAACTCAATACAGATCTCCCATGTTGGTGGCAGGAACCCAAGTATTTGAGCCATCACCTTCTGCCTTCCAGGGTACACATAATTGGCAGGCTGAAATCAGGAGCAGAGCCTAGACTGGAACCTGGACACTTTGATTAGGGCCACGTAAGTCCCAAGCAGTATCTTAGCCACTAAGCCGAACACCCATGCCAAAACACGTTCCCGTATTGTCTACACATTGATGTCATTTTTGGTGGACTGCGTTGTGCTTACCATAGTATTTTAGAAGTTAGTATCATTGCTTTGTTTTTTGAACTGTTTCAAGATGAGACTGTTTTCTTAGACTTGATTGTTGTAGACTTTGTCAGTGTATTTGGAGAACTAAAGCTTGTCTTTAAAATGTGTAGTGGTAGATTTAGTTAGAATTGAAGTGAATGTCCTGAGAACCCAAACCAGGCCCTTTGTCCATCACAGTGAATTGTTGCCCAGGTTTCCTACTTTGTATACTGGTTGCACTGCCGAGCTGTCCAGTCTTTCCTGGGCTCTCTTCCCCAAGGAAGAGTTCCCCACCTTGCCCCCCTGTCCCATCCCAGCCCTGCAGCAGTTAAGGACTTCTTTCTGTGTAACATCAGCAACTTTGCTGAATCCAGGAGGGTGACACTCGTCTTCCCACTCCGCAGACACTTGTGAGGTACACTTGTTTGTGAGCTGCTGCTTCCTGCAGCATCCCCATGTTGTGCGTGGAACTGTGGTCTGCGAAAACGCTTAGGTTTATCTAAAAGTCTCTAATTCCTAATTGTGTGTGTGTGTTTCTGGAAGTCTCTACCATTGTAAGGTATAAGCGCAGTCTGCGGACACCCCGTCTATGTAGTCCTGTTTCTACATTTCTGTTGTCCAGTCCTTGTTCTCTGTTCATCTTTGCTGTTTGCTGCTTTGTGTCTGCGGACGACAGAGTAAGTGAAAGGAAGGTGGGAGGTTTTACAGCATAACTCACCAGGAAGTAAATTTTGAAGAAGTTAAATTTGTTTGATCATTAACAGATGGTGGCAATTGTTGTTATTTTATTTGGAAGATACGGTCTTGAGTGAAATACCTTTTCCATCTGGTTTGGTAGTTCTTGCATGCTCCTTTGCCTGCAAAAGCCTGAGGACAAGAGACCCCCCCTGCTCTTGGGCTGATCATGATTTCCAGTATCAGTAAAAATTAAAAAACAAATCCACCTCTAACATAAAAGAAAACGCCTGTTTGGCTTGGAGAGCTCTGCTGGGGAGGTCTTTTCCCTGACATGCCAAAAGCGACCGTCACAGAACTCCTTAAAGAAAAGTCATTTTTTTCCCCTTTATTTCATGTGAGCATTGGCAGAAAACTCTGACAAGCAGTTCTTCATATTTTATTATGTTCTTGTCTACAGAATCTCTGTCAGGCAAAAACCTTGTCAGCGGAAAACCTGTCGTAGGATCAGAAGAGACAAAAACAGGTGTCACACAGGCAGTCAAAACTGAAGGAAAAAAAGGCCAGGCTAAAGAAAGAGAGGCAGACAATTACATTAATGCCATTGCTTTTATCTTATAGATGTGTGTTATTATCTCGCGGTGCTGAGTGCGCAATTGCCTCAAAGAAAAGTAGACAGGAGACAAGGGGAAACTTGATAGTTATTAACTGAAGAGGCAGTGTGTCAAAGCTGGATGGGGTTCAAAGTTTTGCAAAGGGAGAAAAAAAAATAAGGCAGCCCCCGATGACTGTGTGGTTCTGCTCTCGGCTACATAAACTCTGTAGCAATCTAACATTTTCTACTTGGAAACAGATCATAGAGAGAAAAATTAATGAAAGATTACATTTGGAGGTTTTAGGGGTGACATTTACCGTATAGGACTGAGACTGAATCACATATCGCTCTCTCTTATAAAATCTTGCCACAATGTGAGACATGGTGAGGCATGAAGACAGGCATTTGTCAGTTTAGCTGTGTTGTTTGGATATGTTTGGAACACCTATTATCAACACACTTTTAATTAAAAAAAGCTATTAAGAAGCCCTTTTACTAAGTGTGAACATCTGTATATGCAAGCTGTAAATTTGAAGATCACATATGTGTGCCTCCGTCAGAGACTAAATGAATTTGACAAGTGTTTTCTATTACTGGTTTTTAAATACAGTAACATATCTAAAGGAAACAATGCTGCACTTTATGGTTTGTACTTTTTTTGTTTTTACTTTGCCTATTGGTATTGATTAGTACAGCTTTATCTGGTTACGTTGATCAAATGATTAGCCAGGATTCAAAGCATGAGCCAATATCTCTTCTTTTTTTTTCACGTTATGGCAGAGAGCTTCATTTTGAAAATGTAGGGCTTATTAAGGGGGAGAGAGGAAAGGGAAAGAAAGGGAGAAAGTCCTATACTTACAAGTCAGTAAAACAGAAATAAGAATAAAAACACTTAGGCTTCATTGAAGAAGTGTGAGGGCATAATGAAAGTTCCTTGTGCCAGTGGCCTAAGCCCTGGAAGCTGTTGACCTTACTGAGAACTGGTGAATGTGAGCAACCAGGTAGAAGAGAATGGGCCAGCAAGTTTTACATTGCCTGTCTGTTGCATCAGGTGTCGACCAAGTTATACCGGAAAAGCAGGGTATAGCTCCGGTGTTTACCATTTCCTGGCCAAGCATTTAAAATCAGTTTAGTTTAGACTGCTCCTGAATCCTAACCTTGCCCAATTAGCCTGTTTCTATGGGCAAATTTTTGTGTAGAGTCTATTTATCTTACCAGTTACCAATCCAGAGCAGTTTGATACTTGATATAAGCATTGAACAAACCCAGCAATCCTGAAAAAAACACACATTGGTGTCAGAAGTGTGTTTGTTAAGCAGCTTAGGTGTGGAGGGAGGGGAACATTGATTGTAGATTCAGAATCACATTTCAGTCTGAATTACTTGCCAAGCGAGTAATGCCTATTCCAAAAAAAGTATAATCATTTCTTTCTTGTTTTCATATATATATGAAAACATATATATATATATATATGAAAACATATATATATATATATATATATATTTAAGGATTTATTTATTTTTTACAAAGTCAGGTATACAGAGAGGAGGAGAGACAGAGAGGAAGATCTGTCCAATGATTCACTCCCCAAGTGACCGAAATGGCTAGTGCTGTGCCTATCTGGAGCAAGGAGCCAGGAAATCCCTTCAGGTCTCCCACATGGCTGCAGGGTCCCAAGGCCTTGGGCCGTCCTCGACTGCTTTCCCAGGCCACAAGCAGGGAGCTGGATGGGAAGTGGAGCTGCTGGAATTAGGACTGGTGCCCATATGGGATCCCGGTGCGTTCAAGGCAAGGAATTTAGCCGCTAGGCCACTGCGCTGGGCCCTCTTTCTTGTTTTCTTATATCACTTTTCTCTCAAGTTTTGAAATACTTTCTCACTGTATCTGATAGTATTTAAGACATAGTCCATGAAATAACAAATATGTACTGTATGTACAGTGTTTTATTTTTTAAAGATTTATTTGTTCTTATTGGAAAGGAATATTTACAGAGAGGAGGAGAGACAGAGAGGAAACTCTTCCATCCACTGATTCACTACCCAAGTGGCTGCAGCAGCTGGAACTGAGCTGATCCAATGCCAGGAACCTGGAGCTTCTTCCAGGTCTCCCATGCAAGTGCAGGGTCCCAAGGCTTTGGGCTGTCCTCTACCTGCTTTCCCAGGCCACAAGCAGGAAATTGGATGGGAAGTGTGACTGCCAGGACATGAACCAGCACCTATATGGGATGCTGGCTTGTGCAAGGTAAGGACTGTAGCCACTATGCTACTGCACTGAGCTCTGCACAGTGTTTTCTTAGTGAGATTTTTACCTAAGAAAATTAAGCCTTTAAAGGGTGCTTGTCCTCTTACAGAATTGCTTAAAAAAAAGGACAACCAGCTGCCACATTTTCCTGGTTACTTTTAACGTGGGATGTGTTTTGCAGGCACATACGTTCTATTGATTGATGTAGAAATTGAAGAAAGCAGGGTTTATGCAGCCGGCGTGGAACTGGGCTTGGTGGCTGCTGATTGGCTAGAACAGCAGCAGTGATAACAATCATTCTGAAACCTGATTTCAGCAAGTACGTTCAGTTTCCAAATCTCATCCTGGCTCTCCTGTCAAATGTGCAGATTAAACTTTGTTCCTTTTGCACCTTCAGGTGGGGTTCCTACAAATGAGTGCAGTTGTGCCCCCACAGACTTAGGCCACATAGAAAAGGAGGAGGAGGCCCTCTGGAACCTGCCAGCCAAGAAAACTAGGCCCTGCCAACCCCACGCTGACACTTGGCTTTCAAGTGTGCCTCAGTCAGACCTCAACGATTTTCCAATCTGTTTTGAGGACTATCTTATACATAAGGGCCCAGGGGAGAAGTGCCAATCAGTTTGAAATATTAGCCAGAGAGTCTCCAGTGTAGCTTGGATTCTCCCCTCTGCTACTGGTGTTGTATGTGGACATTCATGTATCCTGAAAGCTATGTGTCAACTGAGGGTGATTATAACCCGGTGGACTGTGGGGCTTCTAGGAACTACTTTAGTCCACACCTTCCTTCCCTGCAGTTTAGAATCACATTCATGATAGACTGAGAGTATTTGTATTTTACCCCTGATGTTCTGAGAACTAAGAGTTCAGAAAATCAAAGACTGTTCATATGAGGTTGTAAGGTCTAGCAACATCGTGGAGGCTCAGTGGAGGTTTCTTCTTCTTTTCTTTCTTTTTTTTTGTTTCAGTTTAAGTCACTGACATACTATTTGTGCATCTTAAAAAATAAATCTTAGGTATGTGGGGGCTGATGTTTTCTATCACTATGTTTTGGGATCAGCTCTTTTAGCTTCAAAGCATTTCTTTTCTCCTTTCTTTAGAAAAATTCTGGATGTATGCCTCCTCTTTCCTTGGTATTAAATATCCTAATTAATTCAACCTTGACAGTTATAGCTAGAAAGTTGTGACTTAAATGGAACGTGAGTTATTTTGCACTTAATTTGCTTCCAATTACATAATCTTTTTCCCCAAAAGTGGTGAATAAAATGTGCAGATCTAAATATTACTTCAAGTCATAAGGAATTTTTCTCTTAATCACAATCATTGCCCCTTTCATGATCTCTGATTCACTAAAAAGTTTCTATTATGCCATCGTTGCCATTTATTAATGTTCCCCCTAGATGTGAAGGCTTTTATTAGGATCTGGCTTGCAGTTGATGGGTAGGTTAAGCCTTTGCCTAGAGCCCTGGTGGTCTTGTGTGGTAAGAGAGCTGAATCTTGTAATGGGAAACGATTGATGATATAATGACTCCAAAGGGCCCCTTTATGATGAAATTCTAAATACGCAAAATCCCATTAAACCTGTAGAAGTTCATGGGCTAGCTACGTTGAAATGACATATCATTATATTGGGTATAGTGTGCTTATTTTAAAGTGTGGTATAATTGGAAGTTATTGGTCATATTAGCCAAAATGAAGAGCCACCCATCCTCATAAATTCAGAGGTTATGGCCTAGACATTTGAGGTAGGAACTGTAACAGCCTACTTCTGTTTATAAGTAATCAAAGCTGAGAAATCTGACCCCAGAAATTACTCTAATAAAAACCCATCATTAATAACTTCATTTTATACCTGTTAAGGTGATCATGAAAATAATTCTATAAAGACAGTCCCTAAAGATGTATGTTCAATGTGAATCAGTTGGAAATTAAAATAGTATGCTAAGATCCAGAACTCCCTAAGAAGTGACCATTTGATACCAATGTAATTTGGAATCCAAGAGGAAATTAACTAAGGGACATAAAATTTTCTGAACAATTCACCTTGTGATTTAAGGTCTGCTTGGCTTTCTCTCAAAAGGAAAGAATATGACTTCCTTCAATTTTTTTTAAACTTGTAAAATTGCTTCAAATTAGCACTTAATTTTTTTTTAAATATCCAGGGCAGGACTGGAAATTGGTGAAGTAACAGGTTTTTAAAATTGTTCCTCTTTTCAAACTTAGGCTCTTGTGTGGCTGTTACCTTCACACTGTGGAGTCTGGAGAGGTCTGAGAATCCACTGGCCATGCAGGCTTGTAATGAGCATAGTGCTGTGGAATCTACCTAAATCACATGAATTTGACTTTTAAAGAAAGTTATGTTTTCTCAAAAAAAAGGGGGGGTGGTGGAAAGCTAAGAAGTATAAACTGTCACTGAGAGCCAATTTTCTAGGATCAGTGAAAAGCACTTTTATACTCTCACATTAAGAGGAAAAATTATTGAATATGTTCTTATTTCTGTGAAGTCTTTAGAATCAGAGGTTTGCATTTATTTTAACTTATTTGAAGGGTTAGAGAGTAATTCTTGTTTAAAATAGAAATTAAGAAGTTAGATTTCATTTGAAAGCTGCAAGTTTATTATTATTCTTATTCTTATTATTATTATTATTATTTTCTTTTTATTGGAAAGTCAAAGTCACAGGGAGATAAGGAGAGGCAGAGAGAGAGAGAAAGAACTTCCCTTTGCTGGCTCACTCCCCAAATGACTGCCATGCCAGAGCTGTGCCAGTGCAAAACCAGTGGCCTAGAGCTTCTTCTGGGTCTCCCATGTGGGTGGAAGGGCCAGGATTGTGCCATCCTCCACTGCTTTCTCAGGCCATTTTGCAGGAAAATGGATCAGGACATGGAGCAGCCAGAACTAGAGGTAGTGCCCATATGGGATGCTGGCACTGCAGGTGGAGGACTAGCCTAATGTGCTGCTGTGTCAGCTTCTGCAAGTTGTTGTATAATCACCCCTCGCCAGTCCCCTGTATGTGTTACACATTACATTTGAAAACTGGGCTTTATAGATTACCTTGTTATTTATGTTAACAATACAATTAAAACTATGCACTGCTTTACAGCCATCTCATGTTTTACATTGTGTTTGTATCTGCACATTTGCATCACATACATTAATGAGCCACATCAGTTCCAGCTGTTGTACTTATGGTCATTCTGTTCTCATAAAATGAGTTGTCTTCATTCATGTTTAAGTGCCATTTTCGGGTTTGTGACTTAGCCACCTCTGCTATGGAAAGCTATAGATTGGTCTCAATGTTATGTGTCAGATTGAGACTCTTTTCTGACATTTTAAAGAAGACTTCAATTGGGACTCTTAATTGATTGGGATGATATTCTACCAGCTCTAACTTCAGACCAGAAATGGTCTCCCCAAGAAACTGTTCAATCCATCTGGACAATAAGTAGCTGGACTCTATGCTTGGTATATGTTTGCAAAGAAAGAATCTTGATTGAATTTGAACTGTAATGCTGCAACAAGGTGGAGAAACCCACCGGGGGGGAGGGCATGGGGAGGGGTGGGGGGATTCCCAGAGACTGTGAAACTGTCACATAATGCAAAATAATTAATAAAAAAATCTAAATAAAAAAAGAAGACTTCAGTAACCTAAGTCACACTTCAAGAAGCTTGTATTATATGCTTTTTGTCTTTTTCTACCTAGCATTCTTATTGTGCTGTTAATGACTTGATTTTTTTCAGATGAAATCGCAAATATCAAAAGGAGGTTGATTTTTCTCTTTATGTTTCCTGCTGGCCTTTTACAGAAGAAATATTATCATTTTCTCATAGATGTTATTCTTACAGTCCTATTATGGGATTGTTCTCTGAATCTCTTGTGAGGTCTCTGTTGTAGCTTTGCAGCTAGGAGACCACCCTGTGCAGTACCTTGATCACAAATCTAGTGACCTGTGTTACTGCTGAAGGTGATGTTCATCCTCTCCATACATTATGAGCTGCTTTGTGCGTCCTGACATGAATGTTTTTTTTTTCTTTAACAACAGATGTTCAGCCTGTTCTTACTGAAAAACCTGTTAGGAGAGCCTAAATAATAAAGTGATAGGAAAGGAGACAAATGTCATAGAGTTTAATCAGGTTTCCTGCTTACCTACCTAGGGGCCCATCTTGTCATTCAATTGTCGTAGTTCCCCAACCCTGCTGTTCTCTGGAGAGGCATGAAGAGGAAACACCTTGAATGCTTGTATCGTAGATGTGGTTGTTGCTTAAAATCAAGCTCTTGTGATGGAATAGGTACTGTAAGGGACCTCAGCAAAATGAGTGACACATGGTGATATATATGTGATTGGCATGTCTAAGTGCCGTCTTGATTGAGACTGTTGGCTCTTAGATGACAGCTGCGGGATTCAGGGAACTGGAGTTTAGAACTTGGAATGAGGCTGGAAGGAAACAGACAAAATGGTTAGTGAAAAGAATAAAGGCACGTAAGAAACAACTCTGAAAATTTGAATTCTGAGAAATACAGATACAAGACAGCTCCCTGCTGGTGTCTACAAGTTTGTCTTCTGCCACGCTTTCTTGTTGTAGTTCTAGTAAAAAGTGCTTTGTCCTGGAACACTGCCCCAACTCCTCTTCAGAATGTGTTCTCATGTTTCATGCACACTTTGTGACGTACTATGTTCAGTTTTTTCTTAAAAGTTTTCCTTTTTTACAGATCTGTTCAGTTAAGGTCTTTAGTTCTTTATGATATCTCTAAAATTTAACATAGAGCCTGAAGATGTCCATTTAGTTCCCATTTAGTGCTAGGAATATTTAAAAGTACTTCACTTTGCTTAGAATAGACAGCTTGTTTCAGAGAGTTACCAACTTGGAAAGTAAATCCGTCTGTCCAAGTCCGCTGACCCAGGTTACTAATGTTGTTGAGGGGCACGGGTGGTAGAGTGGGGATGGGCACATTTGTGAACAGACTGAGGCCCTTCTGCAAACCTGAACAGATCTGAGATGTATTTTAAACGGGGTCTTGAAAAGATTGAGTTGGTGATAATTACAAGTCTCCTGGGCCAGTGAGAGCAGAGGGGATAGTGCCATTAATGGAACTGTGGAAATCTAAACACAGTATTCAGGAAAACATGCAATGGTGGATGGCTGATTTCATAGGAGAGCTAGGAAGGGTTGTAGAATAATTTAGAATGTTATTGTAAGATGCTGATAAGTGATGGCAGCAGGATTGAGACTTTCATCTCTAGTATAGCTGCAACTGTATAAAATTACATAGTGAAAACAGAGGTGCAAAATTTGCAACTTTTTCCAGTGACCACCGTTGAGAAAATGCACAGAAAAATAACTGACTTCACACATTTTAGTGTATTTTCTGAGTCCTGCTTCTCATACTAATAAGTCAAATGCATCTTTGGAGTTGAGGCTAAATGTATAGGATAGGGATGACCTGCAAGATACAGGAGTTGGTGCATTCTAGGAGTGTTATCTCAGGAAGGCAGCTGGAGAAGCACTTGTCTACAAACCTGAAGTTCGTTTTCCCTCCAGAATTCCCAATTGGAAAAATCCCAGTCATTTTGTAACCCTTCTTCGTCTTTATTTCAAGCGTCTAATTTCCTACCTGCTTTGCAACTTGTGCTTGATTCTGTGCTCTTTTCCTTCGTTCTTGAACCAACATGGTGGTCTTCAAGCAAACAGCTTGCTTGAATCTAAGAACTTTGAACAACAAAAACTGTATTGATATTTTCATATTGCTGTATTGATAGTTTGCCAGTGTCATTGCAGCAAGTAGCTGGCAGATCTAGGATTTAATCCTGGGCCTAGAGCCACTGCCTAGACAGCAGGCTCCTTTTAATTTTTATTGGCCGGCAGATATAGAGAGAGAAGGAGATAGAGAAAGATCCTCTGTCTGCTGGTTCACTCCCCAAGAGGCCGCGGCATTCAGAGCTGAGCTGATTCGAAGCCAGGAGCCTGACGCTTCTCCTGGGTCTCCTATGCAGGTGCAGGGTCCCAAGGGTTTGGGCCATCCTCTACCTGCTTTCCCAGGCCACATGCAGGAAGTTGGATGGGAAATGAAGTAGCTGGGATATGAACCTGCACCCATATGGGATCTTAGCAAGGAGAGGACTTTAGCCACTAGGCTACAGTGTGGGGCCCAGCAGACTCCTTCTAAACAGTGCAAACATAAATCCTGACTTGTCACTGATATTTCTTATCCTCAACTCTTGTTTCCAATCTTCTTCCCCCAACCAACATTACTGTAAATGCTCACTCAAAATTTGTTATCATTTAACTTATCAAATATATCTACAATGAAAATTAAGAACATACTAAATGAAAATTTTATTTTTAAATTTCAGCCATTGTAATGAATAATACCCAAGTAAAATAAATATTACAGTTTTCCCCAATTATTTAAGCATAGTGTAGATTTTTCTCAGAAATACATCCCAGGGAAATGCCACAATTGTAAATTTTCCCATCCCAGATGAATAGAACTATCAGACTAGTCTCATTCTCATTTTCCCTGTTTTACAGACGGGACTGCTGAAATACCTGTTCACATGAGCAGTAGGAGGAGCTAGGAGCTCTGACTACACTATGATTCAGTCCTTGGATGTTACAGTTTATATGCCAAGTACTACACAGCAATTAACTGGTTTTGCTAAAAGAAAAGAAATAGAAGTTTCTTTTATTCAGTATTGTTACAGCCATTCACTTTCTCATTTTCTGGAACAAGGCGTTAACAGGATGTATCAGATGAACTATTTCTAAATTTTAATTTTAGTCTTTCAAGAACATAAGAATGATTGAGAAATGAAATACTCTAGTAGTTGTTACCGATAACTTTGGCCAAGTTTCTGAATGAAATGTTTTTTTTTTTAATCTTACTGCCACAGATTTACTTACACTAATTGATGAAATGATCCACTATGTAGCCTAATTGGAAAAGCCAATGCCTGTGTCAAATCTAACATATTTCAACTCAAGGAAATGTATTCATATTCATTTTGAGAAAAGTGATGAAAATGGTGTCATCAAATGTATCTTGTGTGATGTATTACTAAAACAATTCAGGATAAGATGAGCAAGGAAAGACAATTTATCCAATTTATCTGATAGAAATAGTACTTCTCATTAATTAATACCAACATACTACTTTATGTAACTTATATATGAAATGAGTATGTTAGGAGACAATATTGTTTTAAAAATGCAGTTCTATGTGTTCATCACAATATAGTATTGGACTTTACAAATTAGTCAGATATTGTCTTATATAAAAATACATCAATTTTGCAAAAGCTCATGTCAAATTGCTTCTGTGTACTTATCAGAGAAGTAGTTACATATTGCCAAAAATTAAGTGCTTTGGTATTTGGATTCTAACTCTTTTATGTTTATTTTTAAAACTAGTTTCTTTTAAAATTTCCCAAATCTAAAAAAAAATCTGAAAATAATTAATAACTAAAATTAACATGAGTATTATTGAGCAGTCATAACTCCCTCATTAAATGATAAACCAACCCTTCTCAGTGTGTTTACTGTTTTGTCCATCCAGGAAGATAGCTCAAAATGAAAACAGGGTATCCTTTTCCACTCGGGTGATACTTGCTAGAGATGCGTGAGCTTTGCAAGGAAAGAAAAAGAACTGCCTTTGGTACGTCAGGAGGTAGAGGGAAGGCCATTTTCGTTAGTGGACACTTTTGCTTTGATCCCACAGGATGTCTTCCAGAGAGTTGTACATTATTAAAATGGGTTTGAGGGCAAGATGCATATTCATCACGAGTGGCCCACTTTGCATTGCCTATAAATTTTGAACATTCCAACATGGTCCTAAATAACAGGTTGTCGGTGCATCTTCATCATCTCTGTGTGTTCAAAGAGAAGGGAAGCTTTTCCAAACAGCTAAAAATTGCAAATGACTTTGGCATTCAGGAGTTACTAACAATCTAGGCCAGTGCACAATGTATAGTAAGCCAGGTATTTTATAAGCAAGAAAGCACCCAGTTTTCAGAAAAGAGATCACAATGGATACCTGCATATTGAATTGCAGGATCTAGCAATTGGATTCCTGATGCATACCTTTTGGAGGGCTTCTATCAGAGCCCAAGGTTAGGCACCTGACAGAAGTCTACTGCAGTAAAGCATTTCCCAGGGGGATGGTGTGAATGTTTCTTACTCCGTTCATCCGACTGCAGACCATCCCAGCTTCCTAACTTGTTCTGTCTAATTTTCAATGTGGCTAGCGAGTGAGGGCTTTTGGAACAGATTCAAGGTTAACATGACCCTTCTCTTCATGGGCTGTCCCACTTTAGGGACACTTTCTGTGGCTCTGTGGCTGAGATTCTTGGAATACTCTCATCAGCCACTGTTACTGTTGGACTTATGTCATTCTCCCAGATTGGTGATTATTATTTCAATTAAATGTCTGCATACCTGTCAGAATTTCTGAAGTTAAAAATCGTTTAAATGCCACAGAATCATCTGTATTTTCCATATCCTGATAGCAAGAAATAAATTGCTAATACAGGAGTCTTTGTTGAGGTGGATGCATCTGCATATAGTACCTCTTATCTCAGTGATAATGCGGATTGGTGAATAAATAAATGTATGCATGAACAAAGAGAAGAGTATTTTAGGAAGATTGATGATCACTAAGGTCATATCTGTGGCTAGATCACGGAGAATAACAAAAGAAAAAAATCTATGGGATTTCACAGTAAGCCAGGTGTTGATGACCTTTGAAGTGCTTGCAGCAGCAAAGTGATGGGCAAGAAGCCCAGACTGCTAGGGGGTAGGGACTTGTGATGTGATTAGGACTTGCAAGTGCCTTGTTGACTGCTTCCCTGAACATGTGGTAAAACAGAATTTTCTTGGTTGAAGTTTCTAAGTGATCTCCAGCCAGTTACCTACCTTCATTGAACCTGTGATTTGGGAATAAGCAAAAGTAACGGTGTGTGTGTGTGTGTGTGTGTGTGTGTGTGTGTGTGTCCACATTCGTTTTAATGAAAATATTAAGCAAGATCATTGTAAGCCACTAGGATGATTTCTGACATTTGTTTGGTACTTAAATGACTGTTCCCACCACCATAAATTTTCTACATGAATACTGTTGAAGGCATCCATCAACTTTGTAAATTTATGTGAGGCATGTAGTTGTCTAGGAGACCTGTTGTTGTAGCCATGCAGAAATTGTGAATTGCATTTGGCTGGGGCTATACTTACCTTGAGTTGAACCATTGACAAATATTTTGGATTTACGTGCAATCCAGTTGAAGAACCCCCCCCCCCCAAGTAGTCATATTAATCAGGGCTCTTTGAGTTTTAAGTTACTGAATGCCACACCAAGGCAACAGAGACAGAGATGAAGGCAGGGAGACATAGCAGGGGAAGTTGGTTGATTTTTTTTTGGCTCAAGTGACTGAAAATTCCAGAAATAATGCCAACGTCAGCATTGTCTAATCTTATGAATCAAGTAGTATTATCAGTAGTTGGTCTTTTTCAGATTGTCTTGCCTCCTCATTCAGCTGGTTCACATTCTCAAGCATACTTTCACATCATAAATTTAGAAGAAAGAGAAAAGTAGTTTTAACTAAAATCCTAAATTCATTCTCACTACCCTGACCTAGGTCATTTGCCTATTGTCAGATTAGTTGGTATGGTTGCGGGGCTGAGATATTTGCAGGTTTTTCAGGGATGGCAATGGATCTGCAGTTCCATGAGACATTGGAATCACGCATAAGAGAGGAGCAGTTCCTCCAAGGGGAATTGAGTTTCTGTTCCCAGGATTGAGGGCACAGAGCAGACAAGACAGTTGATTTTTGGAGTCCAGTCCACTGAGTGAAATTCAAACAAGCTGAAGATAGATAGTAACAAATGATTGCAAATTCTGTAAGCCATGCTCATTCCAGCTTCATTAGGAACTGCTTCACTTTTATTATGTTGCCAATTTCTGGTTAAAATTTCATTTCAAAGTGGGGTCTTGTTAGTACATACAGTTGATAAACTAGTATGCAGACAGGCACATGAAGGATTAAAGCAGATAACATCTTGGAGTAGGCATTTGCTGCAGAGATTAAAATGCCACTAGGGAAGGACACCTGGGTCTTATATTGGAGTGCCTAGGTTCAGGTCCCAACTTGGCTTAGGATCCCTGCCTCTTGCGAATGCACATTCTGGAAGACAATGGTGTTGGCTAAAGCAGTTGGATCCTTGCTACCCACATGAGACTCAGATGGAATTCCCAGCTTCTGGCCTTGGTCTGCTCCAGCCCTGGCTGCTCTTGCAGGCATTTGGAGAGTGAACCCGTGGTGGAGTATTCTCTCTGACTCTCTCTCTTTCAAGTTAAAATATTTTTCCCTCATGTCCATTGGCTTGATTTGTATCTCTAATCCTACAGCATCTAGACCTGAATCCTCCACAAATGTATGAAGATCATGCAGATAAACAGGAGTTCCATCTTCAGTTTATAGATAATCATGACTCTTAAAATAATCATTACCTGGCTTTTGTTCTACCAAGAATACTTCCAAATCATCATAACTTAGTGACTCAGTATGATCTGGCAAAAATGATTTATGATCAGTTTGATTTCAAGCGTGAGGAAATTTGTTAGATCATAATCTCTGATGATATATTCATGCTAAAATTTGCAGTTGACATCTACAAATTGTGCAGCCTTTTTATTTGTCAAGTCTTTATCTCCTTAGTAACCACTGCCTAAACCAAGCTCCTAGGGCTTTCTTCATTGCCTGCTCTTGAGTTTCTTTAACTATTTGGCTTCCTTTTTTATCCTTCATAGCAGGACCAAAGCTAGGCAGATATGTGTGCCTGTAAGTAAAGTTTTATTGGAGCACAGGCATACCAGCTACTTTACAACTTATCTGTCTGTGGCTGCCTTGTTGCTGTGCTAGCAAAGGCGAGTGATTGTGAAAGTGGCCTAAAACCCTGAATATTTTCTTTCTGGCTCTATGGAATAAATAAGTCATTGATCCTTGGTATACATATGTGTGATATCACACTGTTACTACTTCTTGACATATATCATATTTATGGTGACAAATCTGGTGATGTCCTTAAAATATCCTCACAATCCAGCGTTCTAAAAAGCATGCATAGGGAGATACTGTCTTACCTGTTGCATCTCTGTTCTTGGATTCCTCTGAAAACATTCTTTCCTCACTGTGGCCTCAGTAGTATAGTATAGTAGAGTATAGTTTTATACTATAGTATTATCATTTATACCACTTGCCTTTTTTTTCTTTTTTCATGAGTTGGAGGAAGTAGAGTTACAATTTTCCAACCTTCACTTGAACACATTTGTACACACACTACAGATACCTAACGCAGGCATGTAAAGTAAGAAGTGCATGCCTGCTCAGGATCTGATGTTCTGCCCTTGCTATTGAGTTTTCTCAGTTTCATCCTCACTGCGATCACAGTGGCATGTTCTGTACAGAAGTGTTGAGATGTTCCAGGTGGGTTGGTGAGGAGGAAAAGCTGTTTCCCACCCCAGTCACTGGTTTCTGCATACAAGTGAGCTGCTCATCAGAAGGCTGAGTGGTTAAGCTGTGCTTGAAGAAGAACAAGGATAATAATACTCCTTCCCTGCCTTTTTGCAGGTCTAAATGCCCTGTGGAGTGAGAGAAGACTTCAGTCCCTAGGCTTTGAATCCCTTATCTTTCCCAAACGTTAAATTAATTTTTAAGGCTATTTATTCAAAGTTGACTTAAGCACTAGAATAGGAAAGATCAGACAAATCAGCTGCAAGAAATGAAGTATGAGGAAACCCGAACTCTTTGACAAAGTATTCCTGGGAGTAAATGTGTTGAATGAAGCCAGCGGGTAAATGATAAGGGCCTTTACACTGTGGATGTGAGAAAGCAATTTATCAAGAGTACATGAACTCTCCAGTGACCACAAGTCAGGAGGAAACGAGCGTGGAGGGGGAATCCTGAAAAATGCATTTGAAATATGAAAAAAATCTGTGTGCATGCACTTTTAAGTAGCTCCATTATTATGCAGGGAAAGCTGCAAATATTAAAATAGCAACTGCCCTGAGTGCACATGTGCCACAGAGCTCTGCTATGGGATGAGGTGTTAGGGAAAGCTGTTGGAAAGGGCCATGATTTGGAATTCTGTAGACACTTCAGATGTAGGTATGATTTGAGTCTGACTGTGGTCTGATACCCACTTACCTGGCTCATGGTGAGGTCACATGACTTCCAGGTTTACTTGCTTATCTTTTTTAATCTCTGAAAAGGCAAACCTGTATAATTTTGGCAGTTAGCCATAACGCCTTTTGTGTTCTCTTAAGAAGTTCAGAGCGCTGCTTATCCATTAACTCATTTTTCTTTGCAACATTTCTTTGAACTCAGGTAACACTGTGTTATCTTAGTTTTTCTCTTTAGAGAAACTGAGACAAAATACAATTATACAGTAGGGTTCCCAGGAAGTTGTGTATAAGTGCACACTAGAATCTATGACCTTGTTTTGACTTCTGGTTGCAGGAAAGAAATGATATTACTTAGATTTGTGGAGAAAGAGAGTCCCATTTTTTAAATAGTAATCTCATTTAAAGTATTTACTCCTTATCTATCTCTCACATAGTTGCTTACAATATACAGAAATTCTCAAATTTTTATCTTAGTTATTTGTTGTTGTTTTATCTGATATCTTTCTCAGACCTGTTAACAAAGTGATTCAATATGACTAATTTTCCCCAACCAACTTTCACAAGACAGACAGATGAATTCAGAAACTATTTTAACAGATGAATAGCAAGAATGTAATTGGAGAACCAAATTTTCAGTTAATCCCCCTTAGTTGATTGTATATTAAATTACTAGCTCTCCATACAACCATCAGCTTTCCTTCTCTAAATTAGGCCTCTGACAGCCTGAAGAATACAGTCTTCTTCCTCTTTAAACCATTCAGGTGTTATAAGGGTTAAATCTAAATGGGGGGTGGGGAAGACAACAAGTTGAGCATCATATGAATTAGAAATTGCAGCGTGGTTTTCATTTTATTTTGCCTTGTTTTTATGGGAGAAGGTGGGGGATAGTGTAGTAACTGGAGTCATAGTTCAGTTAGCAGTTGATTTAGTCAGGTTTTGAAAGCCACAGTCATTTGGAAACATCCTCTGAGTCTCTCTTTCTGAAGGCTGAATGTGTTTTCTATTTGCTGTCTGGTGCAATTTATACAGACCAAATGAAAAGAACGAAAGCAAACAAGTAGGTGAAACAGGCAGGACAGTGGAAGAGAACTATTGACACTGCCAAGATCGGGCTTAAACAGCTGTGGTTATGATCCATGGGTAGAAGGCAAGCTGGATAGCTTCCAGGGGTGTTTCTAATCTGTCTGTCTCTATCTCTCCCTTTATCGCCTTATCCACACCTCCCAACCCTGGACCTCTCGGTGGGACCACTACAGCCTTGGATAAGCTCAGCACGCAGCACCTGTACCACCCCACCCAAGTGGAGATTGTACAGTCCAACGTGGTGTTTGACATCAGCAGCTTGATGCTCTATGGGACGCAAGCAGTGCCGGTGCGACTAAAGATCCTTCTGGACCGGCTCTTCAGCGTGCTGAAGCAGGAGGAGGTGCTACACATTCTGCACGGCCTGGGCTGGACTCTGCGGGACTACGTCAGGGGATACATCCTTCAGGTAGGGGGAGCACTTGAACGTCGGTGTCTGGGATAGGTGAGAAGCCAGAAGGATTGGAGGAGAACCTTCGGTGCCTCTGGTCCCATGCTGCATCTTGCAGACCAAGGTCTGCTCAGCCTCCTCTGGTTACAGCGACCATTTGAGCAGCTTGCCAGTGAATCAGGAGGAAGGCAAGAGCTCCATGCAAGCCGCCACTGGGCTGTGGTAGTGTGTGTTAGAAGGACCTTCCTATAGTGTTCCTTCATATTTTTTTGAATTCAGATCTATTTGCAGCATGAGCTGTATGGCTTCTCCAAAAGAAGGGTTGAGGGGAGCGGATTCTGAAGTGAGTGATGTGTGTGTGAATAGCTTAAATGACACTTCATCTAGGTCTACAGGGCTTTGGCTTATGTTCATTTTGTAGGCATAGTGCTCTCCTTGGTTGGCTGTGTTTCCTCACATTATTATTTTCTTCATCCAAATCAGTGGAAGAATTGTGATCTTTATAAACCCCATGGTTTTATAACCACACTGCAGTTTTCAGTTATTGCCTGAAAGATACAGACAGGATAATGTATTTGGTATTCATGGCACCAAGTCTTCCAGCCTTGAACTCCCTTGTTTGTGAACAAAACACTTCCAATCATGGAAGGGTCTGAAGATTTTTCTGGAATACCCTTAGGCCCCTGGACTTCTCACAATCATTTCTTCATTATTGTTGTTTTGTAGTAGGTCACACAAGTCACTTTGCCCCTCAAATGTTTTTTCTGACCATCTGTGTTCACTGAAGTGGGTATTTATTGAGAACAACATTTTCGGAGACATCGAGACCCAAAAGGACTATACTTGTTAATGAAGAGAACCACCTCCAGTTGAGGAAGAACTTGATTTGAAAAGAGAGCCTCTGCAGTGGTGTTTTGAAATTTCCTGTGGGGGTGATACTAGGAGAATTAAGCCCCCCCCACACACACAGAATTGTTTTAGGTTGTCCCAATCTTGCATGGTGCTACGGATCATTCCCAGTGATTATTCCTGGAGCTACCCTGTGCATGGACTTGGGTGCACAGTGTGGTATGTGAAGAATAGGGAATCTCAAGTTGGCCCCATGCTTTCACTTCGACTAGTGATACATCTGACTATTGGCTAGGACAGTAGAGTAGTGAAAGGAAGGTTACGTAGAAGTAGAAAAAAAAAAATAGGGGAGTGAAACAGCCTGCTCCCAGAGTAGAATTCTTTCATAAGTGGAAATCTAAATTTGGAAGAAAGCTTGACCCCCAGAAAAAAGAGATAATGGTGATAATGATAGTAATTGTTATATGTGACATTTTTAGTCTTCAGAGCACATTCACAAACTTCATCTCATTTGCCTCAGAATGGGGACATTTCAGACTAAGTGGAAAGAGAAGTCCTAGGTGATCACAGGATGTGTGGGATGCCAAGCTCCAGCTGGAAACTACCTGAAAACTGAAACACAGAACCAGTTTCACAGGGCTGCAGATACCGTAACCTGGAGATGCATCCAGTGTCACATCCTTTTGCAGTGCTTACTGCAACATGATTAATGATGTCTACTTTGAATGTTATGTTACAAATTTTGTTTGAGCAGAAGATCAACATGGCCAAACTTACTTGCCAGTTTAACAATGGGACTCACTGCAGCATTTTCATGGCAATATATATGGAATCTACTTGTTGTTCTAGATTGGTGGGCATGGCTCTGCCTTGAGCAGTACCTGCTTTTGTTTTATGTTATTGAAATAGCTATTTAGTGTCAAATTTCCCTCCATATTTTAGCATATCTATGACAAGCCTAGAAAATGTACTCCTTTTAAAATGCACTTCATATTTCTTTGCTGTATGAGAAGTCCAAAATTTAAAGGTACAGAATCATAAGAGAAAGTAAGAGTGAGAGGAAAATTGGACAAAATGGTAAATTAAAATGTATAGTCTTTTATTTGGGCATGAGCTATTACATATAAAGAACATTATCATTTATTGTAATACTTAAAATATAATTGATTTCCTACAATGATGTCGATTTCAGTAGTCTCACGTTTAATATAGTATTTCTCCATTTAGAATCCAGAATTGACATTTTCAGACAATTGTGGATGATTTTTACAGTACAGAAACTCTGGGTTAGATTCTATTTTGTTTATTGATAGAATTGATGTAAAATAGATTTTATTTAGATGATGCCTTTGTCATTTAACTTTTATAATCAACTTTTTTCTTGATTGAAAATAGTTCTTGGCTTCAAAAATAGACAAGCTGCAGAACACAAAGCTGTTATTATTTGTGTAGTGAAAAGTGTGCATTTTATAGTAAAAAAAAAAACCACGAGAGCCGCACTATAACAATAAACCATTTTCTTCTATAGCAATGTTATTTTATTATTCTTGAATATTTAAAATTAGTTGTAGCAATGGCAAGCTCTACACAGATAGCTTTGAATATAATTACATGTAGTATTTTTGCACAGGCAAACTATGAAATGTACATCCTAAGGCTGTGGAACCTGCTGATGCACTGTTAGTGTACAAGTCATTTTATCTGTCTAAAACTCAATTGTCTTGTAGCCCTCAAGGCATCAATTTTAACATTATTGCTCTCAACAACAGTATATTGAATATTATGTCAGTTAAAGGAGAATAATTATCAAGGCAAGTTAGGGTGGCTGTTAGTCTTACCACATATTGACTTGGTTAGCAGTTGGCTATAGATTGTGTTACTGGGCAAATGAAGATGTACGGTGAGTTGAACTGGTCAAGCCAGCATATTAATTTAGCTCTCCCTGGGCCTCAAACTGCATCCCTTATGTATATACAGCTACTCTTGTCTTCTGAAATTGTTTTGAACAATAGTAGGTGTGATCTTATTCCGAATTTTTAGCCTGGAGGTGGAAAGGAAACCAGAATAACCAAGGCTATCATTTCAAAGTGTGAATGAAAAAGTTCTTAAGTGGAAAGGGAGACAGTAATACCAAAGATTCATGTAAAAGACTTAAAAAAATCTGTTCAGATCCTCTCCTTTTTTTGGCAAAAATTGCTTTTTAGTTACATGATTATCAGTATAATTCTTGAGCTCCCCAGTTTGGTGTGAAATGCATTGCATAACTTTTATAACGGTTGTTTAATAATCCACGTAATATGTTAAGGGTAAATGTACAGTATTACATGTGCCTTATTAAAGTATTCATTTAGAAAAAAACCAAGATATTACATTTTAAACATTTTCCAAAAAAAACACTGACAAATAGGGAAATATACAATTAAATGATAAAATCTGCATGTAAGTGAGCGTATGATGTTTTTTTCTGCTACTAAACAATAATTCTTCCTTTAGGTTACTATCTCAGTGTACATTTATTGGAAATGAATAAAAGCAGTCTCCTACCTTTTTGTTTTCCCCTCTGTCTATGTTTTGGGCAATAAGAATATAGTTGATTTTCATTGTCAAATGTAGTCATTTTAAAAGTAAATTTTCATCAGTCTCTTTTGAATGTGAATGTTACTGAGTTGCCAAGGCCCACATGCCAGCCTGTTTTGCAAGTGGGTCCTGCCAGAATAGAGAGAAGCAGCTCAGACACGCGGAGTAATAAGCTCAGGTGTCAGCAACCTTGTGGCAAAGAGGCATAGAGATGCACACGTGTCAACTTAGCTTGCATTTCTAGAACAGTCAATACCATGGAAGAGCATACCTTAGCATTTCGTAATTGCCGATGTTGGCATTAGTCTTTGGGACCCAACTTCAGATATGGGAGGAACTACCCAGGGACCTTTCCCTCCTACCTTTGTGCTACACATTAACTTAGTAGAGGCACTGGGAAATTGTGGAGGGTATGGCTTGTGAGAGTAGGTTCATGGCTTTAACCAACCTTTCCCACTTTAAAACTTTTTCCTCTGAAACTGATCAGATGTTTCATTTCCTGAAAGCACATAAATCTTTCTCAACCAGGGAATGTGAAGTCCTTTCTGTCAGGAATACCCTGCTCTTCTCTTCGCATGTGTAATTTTTTTGTTCTTTACGTATCAACCAAAGTCCTGTTTGTGTTACAGTAGACATTAAGTCTTTTCGTGGGATGACTGTCTCTGGACTCTGCTTTAAGTTCCTATCACAATTTAACATTAATTCAGTTGCTAAAATACTACTCCTTCACTGGCTCCTTCATTAGGTTGTGCTACAAACACGTGGTACTCGATGAATATGGCTAAAATGAATGGACAAAGAATCTGCTTACATTGGAATAGCTGATATTTCACTATAAAACTTAGAACATCCAGTAACATCAGTTGATTAAAAGGGCCCTTTATTCTGTCTTCAGGACATCAAGGGTTTGCTGGAGCAACAAGTAGGTGTAGAGGGTGTACAGAATTGAAAAGCAAAGGCTGCCATTCCTCCTAGCTAGTGCTCCATGAAGAGTAAGTGTTTTGTGGTATCCCTGTGGTAGAAAATGTCAATATTAAACACTTGTGTTTAAACAGCCCTTTCTAGGGCAAGCCCACATAAGTTAGCTCTTTGAATCTTCTTATGCCACCCTCTTGTCAATAGAGCCATACATTAACATTTGGTATAGTTGAGGCTCAGAGAGGTTAAGTGACTTTAAGAACCTGTTAGATGGCACAATTGATGCACTGTCGACTTCCCAAAGGCAAGAATCATGTGTCCCCAGTTTACCACTATGGGTAGTTCCCAGCATCCAGCCTGGGTCGTAATAGGTAGAGTAAATGTTAAAAGGAAGAAATTTTGAAATCTGTCTTGAACTCACATCCCCAAGTTTAGGAGCAGTGTTGGGGCTTTTCTTTTCTTTTTTTTCCTTCTTTTTTAATTTTTAAGATTTATTTGGTTTTATTGGAAAGGCATATTTACAGAGAGAAGGAGAGAGAAAGATAGAAAGAACTTCTGTCCACTGATTCACTCCCCAAAGTCACCACAGTGGCCGAAACTGAGCCAATCTGAAGCCAGGAGCCTGGAGCTCCTTCTGGGTGTCCTATGTGGGTGCAAGGTCCCAAGGCTTTGGGGTATCCTCTGCTTCTTTCCCAGGTCACCAGCAGGGAGCTGGATGGGAAGTGGGGCTGCTGGGATCAGAACTGACACCCACATGGTATCCTGGCATTTACAAGGCAAGGACTTGAGCCACTAGGCTCCAGCGCTGGGCTTGGTTTTTCTTTTTAAAGCTATCAGATTACCATTCTTGAATGTAATATATATGAGCCTTTTATTTTCAAATGGCATATTTAGAGAACAGAAAGGACAATCCTCTCTGTCTCACTTTGTTCAAAATGAAGTGATTGCATTCTTGGCTAACTTCTAATATTCCACTTTGTTTCAGTTTATCTCATTCTTGAGGTTTTCCCATTTTCATAACTAAAGTGGTATTTATAATCAACATTCATAAATTTCTAAAACCTGGTCTGTGACTTACCTTTCTGAAGACACATTTCTTTTGTCATTGAGTATAGAAATCAAAATTTTGTATGTAGCTGATAAGCTTCACACTGTAACATGCGTGGAAGCTGGAAGAGAGATGAAGTGCTCTTTTTAGGCTGTGATAGCCTGGTATGTTACATGGTAAAAGGGCACTGTGTGTTAAATCAGAGGATTGGTGAAGGTCCCAGCTCTTCTGCTGAGTCTGTGAGCACAGAAAACTTGGACAATCTCTGCCTTTATTTCCTCATCTTTAATTCTTAGACAACCTCTTTTACTTCTCTTGCAACTGAGTGACTAAGAGATGAAATAATGTACATAAAAATATGTTGTGAACATGTACTGCATGAATCAGTACTTTTTCATGTATATCCATACATAAATTAACTGCTCATAATCTTCGAACTATCAGAAGGTACACATGCTTCACTGCAGGTGTCAAATGCATATATAGGACTGAAAATATGTTTTTAGGCTTTGGTCAAAGCAGTAAGACAAATGCATGCTCTGTTAGGAACTAATCCCTGAGATACTGGTGGCCTTGTTCCTGGCTTTGACCTGGCTCATTCCTGGCTGTTGTAGCCAATAGGCAAGTGGAACTCACATGGTCAATCTCTGATTTTCCTCTTTCCCTTTGTTTTCCTTCTTTCTCTCTGCACTCTGCCTTTCAAATAAAACAAGAAAAAAAATCTTTAAAAATGCTGAAATAATGGGACCACAAGACTAAAGGGGAGCTGGAACACGTAGGCTGAGCAAACCACTGTTTGGGACATTGCTGTATCATAAAGATGGTCACAGGTCTGTACCACTCTCAGGTGTCATGAAGTAGCTAGAGTTATGCCCTCTTTCTTTTAAGATTTATTTATTTTTGTTGCAAAGTCAGATATACAGAGAGGAGGAGAGACAGAGAGGAAGATCATCCATCCGATGATTCATTCCCCAAGTGACCACAATGGCTGGTGCTGTGCCGATCCGATGCCGGGAACCAGGAACTTCTTCCAGGTCTCCCACGCGGGTGCAGGGGCCCAAATCTTTGAGCCATCCTCAACTGCTTTCCCAGGCCACAAGCAGAGAGCTGGATGGGAAGTGGAACTGCTGGAATTAGAACCGGTGCCCATATGGGATCCCGGGGCATTCAAGGTGAGGACTTTAGCCGCTAGGCCATGGCACCGGGCCCAAGTTATGCCTTCTTTACGGACAGTTGAATGAGGAAAATTTGATATAGCATTAGTGTGCGAAGGTAGATTCTTGGGTTTGAATCCTGGCTCTGGATGTGTGAAAAATAAAGATCTGTGTCTTTATTTACTTCCATTCTCTCCCCTGTAAAGCAAGGGTGATAATAGTACGTCATAGCTTTGTTTTAAAGATAACATGATACTTGCAAAGTATCTTTCATTACCATTTTCTAAGTGTTCTGGCAGTGTTGATTGGCAATATAAGGATGAAAAAGATGATGGTTTGGACTATTGAAAATGACTGACTACCTGGTCATTCTAGAACATTGTTTTTCTAAGAATCTGCAATACTGAAATTCTGTGTTTTACTGTGCCTCTTAGAGCAGAGTGCCTTTGTAGGCAGGCAGACAGAAGGGTAGCTTCTATTCAATAATAAGTACATGACACATGAACATGCATGAATGCAAACATGTCCCTGTGTGTGTGGATACTTACAGACATACATGAGTATAGGGGAAGGAGAGTATCATGACGGAGAAGTCTAGAGAGTTACACAAGATTGGACGTGAATCTTGTCCCTGCCTTTTCATGGCTCTGTTACCCAAGACAAATAACACATGGGAACAGCAGTTTCTTCATTTGTATAAAAGATAAATAAAATTATATTCAGTCAGTAACTACCCTATGTTTTTTGTTATTATTAACTTTCTGCTTTGTGAGTGTATGTGCATTTATACCTCTGCATTTTTGATGACTTATATGCCACTCTCATTTTTTAAATTACCGTTGCATTTCCATGTTCCATCAACTCTTCCAAGCTTCTGGCGGAGAATGATTGAGTGCTCAGTGAATTCGTTAAAATAATTAAAGTATCTAAGCTTTTACTGTACTAAATAAAGGAAATCTTAGTTAAAATTAGTAGGCCCTTTTAAGACTATTATCTCATGTCACCAATTAAAAAAAATCTGGAGTAGAAAGAATAATGAATCTAGGTTTGAAGTCATTTAAATATGAGTCATGTAGCACATTTTATTGATTAACTACTATGTGCTGTGTCCACAAGAGCTGATCTCTCAGGAATCCCACACTAATGGTTGAGACAGCTGCAACCAATGACAAGGAAATTGTCAGGTCCAAAGTCTAGGAATGTACTGATGACATGGGGCACTGACCTAGAGGCAGAATCCTTGTCCTTCAGTAAAGACTGGCTTACACCGCCATGGTGTAAGGAGGCTGTTCATGCATCATGTACCCACCTGTTAATCTTTATTGGGAAAGAAAGATCGCCTACGTGAATGGTCAAGATAGATGGTTCAGGAAAGGGTATGTATTTATAGTGTCTGTTTTCCACAGTATTGGTACCCCTCTACAAACATGATCCTGGCAATCCTCCTAACCCCCATATTAGAGAGATCATTCCAGAGACTGTTATCCTGTTTTTTAAAGTTATCGTGATTGCAAGGCCTCAGGCAGACTCAGAGCTGGAAACGGAATACAGGGAATTTGAATCCCTTGCCAAAGCTCTAGCTATTTGCACAGCAATGAAAATAAACACCTTGGATCTAAGGACGTAGCTTGATGTTTTATGTTCAGAGTTCAAATAAAAATATTCCTCCCCTTACCATTGTGAAACAGAAATAAAGATAGCTCACCAGATTCCAAGATGGAATGCAGTAAATGCTAGAATAGGGTTTGTGCTTGTGGGGCAAGAAGAAGGAATGGGATTTTGTATTCCCCAGAAGAAACAAAAATGAGTCTGTGTCTCCATGGGCAGCCACCATTTGATAAGAGCCAGTTAAGCTGGCTCTGATGGTATTGATTATATCATACTATCTCTAGAGCCATGCTCCTGAATGCTGCTGGTTGAGTTTTACATAGAGAGGTACTGGGTCAGATTTTTAAATCTCAAGTCTTCCACCAGCTAGCTCTTTAGTCCTGCAAACTCAGGCACAAGTTCTAGAAGCCTCATTTTCCTGGTCATACCTTCTCAATGGCATATTCAAGATAAAGGGATGTAATATTTAAATTCATGGTGGGACTTAGTAAATTTAATTCCTTAACTAGAGTACTCTCTCAAACTCCATCTCCCACCTCTGAAGTTTCCAGAGCAACAAAAGCTTTGTGGCTTTTCTACTTTCCCATACATTTTATTAGAGAAAAGTCATTGTTACAAAGAGAGGGAAAAACAGAGAGGGAGGGAGGGTGGATGGAGAGGGAAAAAAGAAAAATAGAGAGAGAAACACTTTCATTTGCTGGTTTTCTCCTTAAATGGCCAGAATGGCTGAGATGGGGTAGGCTGAAGCCAGGGAGCCAGGAGCTTCCTTTAGGTCTCCCACATGAATAACAGAGGCAAACACCCACACCAACTTCTGCTGCTTTTCCCATATCATTGGCAGGGACCTGGGTTAGAAGTGGAGCAGCTGGGGCATGAACAGACACCCATATGGGATGCCAGCACTGCAGCCAACAGCTCCACCTGCTCACCTGACCATTTTAATTGAACTACTTGGTCCTTGTTGAATTCCCCCCTCCCACCCCAGTTTGGCAAAAGGGACACAACCTGGAAAATGAGTGGGGCTTGCACAGGAACTGAAATGTGTATTGTTATTGTATCTGATAATCGTGGGAAGCATCTCAATGTCCTGTCCTCATCTACTGCCTAGTTTTTCTGAGAGATCCCACAGCTCACGTACTGTTAGTTGAAATTGTGAAGCTCTGTGAAAAGTGGAAATTGAGATAATTGTCTGTGTGGGTTTCTGGAAGCATGTGGAAATTCTATAAAGATGGGACAAGCATAAATAAAAAGCTAGATATTGTAGCCTCATATGTAATGTTGATAGCATTTGGAAAATAGAATGTGGGCCAATAGATTTGCTAGTCAAATCAAAATGACCACTGCCAAATTGAATCACCTTGGGAACACCTGTTGAAAGAGGCGATTGATAAGAAAGAAGAACAATATTGTTCATAGTGAGGACACATTTTCCCACCATGGAAGAATGTCATTCAGGAAAGAGGGCTCTGAACAAGGAGGGGAGGGGATTGAGTGTCATTTAGGTAAGTAGCTTGGTGCAGTAGTGTAGAAGAGTGTGTCAAGACATACCTGGGACATTAAGCAGCACCTCCTTACTCCTCTGGTGTTTGTGCATCACTGTTCCTTCCTAAGGGATGTGACTAGTGAGTGGTTCTGGTGGTTCACAGAACTGGTGCTTATGGCCAGGAGCCCTTAGAAAGGTAGATAACCGAGAGTGTTACTATCAGCGTAATAATCAGTTTTCTGTCTTTTAACTCCCTCCTATCCTTTTCTCTTTTTTCACTTTTTCCTTCTAGTCAAAGTGGATTTCAGATGCTAAGCTTGCATTTCAGCAGTGTAATATCATGCATGTTGACAGTAGATTGCAATACTCATACATAAGACCTCCAAATAAGGCAAATAGACATCCCTTGGGATGCATTTTCTGCCCAGAATCCATCTTCAGTTTTCTGTGTGTTTCTTACCTTATGGCTCCCAGAAAACCATTTTTCAGAAATGTTGAGAATTGGAGGTTCTTTCTAGGTTTCCTTGTTCTCCTATAATTTCTCTTTTTAACAAAAGTCATAATAAGAGTGTTGGTGGCAGTTTTCTGGTTAGTATGAGTAATGTGGTTACTGTATTTTCTATTTTTATTTTAATATGGGTTTGCTATTTTTTTCACTCTGATTTATTTTTGGTCTTAAAAATAGTGTTGAGTGGATGTTGTAATCTGAAGACTGATGCATTCTGCATCATAGATGCAATTCAGGAGGCAGTCTCTGTGTTCAGTGGGCATTTCTTCATGTTCCTGGATAGGGAAATAGGAAAATACTTGGAACACAGACCACCTACAGTATTGGCTTCTGGTCATTTTTGCAGGCTTCAGAAAATTTGACCTTTCAACAATAGACTGTCCCTTAAATTTTGTCTCTAGAGTACTTGTTAGTATTAAACATATTGTACGGTGTTGATAAAACACCAAATTAGTTAGCCAGAAAGGCACCTGAAATGCTTCATTCATTTGCTGCATTTTAAGCATGTACATGTGTCTAGAAATTTTTACATGAACAATCACAAAAACACACTTAAATTCCCCTTGAAAGAGTAATTAGGAGCTACTTGTCTCTGTGTGCTGTCATCCCTGGCAGAATTAGAGTTCATGCTGAGTATGTTCCATTGAGTCAGCCATCATTCCGTCACCAGCAGGAATTGCTTTTCCACATATTGACATGAGAGGGAATGTCTGTCTTGCAGTAGCCGTGGGCTTGTGCCCGATATTGAGACCCATAGGGGCAGTGCTGGGAGCTTTTCAATTCTGAATCAGGGTTCCAATTCATAAGGGCTGAGCCAGGTTAGCTGGGTGGAATCTGTGGCCAAAACCACGGCAGAACACTCCTCCTCCCTCACCCCCTTTCCCTTCTTGCAGTGCTTTATTGCTTTAAAATATGAGTGTCTGTGTCCATTGATCCTCTGGTGACTTTCTGTTGGATTCAAATTGTGGTCTCTTAGGTGAAAAGGTCAGTGTGTTATTCATCCAGCCACACATCGATGGAGATTAACGGAGAACAGTACAAGGCATTTGGATCCTGCCAGACCTGGGGCACCTGAAGGAAGCTTATTTCTTTTCTCCCTACCCTTCACTATGTCTGCTGAAGAAGAAGAGTGCCCTGTCTTCTGGGAGTGGGGGAGGGTTTGGACTGGCTGTGTGTTAACTGCCTCAAATCCATGGCCATAGGGTGAGTAAGAACCCCCGAGAATCAAGCATGTCATCTTTGTAGCATCACCTGATTTAGTGCTTTTCCTCAAGTCTGAGATGTCTCCAGGGGCCTTTTTCCCTTGCAGCACTGATCTTTCAATGAGGTGCTAGTGTCTGTCCTGAGGAGTAACAAGGAAAAGCCATGAAGTGTGAACAGCTCTTATTAGGGGAGTAAATGTCATTAACGCCTTTGTAGGCTTCTCTGAGATCTGAATGCTCTTGTCAAGAGAGTGACTTGCTGAAGCCTCTTGGAAAATCATATAAATGGAGTTTAAGATGCTGAAGTTTTACATTTTAATTAAGCAAGGCAGCGCACTCCTCTGACTTACACATCTTTCTGTCTAGATAGGCATTATGCTTTCTGAGTATAATCCTCTAAAATAAGGCTATTGAAAAAAGAAACCTACTCACAAAAATTATTTTAAGGATTTGAAAAATACCTGGTTTACTCTAGATCTAAGTTTAGATAACTTTCGATGATCATAGGGAATAGATACTTGTACTTCTCTGTTTTAACTTTAGAAACGTGGGGAACTATATTCTCAAGCACACAGACGCTATGACATGCATTTTTTTTCAGATTTTTTTTTAAAGATTTATTATTATTGGAAAGCCGGATATACAGAGAGGAGGAGAGACAGAGAGGAAGATCTTCCATCCGATGTTTCACTCCCCAAGTGAGCCGCAATGGCTGGTGCTGTGCTGATCCGAAGCTGGGAACCAGGAACCTGTTCCGGGTCTCCCACGTGGGTGCAGGGTCCCAAAGCTTTGGGCCGTCCTCAACTGCTTTCCCAGGCCACAAGCGGGGAGCTGGATGGGAAGTAGAGCTGCTGGGATTAGAACCGGTGCCCATATGGGATCCCAGGGCGTTCAAGGCGAGGACTTTAGCCACTAGGCCACGCCGCCAGGCCCAACATGCATTGTTTAAGTACTAGTATTTCACATGAATGTGTTGGTCAGTCTGGATTAATGTGACATTTGAAGTAGTCGATATTCAAACAAATGGTTTTAATATTCTCAGAGCATAAATAGAAATATTCCTCCAGATACGGATTCCTTTAATATAAAATTTCTAGTACTCTGCTGAAGCAAAAAATTTACATGCAAATTCTGAGTTTTGTAAAGCTCTCCTCTGACATTGGGAACTTCAGACATTGAGAGCTTCAGAGTAACTTCTGGTTACACTAGATTGAATCTTTGAATTAACAGATGAAGCACAGTAAGCAGTTACATAGTGCAACAGTTACATAGTGCAAATGTTTTACTGTGCATATCAATTTTTAGTGAAGAAACCTGATTAAACATTGGGAAGTACATGCAGGACAGATATAAGTAAGTTAGAGGAGATGAATGGAAACCAACTATATGGTAGCTATTATTGCTAATTTAAGATGTCTTTTCAATATATTCCATATGGTTGTTGTATAGTCTTAAGATTTATTTGAAAAGCAGAGACTGAGAGATCTTTCATTCACCGATTCATTTGCCAAGTGTCCTCAGAGCAAGTGTTGTGCCAAGCTGAAGTGAGAAACTCAGAACCCAGCCTGGGTCTCCCACATGGATGGCAGGGTCTCCGGCACCCATACCATCATTTTTTTTTCTCCCAGGAGTAACAAGAGAAGCCAACAGGCATCCCAAATGGTGGCTTAGCTTGCTTTGCTGTAATGCCTACTCCACAGTCTGTGTTTTAGATTGAATCCTCCATGGCTTTGTGAAATTCCCCATGGGGGGATAGATTTCTTACTATTTTTTCTCATATTTCCTAATTTTCTCCTGAATGTGAGGATTCAGGAAAATGGAGCCATTCAACAGATAACTAATTGACATACAAGTGGTACACAACATACTTTTTTTTTTTCAAGATTTTATTATTACTGAAAAGCCGGATATACAGAGAGGAGGAGAGACAGAGAGGAAGATCTTCCATCCGATGTTTCACTCCCCAAGTGAGCCGCAACGGGCCGGTACACGCACCAGGAACCTCTTCCAGGTCTCCCACACGGGTGCAGGGTCCCAAAGCTTTGGGCCGTCCTCTCCTGCCACAACATACTTTTTATAAGCCTTTTTATGGCTTTGAATTTAGTGCATTTGGTGACTCCAGTTAAGCCAAAGGAAAGCAGAGATCATGGGGTTCATTTTCTAATGAATATATAACCATTAATTAGTGCAATAATGAGTTCTATGTGAGCAGACTCTTTGGATCCTTCATTTCCAGCTTACTTGAAAAGTTAATACTTTAAATAATTTTAAACTTTCCCTGGCTATCTTGGTTGTACTATTAATTCAAACTCTGCAATTAAGTAACTGAGTAACCAAAAGTAATTTTCAACCTAGCACCCACTTTTTGAACTAAAACTATTTCTTTTGCTTGCATGAAGGAGTTTTATTTTTTTCTATTGTGAAAAACACACCAGTTTATTAAAGTAACAGAAATAAGCAGCAAAGATGTGTTTTCTTCCTATTCCTTAACTCTTAAATATTTTGACAAGTTAATGAAAACTTATGTTATAATTCTGTTATAGTGAAAGTCATTTTTAGCCCCATCAGGATCATTTCACAAATGTTGCTGTGAAGCCACTCATTTAGAACCAGATAATCCCCATGGAATTGCTGTTGCCTGAGCCACTTGGGCCAATTAAAATGTACATGTCTTATATTAAATTGTGCCCATGAAAGATCATCAAATTCGAAATTTCTCTGTTTCTGGTTATTTTCTTTCACTCAGTACATAGCATTTTAGTTTATCAGCTTACATGAGAGGTAAGTAATACATGTATATAATTAAGCAGGCAGTAATCTAACGCCAGCAGGTTTTTCTTCTGGAAAAGTGGTCTCCCTTTTGAAGAACAGTCAGAGGGGCTTCCCAGGGCACCATCTGCTTTGTTCTGGCTTTTCTCTGTGTTCTACCTTCTACCTAGATCCAGGCAATTAATATAAATGATCATTTCTCAAGGTTCACATTCTAGGAGAACTCTGACAGAGAGATGGCAAAATTATCGAAGATGTATAGCAAATCTTCTTCATAAATGTTTTTCAACACACCAGATGGAAGGAAGCTTTACTGCATTATATTTACCATATGGAAAAGTATCTGGGACCAAAAAGGGGCACACCCATAGAAGAGGAATATGTCTTAGAAAGGAAATTTGCAAAGGATTTCATGTGTGATTTACTCATTCAGCATATTGCTTTGAAGGCCCAAACCACATCCATGTAAAAGTTGTGGTTTCCCAGGCCAAAGGAGTATCTGATAGTTTGCATTTCACAAACCTCTCAGATTTGCCTCTGCCACAAGTCAGATAGATATAGCTTGCTGCGTGACTGGTTGTCATCTATTTTACTCAAGCTTTGGCTTTTGTTAGCGTTGTTAGATTGGAGTTCTTTATGAAAGGTAGGTGTATCTTCTACATCTATTATTTCATACTAATAGACAGTCAAGATGATAGAATTCAAACACAGTGTTAGGTGTAGCAAATATGTTACTTTTATACACTGTTCTTTCTTTCATTATGTGTGTGTTTATTATTTAGGGTAGATAGGCTATGATCAGTTTTATCTAGTATGTATGTAAGTAGTGAACAGAGTTTAATGGAAAAATCATGGTTCATATATTGTTAGCCAGTAATTTATAGCAGTAATACTTGTATAAGACTACTCATACACACTGTTGAATATATGAACAGTTGTTCAGAAGATTTTTTTTAAACACTACTGTAGTGTTTTGTGTGAAATTCGTGAGATGAGATGAACTTATGTATGTGTACATGGAAAAGGTGATCCTTGTAGTCAATGTACATGTAATTATTTTGAAATGGCCATTACTAAGACAAAGTGGTTTTTTCCTTGCAGAGTAAATGTATGAATTTATAGGCATCTTCTATTTGTTGTAATTGAACTAAGTAATAATTTTTTACATGTTTCAGGATCATTTTTCTACTTAGAATAACCTTTATAAGGTGCCATATAATTTTCCTTTTGTGGGGATGTAAGCCTCATAAATGTTAGCTTGATACTAATGTAACATGATTTCCATATTTAATTTTGAGGAAAAATCATATGCTACTTAAAATTTCTTTATATCATGGAACTAACTTTGAGGAGCGTACAACTCAGTTAAAATAACAGTTAATAGAAATTATTTTTGCTAACAATTATTTATAGCAGAGACTAAAATTTGCCTTAGAAAATGTTCACAATTTCTTCTTTGTCAAATATGTCTTGCATTGAAAGAATAGAATTATGAGGATTCATGTGAAAATGATGACATTTTTTTCTTTTCATTTGGACTGGGAGTATGGTGCCTGGCTTAAAATTAAGTATTATGGGATGTGTACAGAGCCTTGTTTAATGTCATAGTTACTGTGGACAAGGCTTAAATAAGACATTCTGAGAGGGGAGGACAATATTTCTCTTTTTTCAAAGATTTATTTATTTTTAAAGGAAAGTCAGATATATAGAAAGAAGGAGAGACAGAAAGATCTTCCACTTGCTGGTTCACTCCCCAGATGGTTGCAGTGGCCACATCTGAGCTGAGATGAAGCCAGGAGCTAGGAGCCAGGAGCTTCTTTGAAGTCTCCCATGTGGGTGCAGGGTTCCAAGGCTTTCAGCCAGAGGATACTAGTTCTTTCTCCATGTCAAATAGGGGCTGTAGTTCATGTTTATGGAAAGAAAAGACAGCAAGTGAAGGAAAAAAAATCCTGAAAGTCTCTGCTTTTCTGGTTTTTACATTATGAACCTACAGACTCATACTTAGACGTAATAACAAATCATATGTGTGAAGCTTGTTGATTTTCATTGAAGACTGAGAAAAGAATGTTGCTAAACTTCATATTTGGTGCATGGTATTTTCCATTGAGTTTCATTCTTGCTTTTCCTTTTTGTGTAGTGTTACATGTCTTGAGGAAAGTCAATACTGAGAGAGAATGCTCTCTAGGAGAGTAATGGGAAGGATTCAGAAACGTGGACTGGAAGTAGACCACCATGGCCTATGATGGCCAGATTAAAGAGTCGGATTTTGACAGAAAGTTGATGCTTTTCAATTGAGGGCAGTAGTATGTTCATTATCTACAGCTACCTGACAAACCACTTAAAACTTCGTGACTTAAAACACCACCACTTAATCATTTTTGATGCATCTGTAGGTCAGGTAAGTAGGTCTTCAGTGAGCTGGCACACTGACCAAGGGTTGACTGGTCTGCCATAGCCTTTTCTAACACATCTGACTGTTTGGGTACTGACTGCCATATGGGCCAGTGGGGCTAACTACCTGATGCTTCTTCATTCAGAATATTAACCTAGGCTTGTTCACATGTAGATAGTTGTAGGTTTCCTAAAAACAGCAAGAGAGAGCAAGTCCAAATATGCAAGCACTGTTTAAGGGTCTGCTGGCTTCATGTTTGCTGGCATCCCATAGGGCAAAGCAACTCGCTTAACTGAGTCTAGACTCAGAGTAAGCGGTGATTACTCCAGGATGTGTATATAGGGAGACATGAGCAATCTGGAAGCCAGTCTTGTCCTAATTACCCACCCCATTAGTGCCCTAGGAGGCTTTCATAGCTAGTGGTTTCTATGCAGAATTCAGGAATCCAGAGCCACACTATCTGATTTGGAAGCTATAGTTGAAATGGAAATTAGGTTGGCATTCAGGATACCAGCATGGAGAATAAACAGCAGAGTTAGATAAAACCACTGGATACAGTATTTAAGGGAGAATTAAAGTGCTCAGAGAATGAACCCAGGCTTCAAACTTGGATGCATGAGAATCAAGAAAGGAGGTAAGACTGGAGACAATGTTTGCAGTAGACATAAGACATCTGTGGAATTTCCTCAACAATGTCAATATGAAGTGAGACTGAATGGAAATTTATAGGTTTTTAATTAGCTGAATAGTTAAACTCATGACCCCCTCCAAGTGCTTGCTTTACAGTTAGCCATGCAAAGATGATTAAGTGGCAATAAGTCTTTAATTTAAAAATTGTCTTTTTAAAATGGTCAGTTATAGACATTTGATATAGCAACTTGGCATGCCCTGTGCTGTTTGGGAGTGCCTGAATTTGAATTTTATAAGTCTCAGCTCCATTTTCAATTCCAAATTTCTGCTAATATGCACCCTGTAGGGAGCAGGTGGTGTCTGCTTGAGTGCCTGACCATCCACATGAGAAACCCAGATTGACTTGCCAGCTTCCATCTTTGGCTGGCACAACCCTAGCTATTACAAGCATTTGGTGAGCCAACCAGTAGGTCAAAGCATGTCTCATGCATTTTATATCTTCTTGACTCTCTCCCTCAAATAAATACAGTGAATTTGAAAACAATTTTTAAGTTTATGGAATTAAAAGTACTATTTTCTAATTTGTTTTAAATAAAACTGCATGGGCATCTTTGTGATAAAAAATAAAAACCTCAAATGTTCTGTTGTCATCATCTTGTTTCTCAGAATTGCACAACTATTGAGAACTTAGAGTTTATATAGATATTTACCTGAATATATTCTTATATTCAGAATTTTGTCAACTTTGATGAAAAGAAGCATTTCAGAAGCCGTTTTTGTACTCTTCAGAGCCAGGGTATAGAAGTTTGGCTTCTTCTTTTTATTTATTTATTATTTTAGTACTCACTTTTCAACCTAGAGATTAATAAGAATAATAATTTTTGAAGAAAAAATGTCTGGCTTATTTACAGAAATATACAGATAGCCATCTTACTGTTCAGTTATTAGAAAATTAGGTTGATTGCCGATTCTCATAGAAGGAAAGCTAGGGATGCGTGACTTACCTATATGAGAAAATACAGAGATGTTTTTCCAGGGAAAGCAATTTAAAGCATTAATTGTTTCTAAAAAAAAAACATTCAGTTTTTCAATTAAGAGGACACTATGTAAGCTCATATATAACAAATGACAACTTTTTAAGTTTTGTTATAGCGAGTTAATAAGGGAGATAAAGAAAAGGAAGCTTTGAAAGGCTGAAATAAATAGGTAGATTTTTAGTAGTGATCTTATTCTTTATGATGAAAGTATAATTTCACAACCTTAGATACAAAGCAGACAAAATTGATTGCATATTACATAATCTATCCCTACATTACTGATGGGCAATTCTCTCCACTCATGGTGTTGTCTACAAGCTGATTTTTGTCCACTGGTTGACTGGCCTCTTCAGATGGACACTAGTCCAAGATGGACCAGGACAAAGCTAGGAGCCACAAATTTTCTTCCAGGTTTTCTGTGTGAGTGTGGGGAGTCCAAGAACTTGGGACATTTTCCACTGTCTTCCTGGGTGCATTAGCAGGGAGCTGGGTTGGAAGAGGAGCATTCAAAACTCAAATTTGCATCTAGAAGGGATGCCATTGCTTCTGGCAGTGACTTTACTCACGGTACCAAAATGTCCCAAAATGGGCATTTTAGCTTCAGTAAGATTTATCCTGCCCTTTTCCCCCTTGTTGGTATTTGTAAGGTTTCTGAATAGTAATCTGTTTAGTTTCAAGGTATTTCCTTGAAATACATGATTTACAAATAGCCATAATGTTGAAAAATGTGCTGTTTATTTTATGTTTATAAACCAGAAATTGAAAGAATGAGATTATGAATGTGCCATGTAATGCAAATATGCAGATTTTTCTTCCTACTCAGATTTACTTTTCAGAATATGAGTATTTGATTCATCCTGATTTCCATTTTAAACATACTGCTTCATATTTAACCAAAAGTTATTTATCACTACATTTTTCTTATGTTTCGATGTCTATAAGCTGTCTTTTTTCCCCATTAGCCTTTATTCAGAATTATTTTACTCTTTTATGCTTTATTCCTTAGGTGTATTTTTCTATCATACATCAATTTACAGGTTTTAAAAACAAAGAGCTGTAATGGCCAGAGTCTAGTTCGCTTGTTTATTATAAAGCAGAATAATTCAGGCATTAAAAAAAAAACAACAAAAACAGAAAATCTGTTTGCCTGCCACTTGGTCCTCTTGTTTGTTTTTGCACAGAGGCTGTGCAGGGTGTTTCCTGTCTGAGACACCATATATTTCATTTGTCATATCTAATGGTTTTCATTTCCGGAAATCATGCTGCAAGTTATGTTTTACAAGACTTCATAAAAATGAATGATCCAAATAATATTTACAGTTATTTTTAAAAAATCTGTCATAGAAAAATTATCTTTTACTTCTTTTGCTACTTCCAAAATGGGTACAGATAGAATTATAAAGCTTAAATGAGTGCACAGTTTCAAATGAAGTCAAAGTTTTAGAACTAGCCATCCATCCCTGATTCAGAAGCAGCTAGTGTTGCATTGGTAGATGCTTTAGGGCAGTTCTCTCATTGAAGGAAGAGCTGATTTGCAGTGTTAGTTGATCTCTATGCTAGCAATAGCTCACCATGGCTAATTTCAGCCTGTTGCTAAACATAGAGATGGGAAGAAAAGTCTAAGTAGCAAATTCATAAATAATATTTCTACCATACTAGATGTAGACAGAAGTCAGTAATTTTTAAAACAGGAATAGTTAAAGAGTTGAGTTTTGAGTTATCTATTACTGTTATATTAAATATGTCTTTAATTACAAGTTTCTCTAAATTAAGTTTGCATAATTCTGTTTGAACAACAAAATTCTGAACATGAAGAAATCATTTCCTCTGGTAGGTGCTGTAGGACACTACATCCCCAGGGGCTGTAGCATACCCCTGCAGAAATCCATTGTTGGGGATAGGTAGGACCATGAAGGGAGGCTGTGTTCCATGTCCACTCTAGAGAAGAGTGTATCTTATGTGTGCTCCTGAAAGAAAGACAGCCATTTCCCCTTGCAGCTCAAATTACTAGCCACCACCTGGTCCTGTAAAGTTCGGTATTTATATTAATATAAGGTGCTGGATAGGAACAAAATCCTAAAATTTTTAAGAAACGTATAATAAAAGATTTAAAACTTTCATTACAAGAATTATTTTTCAATTGTTACTTTACTAATTTTTTACAAAGATATGAAACATTTGGTGAAACTGTACTTGAAACAATACTTAGAGGCATTACAAGCATTATTCTTAACTGTATTTTTATGTTTTTTTAGTCTGTTGTCTGGTTTATACCTCTCAGTTGACCGTTAAATGGGAAATTTCGCTCTCGATTTTCCCGTTTTTCAGATTCTGAATTCAGTACTTACCATGCCACTCCAATAGCAAGGGTGAGCCACTTAAATGATATTCTTATAGGATAGACCTGACTGAACTGCACTGCTGTAAAGGAAAATGGATGGAATTTTCAAAATTTTCACCATTAGCATCTGAGATAATTAAGAGTGGTGGAGACAATTCAAAACCCAAACAGCTAAATGGCAGGGTTTTAAATGCATTTAAAAAAACCAACTTTCTTGTAATTTAAGAAGAGGAAGTGAGGATGGCCTTCAGCTTGGTGGTATTACACAAGCATTTTGAATAAATTGTTATATTAAAAAGCAAAGTGATTTCTTTGGGGGAGTATAAGAGATTCCCAGACACATTCATTCCAATGAGTCCAGGAAACTGCTGCTGTGCATGGTTCGGAAGAAAAATTGGACATATTTTGTTCATAACCCTTTGAGTATTAATTCTGACCAGATCACACTTGTAAATAATGTTAACTGTCATAAAATAAACACAGCCAGGGTTTGCACCATATGTTTTGTAATTATTTTGCAGCTTCTTTTTTTTGTTTGTTTGTTTTTACTGAAATGGAACCCACTGATAGCTCTGTGAAGTTTAGTTTACATAAAAGTAAATTACACTTGTACTTTAACAAACTTGGCTTCACAAACCAATGTCTCTAGGCGGGTTTTGTTTGAGAAAATCAGATGGAAGAAAAGCTTGTCTTTCCCACTTGCTTTTTTGGTTACCATTCCCTGCACCGAGGCAGCCTCAGAGGGGGGTCTGCCATCCTTTGCTGGCGCTGGCTCCTCAGTTGTGCCCTTGTGAAGGAAGTGCCCTTGGAATGTCAGCAGAGGGGGGATCACCCAACCACTGCCCTCACAGAGGGTGTCCAGCTTAAGTGTTCCTGGAGTGGCCTTTCAGATTGAGGCTGCTGTGGTCTCCTAGTTTGTTTTTGTTTGTTTTACCTGCCTGCCTGGCAGTGTTTAACACTATCAGAAATAAAGCCTCCCTAGCAGCATTTAGTTAATTTTGAGAACTATGATTATTTTATCATCACCACCTCCTCTTGATCTCAGGGGAGGCTGGGCACTCTTGATTATCTTTAATAGCACACATGGGACTGATAGTGCCAGGGGGAGGTGGGTGGCAAGTTTCATAAGTTGCCTGCCTCCCGTTGCCTGCTCCCTGCTCCTTGCTAACTATGTCTCTTGGCAGACCTGACAATATCCTTAATTATCAACCCCATGAGCCCTGACTGCTGAGCTCTTGTGTGTGACACCTCGTCCAATGCATGCTCTTCCCTGCCATCTTCTCATGCCTCGTCTTGCAGGCTTGCCACACATCTGTCATTAGTGAACTCATTTCTCTGCTCATCAGATTCCCACACACCAAGTCCTGCCCACACACTTTACCACAGTGTGTGGTACAACCCTTCACACAGTAGGCATTTCATTGTGAACTGAGAGAATAAGTGGGTGCCGATATTTGCCTCAGCATTATAGTTTTCATTCCTGCAATAAAAAGGGCTTTTTTTTTTTTGTCTCTTAACAGATTTACCTAGCACAGTAGAAGCTTTTTCCGTAAAAGCTCCATCCTGACCACTTTCCCTGTTAGACTTAAAAAAAAAAAGTTGCTTCATTGTTTATAGGTTTCTGTAAGATTCTGGGGAAGCCCAGCTGACTTTTGTTGTGCGTTACAACACGCAATGAAAGGAAAGCAAAGTGGAATAGAGAGATATATACCATAGTGTCTGGAAAGCTGTGCCTGACTGTGTCAGCAGGGGAAAGATGTTGTTTTGAGTTTTGTGTGAATTTTTTAGGTAGAATCAAACTTGAAGATGAAGGTATGGTCAATAACAACAATGAAAACAAAACATACTTGCAAACAACAATTTTGTTTGTAAAGGACAAAGTTGAACAGCTAAAGGTGCTTCAATCATTCTTTCCTGTGCATAGTCAGCCTTACAACTATGTTCTAAAAACCTCAGTTTTGAGAAAGAAGCCATAGAATTTAGATTTGAGCATTTACTTTAATGGAAAAACTATCTGGATTTTCTAGAAGATTGAATGAAGAATAAACCTTTTATTTCTTAGAAACTGTGGCAGTCTGTTTTATGAAATAGTGGTTGGAATTTATGACTTAACACACATTAATTTATTTACAAAACTTTATTCCACCACAACAGTTGGTAATTATCTTTTGTTTATAGAGTTTGGACTAAACCCATTTTGCTCAACAGAGACCAGAAAGATTGCAGCTAGGTGAGAAAATTAGGGAAAGTGTCAAAATATATTAAAACTTCTTTTTAAGCATATTTTGTTTGCGTAAGTAGTGATTGATTTGAAAGTCAAATATTACTGTGGTATGTAATGCAAAAAATGCTGTATCAGCCCCTTTTACTAGAGATGAATGCTGTTTGATATACAGTCCTCCATATGTGTGTGTGTGTGTGTGTGTATATATATATATCATTAATGAATTCTGATTAACCTAAATAAATGGATTCATTTTGTAATATTTTCTTAAGCTGTATTATTTATTAATTTATGTATATGAAAAGCATAATGACAGAGAAAGGGAAATGTCTTTCAAGGTCTAGTTCACTCCCCAGACCCATGCACTTCTGCCAGGTCTATCTCAGGCTAAAGCCAGAAGCCAGCAGCCAGCAACTGCATCTTGGTCTCCCATGTGAAGAACAGGAACCTAAGGACTGGGGAATCCTCTGTTGCCTCCCAGATCCTTTAGCAGGAATCTGACTTGGGAGACAGAGGCAGGATTCCATCCCAGGCACTCTGATTTGGCATACTGTCATCCTAAATGGTAACTTCATCGAAGATGCTACAATGTCCTCTCCTACTGTTTGATTTTTTTAAATATATATTTATTTTTTATTGGAAAGGCAGATATACAGAGATAAGAAGAGACAGACAGAATGATCTTTTACCTGCTGGTTCATTCCGCAAATGTCTGCAATGATTGGAGCTGAGCCAATCACAGGCCATGAGCAGGGAGGCAGGATCAGAAGTGGAGCAGCCAGGACACAAACCCCAGTGCCCTTATGGGATGCCAGTGCTTTCGGGCATAGGATTAGCTAAATGAGCTATCACACTTAACCTCATTGAAATTTTAATGATGTATTTTAGACCTCAATAGTAGGTAAAAGTACTCCCTGTCTCCCAGCTATTCACATGTCAAGTGCTTGGAATCTGTCCCTGATTTGGAGAAAAGGGATCTTGCTGATGTAACGTTTAGGATGTTGAGGTGAAGAGGTAATATTGGATTGAGTGGGCCCTAAAGACCCTAAAGTGGGCCCTCTTTCTTGAGAAAGAGACAAGCGGAGGTTAGACAGAGTGACATAAACAATAAGTAATTACAAGGAGAAGGGAGTGTGAAGATGAAGGCAATAACTAGAGCAGGTGTCTCCAGACCAAGGATTGCCAACAACCACGGAGAGCATGGGACACATCCCTTCTCAGAGCTGCCAAATAGGGCACAGACCTACGGACACCATGATTTTGGACCTTTGTTCTCCAGCATTGTGGGAAAACAAATTAGTTTAAGGAATTAAGATTTTAGAAATAGGTTGGGACAGCTCTTGGAAGCTACCTAGGATCTCTTCTGTGTTGTTCCGTAGACATCTCATTCGTTCTTTGTAACTTCCATTTGATTATTTTCCATTTTGTGGCTATACTTCAGTTTATTTAAGTGATACTATATTTACTTTAAAAGAAACTACAATTGCGTAAGTGTTTTGGCTTTGCAAATCTTTTTTAGGAAATATCTATGTGCATATACTATGTTCAGATGTTTTTGTTGAGTAACTGGAATTTCTAGGTCAACAAGTAGGGTTGTTATATATAACTATAAGTATATATGTATAAATTATATTTGCAGTAGTTAATGCATGCACATTGTGCCCCACCACTGGGCTGCTTAGGTAGTTACCTCATTGACAACTCTTTCACTTGTTCTTAAATATTCTTCCAAGGTGAAAGGATATAATGTGAAATTTAAATATTACTTTTATTTCATTTTTTTGCATCAGTAAGTGAATATCAGCACATTTTGGGGCATTGTATCATTGTTTGTTTTTCTCAGAGAAGAGTAAGAGTAGTTTTATTTGCCATTATTTATTGAATGTGTCCTGTGTGTTTTTCAAGAAGTTTGCACTGAGTTAAACGCCATTAAAAATAAAAGATACTTCTTTTGTTTTCTAAAGCTAGAAATACTCTTTAATATTTTTTCTCATTTTTTTCTTTTTCTTGTCTTTAACATATCCTATTCAATAGTGGTTATGAACCATATGTATCTATGTTATATGGTTATGAAAATTTTTATGTCTTTGAGAAATTAAAGAATTTGTTAAGGATATTTATTCTCATAGATTTTTTTAAAGCACAACAGATAATGAGTTTCCAGTCCTATGCTGTTGATTCTCTTAATGTTAATTCATGAAATTATTTATATAGGACCAACAGAATTTGCGGACCATAGTCGTAGTAATATAGCATAAATATTAGTTCAGATCAAAGCAACAGGTTAACTTATGTAACCTGTATTTAAAATAGAGTAAAACTTAGCTTAATAATTAATCATACCATTGTCTTTAGAACCAAACGTTTGCAGTTTTCTTCCTTGTTTCTCATTTTACCATTCTAACATGAGACTTCAGTCTCTCCTGTTTCCCAAGTTCAGTTTACTCCTGATGATATTACAAGATTCTTTTGGCATCTGTTCTCTTACTAAAGCCCTCAGGAAACGTTATAAAGCTGTTCCTGCAAATTCATCGTTAGTACTAAGAACCATAATTCACCTCATGGTTATCTCTGCCTTTCTCCACCTCTTATCTGAGCCCTGGAATGACATAGCCTTCCTGTTGAGGCGGCGTAGCAGCACCTCATCTCTCCCACCCTAATTTGTAGCGATGCATTGCATTTGGATGACAGGCAGTTGTTCGTGCTTGAATAACTCGGGATTTGAATTCTACAGTTTGTGGCATCCATGTAATGCTTAGCAGTAGGTGCAGCTGTTAACTATTCGCTTATAAATAATCTTTTTTTCCTCTCAGCCTGTCTTCCAGGTAGTGTACCTGTCACTATTAATAACTCTCCAATTGTTCCCTGGTGATTTGACCCATCAGTTGTCATTCACAGAGGAATAGTGGTCTGGCCTGCTATTGAGGCTTATCAGGTTCCTTTAGCTATCTAGTCACCCCAGCAGCAACATCCTTGCAGAAGTAACATCAATGAGCTTCACAAGTAGGAAACATACAGTTTGAGAAAGATTGAATTATGTTTTGGGTAATGGAGAGCAAGACCTGTGATTGAAACCCCACAGCAATAGATGGAGGAGTGGAAAGTAGGCTGTGAATCTGCCCAACAGCAAACACAGCTAGCCTGTCTGTTTGATGCTATCCCTGCATCTGATTATCTTGGCTTCATCACGTGTCATGTGATGTTGGCAAACTCAGACTTGGTATATTTGATCTGCTTAGTGAATTCATCAGGTGTGGCACTCTGCCTTTCTGTAAAACTTTAGAAAGAGAAGCCAGTGGTTCTAAGGATAACCGTCCCCAAGCGCTTTGGCAGTTGTTCAGGCTCCCTTACTTCTGCCTCTGTCTAAAAGGCACTTCCAGGCTCATTCCTGCGTGTCTACAGGTTTGATCCTTGCCAGCCTTTTCCCAGAGGACTGTTCCTGCTCTCTCTGTTCGGCCTTGGCTGTATCACCTGAGGTGCAGTGTGCCAGTTTTTACACTTCCCTCATTATACTACACAGTAATTGCCAATTTATGCTTTTTTCTTTTCTCTTGGATTATAACATCTTTGATAGATTGTTCTTCTTTTTTTTTTTGCTATATCCACATTCCAGCCATACCATAGAGCCTCACTAAATTTATGTTTAACAAATGAGAGTTTATTTTTTATGAACTCACCTTCCATTGACATAACATGATCATATCAATGGGGAGTTCAAGCAATAATTTGTAGGCATGCACTGTCTATTGTATACTGTGCTAGCACAGTGGGTTCAGGTAGAAACATTTCAATTGCTGAATGCATGCTTGCGACTAATATGCATTTCTCTGTGAATCTTAGTAATACAGAATAGCCTCAGACTTTGCTGAGAAAGGGCTAGAGGAAGCTGTCAAAAGGCAGTGGAATCATTAACATGTATCCAGAAAGTAACCCTAATGTTTGTGAACACAAACTGTTTTAAAAATAAAGCCTCTGAGGAGATAAATCAATTAGGCATTATACTGGTTAGATTTTCATTTGGAAATGAAATAATGCTCCGTGTGATCTTTATTTGCCCTTCTCATATCATTGGTAATGAATTAGAAAATTTATAATAGGCAAATTTATAATAGGCAGACAAAAATGCTATAATGACTTGTACATGAGTACAAATGTGCTGTATATTTATGTATGTGTATAAGTATGTGTGTGTTCACTGTTTATAACAACGTAATAATGAACAGAAAATTCTGAAAATGGGGAGAAACTTAACATTTCAGGGAGGTTCAAAAACAAAAACCCAGAAAACAGTATTCTAATTTAGTTTTCAATGGTAGCTATACCTGTAGGAACTAGGAAGATATTGAGGTAAAGGAAATTTAAACGTAAGTTCAAGAATAGATTGATAGTACTATATAGAAAATACAGTTGTAAAGTAATACAATTTTCAAAATGAAGACAAGCCTTTAGTAAAAAAAATAATTGTGTAAGGTAATGTAGCTGAAAGTAGGTCTATGATACTGGGATATAGTTCTGAAAATAGGCTATGCATATGAAACACAATATATCTTTCTATAAAAATAAGGAAGTTTGATAAAATAGAAAGGAAGTATACTGATAGTACATTATTCTGTACTTTCCATTTTTCATTTAATAATATATCTTGTAAACAATTTCCTTTCCGCACATGAAGAGCTGTGTTGTATGTATGTATCATAATTTATGAGCCTATTCCCTAATACTCTGATAGACTATGTATTGAAACAGATTTTTTCAACTTTGACATTCTGTTCAGTGATGGGATAAAAGCATGTTGCTTTCATTTGCATTTCTCTTAATGAATAAGGTTTAACTTCGTTTTAGTCACTTTTGTTCCCATTTTTAAATGTCTTTCCAGATTCGTGTGTATTTTTCTTTTTTAAAAAACAAATATTTATTTGAAAGGTAACATTAGAGAGGGAAAGACAGATCTCACCTTTGCTGGCTCATTCCTCAAATGGCTGCAGTGATAAAACCAGAGCCTGGGGCTCCGTTCAAGTCTCCCACAGGTGGCCTGGGCACAAGCACTCCTGCTGTCTTCTGCTACTTTCCCAAGAACATTTGTAGGGAGCTGAATCAGAAGCACAGCAATTGAAACTCAAGCTAGTGCCTGTATCAGATGCTGGCATTGTAGGCAGCAGCTTAATCTGATGCACCAAAACATTGGGCCCACCCTCTTTATACATTTCTTATTGTACCAAACATCCTTTATAAATTCATACTTGGTAATTAAAAAAAAAGATGTATTTCTTTATTTATTTCAAAGTCAGATATTCAGAGAGGAGGAGAGACAGAGAGGAAGATCTTCCATCTGTTGATTCACTCCCCAAGCGGCCACATGGTCAAGGCTGTGCAGATCTGAAGCCAGGAGCCAGGAGCTTCTTCGAGGTCTCCCACATGGATACAGGGTCCCAAAGCTTTGGTCCATCCTTGACTGCTCTCCCAGGCCACAAGCAGGGAAGTAGGACTGTCAGGACACAAACTGACGTCCATATGGGATCCTTGGCACAGGCAAGTGAGGACTTCAGCTGCTAGGCTACTGCCACGGGCCCCATACTTGGTCTTTTTTTTTTTTCTTTTTGTTGTCTTTTTTTTTTATTCTTCATACTTGATCAATTTTATGTCTTGCAGATTTTAATACATAGTATATCATTGCTGTAGGTATTTATTCTCAATTGATTTTCAGCTCTTTAAATTTTTTTCTTGCTGTTCTTTCTTTTTTAATGTTAATTCCATCTTCCTTAACCTTCTAAAAAATTTATATATATTTACCTGTGAAGCAGAGAGACTACCGATTGATTCACTCTTCACAAGTCTTCAGTAGCCAGGGCTGAGCAAAGCCGAAGCTGGGAGTAGCAACTCAATCCAGGCCACGTGTGTAGATGGCAGGGCTGCAGTCAGTTGAACTGTCACTGCCAGTTCTCCAAGTCTGCCCCAGCAAAGTCAGGAACCAGAGGAAAGGAAATCCAGCGTTAGAGACAGTGTCTCATTAATCAGTAGAATAAACTCTTGCCCCAGTTTTTTGGTGGGTTTGTTACTGTTTGTAAGTTTTGCTTGTCTCCCAAATCTGAAAAAAGTCTTCAAGTCTTGTTGGACAATCTGAACAATCTACATTATCTACCTGTTTTTGATGTTAAAATTGTATTTAGTGAATTTGAATCCTAGTAAATAAATTTTTCAGCTAGGACTTAGAGGGAAAGCCTGTTGTAGAGCTTATCATTAAGTTTTTCAATCTGTGTTCTCTAATGTGTGAATATTAATGATGTTTGATTATACCATCTTCAGCAAGTTATTGCGTATAGAAACAGCAGAGTCTTAATTATTGGCAAATATACAATAAATAAATTTTATGTTTAATAGTTAATGCCAGTTTAGAATTATAAATCACCCAACTATTTAGAAAATTGTTAGGTTTGTGGAGAGTCACGCCTGTTTTCTTCTGAAATCTTTGGGGGCAAAATTTACCAGAAATACTTGAATAGAAATCCTGGTTGTTTACAAGCGGGATTCTGTGCTCCGCCCGGAAGGTTCTGAAACTGCTAAGGTCCTAGGCAACAGAGGACTTTACTTGAAGGTCTTTTAGCCTGGCGTGGTCCTTCACCCTCCCCATGATCAGTCCCAGGACTGAAGCGGTCACTCTCAGTTCTCTTCTGCTGGCGTTTTTGTTGTTTTCTTCAGTTTCACCATCTTAATTCACTTTTCCTAACCTGCCTGGCGCTCTCCCCTCAAGTGCTCGCTTGCCAAGTGCTGAAGAGCGAAACTGGAGGCTGAAGAAGCCATTTATGTCACTGCTCAATCCTGCATTGGGTTTATGTTGTGTATTTTTAGATGAAAAAAATCTATTTTATTTTTTTGATTTTATTGTAACATTAGAAGCTCTGCATTTTACTACTAGTGTTGTAAAATAGTGTACTTGTTAAGATAGCCTTTTAATCTCTTTTGCATCCTTTTTGCAAGTTTATACATTGTCATCTCTTTGGTTCTATTTTGGAGTGAGCGTAATAGGATAGGATTCACTTTCACCATTGTTTTTCAAGGCAACTTTATGACCTGATATTAATCCTTTCTCTAAAAAAAAAAATGAAAAATGTTACAGTTGTGAATGGAGCTTTTCTGGCTATTACTTTGGAAGCATACAAATAAATGCTGAAGAAAAGAAAAATCGATGTCCGTGTTCTCTCTCAAGACATCTGCATCCTTGCTTTCTTCCTACTTCCTTTTGCATTCTGGTCAGGTGAGTCATGAATGAGAACCTGAAAGTGAGGTGGAAGTGAGCTCTTGGGACACCCCACTTCCTTTGTGGAGCCGAGGGTCGCTTTCCTTCCTCCTACGGTTTTAGGCTTGATGAGTGACTTCATCTTTTCCTGGGTTGCGGAGGGTTAAAAAAAATTGGTGGTTTTGAGTTTTGGCATTTCTCAGCTGCTGCTTGGAAGAAACTAAAGTGCCTGTGGAGTGGGTCCAAGCCAGTGCACATTGAAAGGGTGGGGGTTGGAACCCAGCTGAAGAACATTGCTATGTGATTTGGTTGCCTTCCGTTACATTAACTGGATGGAAAAGGGGAATACATGTTGTGCTTTATAGATTTTAACATTAAAACTCTTTAAACAAATCCCAAACCTTAAAAAACATGAAACGACCTTCAGGCCTATTGGCTCCCACTGTTTAGTTTATCAAGTCTCTGTCACACCTTCCCCCACGCCTGTAAAAAATCCAGAGTGAAGTGTGAAAAGCCTCAGAAAGTCTTCTTTATGCCAGTTCAGCCTTTTTAGTTGCTTGCCAGCACCTTCATCTCTTCATATGTTTCTAGCTAAGGTCTAACATGGAACAAAAACCCGACAGCAATGGAGACCAGATGCCGGTATTTCTTCTCTGTCATTTGGCTGCTGAGCAGATGGAATTTATATCACTCGGGCATGCTAGGAGGAAGAGGCCGTGGCAGCCAACATGTGGAACTGGGGCTGAGTGACATTTCTGCTAATGTTTTGTCCTTGTAGAACATTATGCTTCCTCTTTGCTTATGAGCTGTGGTTTTCCTGACTCAGACAAGGTTCCAACTCCAGCTGGAATGGCTGTCGCTCTTCCCCTCTCCCCCTGCCCCCCTGTGGGGGTGTGCTGGGAGCTATGGAGGAGTGGTGGGGCTTGCACAATGGAGCTCTTTATTAAAATACCTGACATCTGCATGCAATGCAGCAAAATCATCTCAGCTCCAAGCAGAAGAATGCACTGGGCATTACCAGTCACATGTTGTCTAGTGCTGTGTGCTCGTTTGATTTATATAATGAGTGAATGCCTCTGGCAAAAGACGACGTTGAGCATGTTATTGGAGGAAGAGAACTTTTAAATTTTTTCCAAGAACATTGTCACAGGCAGGCTGAATATACAAAAATACAAGTATTTAAAAAGCAGTTGCAGCCATCACATGGATTGCTTGCTGTGGTTTAATAAATGTCATACCCCCTTCCTCTCCATTTAAGGTAAAATGAGAAAACTCAAAAACCCAATTTAACATGATAAGTTTTAATGTCGAGGGACTAATGTTGGTAGGAAACAGCACTTTTAACGAATCTCTTGTTACAAAGACTGTAGAAAAAACACAAAATACATACTAAGAGTGCACTCATAAAAGAATTGTTTATGACTTTCTAATTTTAATCTCTCCCCTTTCTCTACTCTAAGAAATATGTATACAGGCACAAATTATAGTTTCTGCTCTAACAATGTAGACCATTTACCTTTTGTCTTCTTACGGTAAGTAAATAAGAAAATGCTGTCATGTTAATAACAGTATTTCATAAAATACTGAAGTGTTCATGAAACTGCTGCTTAAATTGTAGTCAGCAAATATGCCCCTATTTCCACTTAGTCGAAGCTCTTCTTTTTAGTATAGGTGAGTTGTGGAGAATTTCAGAGTTCGGCACCAAACAAGTGAATTCAAAAGAGATGGAGAAATGCAACCTCCTCCATGTCTGTCCCTCTTTCTCTCTCTCTCTCTCCCTCCCTCCCTCTTTGAAAAAGAATTCTGGCTGATGGCCTCTAAGAAATATGTTGGGAGTTTGAAAAAAGTTGATGGATACTGAAATCAAAGGATAAATTTATTAGGGTAAAGATAAAATTTGGAAATCCATGCATAGTTTTATACACATTTTCAGTGAACTTTCTGAAGACTCCCTTATATATCACATCTTGAATCTCCTAGAAAACTCCAGGAATGGCCTGGTCATTACTTTATCTTCAAGAAACCTGAAGTCTTTCTGTAACGCTTTGGTTTTGGCAACGCTCCTGACTAGGGAGTTCATCCCATGTCTTGCTGTTATGTTGAAGAAAATCCAAAATTAGTCTTGGAGAAAATTCTTCAAAATTGTCTTATGCCTTAGCTTTTGCTTTTCCTTACCCATGCTTGTGCCACACTTATCCCAGGAATCTTATTTCTTATCTGTGAAGTCATTTAAGTAGCCGATGTCAGAAGCCTATGCCCATAACACAGCATGTGTGCCTATAGCTTATGCATGCACAGTGGAATCTGAAGTCACAGAGTGTAGTTATTGCTCAGGATGCAAACTTGAGCTCTCTCTGATGAGGGACAAAATACATTCAAATAAATTATTTAGACTGTGCTATTTAAATGAGAGAAGTTTCCTTCTGTCTACGCCCTCTGATGGGCTATTTAGATCCTGTCACATATCTGTCTGAAATGTCATTGTCCACACAGAGGCCTGAGGAAGCTTTGGAGAGTGAGACATGGCTCTACTCAATTGCCTGTGATAATCCAGAAGCATGAGATTCTTGGGCTGTTAATTCAAGTTCATTTTACACCAGTTCCTTTCTTGCTCCGGTTAGTACTTAATCCTTTATGCTTTTCTTTTAGACTTTTGGTTCACTCTTGTTCGAAATTTTCTTCCTTGCCTCTCTTTGTCCAAATTCATTCACATAACAAAGCTCAGTCCTTCCATGGTTCCTGTGACCACGTCAAGATTTCTTTGGACTGAAAGTCCCCAAGTATCTTCGTAAGGTGGTATTTTGGGGATAGAACTGAATAGCGGGTGATGCCTGTTTTACACCTGGGTGAAAATGCCACCAGGAAGCATCTGTGCTTTCTCATGGGCCTTCTGAATCCCCCAGAGGGGAAAGCAGGGTAGACATGATCTCCTGCAGAAGTCCATTACGGCAGCCAAAATCTGTGCCTGCCTGGCTGTTGTAGCCCCAAGGAAGATTCTTAAAGGTAATTTGACTTGCTCCTTAGGGCCTGGGTCTTGTCCCATTCAGATCCAGGAACTTGTGTATTCATGCCTTTCTGGTGATGTCTGCTGACTGTCTCTCAGCTACGTCAGCTGGCCTCTAACAGAGTGACACTCTCCTGGGCGTAGGATTTATTTATCAAAGTGTGATTTTGTCTGCTGCCAGCTATATGGCATTTACAAAAACCTCAGCTTTCTTTTCTGCAAAATAGATAATATTTACCTTATATCACTGTAAAGAAAAAAATAGGTGAGGTTGATGATAGTTAAATTTGTGATACAGTAAGAACTTTCTATGTAGCATCTGCTGCAGGTAACTTTGGCTGGCCTTCTAGTCTACCGTGGTAAGTCTTACTAGTTGTTTCTTGAACCTGCCATGTCCATCAGAGCTCATTAGCACCTACAGAACAAGAAGCTCTCCCAGTGGTAGTGTTATTTATTTTCCTGTCCGAAGGGACACAGCTTTCTCTTTTCTTCCTTCTTTACCTCTTTCAGTTCTAGATGAAATTTCTTCTCAGATAATGACCCTCTGGGATACCTCCCTCCTCTGTGGCCCAGTGCTGTGGGATGTGTGTGTGTGTGAAGGCAGGTAACAGCCCTGAGAGACAGAGGCTCTGGTTAATATTGTCTGTTAAATGTTAATGACAGCTGGGAAGGAAGGCTAGCAAAGATGGCACTCATCTCTATTTAGAAGAAACTGGAGAAAGTTTTTCTCTAGGTCCCCTTCCTAGAATTAATCTGACCTTCTCTTCTAATAAAAGGTCATACTAATAATGTATTTGTGGGTTTGCTTCTTCGACCCAGCAAACTCTATGAAAAAAGACATTTGCTTTCTGGTTTTATTGAAATACAGCATGCGCACCTTAAAAAAAAAACTCACTTAACAGAGATGATAAAGAGCATTAGATGAATTGAAGGAAAGCAGGGTCTTTGCCTTTGTACATAAAAAGCATGCTTTCTGTTTTTAAATTGATTTTCATGATAGGCCATTCAAGCCACACAGAAGTGGACATAGTTGAAAACAGCCACACTCTTCTCCTGCTCCTCCTCTGAACACTGTGGTCTCCAAAGGCAGCAGTGGGCCCTTTTGACCAACGTGCGGATGTTCCCTTCCAGCCCACTATGCTTTTTGTTCTGCCAAGCGGAGGAAACCCTGACATGAGTGAGATATGTGTGCCATGGGTCATTTTGGATCACTCTTCAAAGCCAGGTGTGGTTGAGAACCACGCAGTTATCCAGTCTGTGGCTTCTCCACCCATCCCCACCGAAGTAAGATGTTTATATGGTTATATGGTTACAGCAAGCTTGTATTTCACTGTGCTTGTATGAATACCCTAGACCTGCTTTGTTTCGAAAATGAAATAAATGACCTGATTTTTGGTTTCCTTCAGGCTTTGGAGAGAGGGAGTAAACTACTAACCACTTCTTTTCTTGGTAAATTCATATATTTGAAGGGCAAAAAGAGAGAAACAGGTTGAGACTGATTCATCTTTCATCTGCTGACTTACTTCCCAAGTGATCATCTTGGCTTGAGCCAGGCTGAAGACAGGAACCTTGATCTTGGAACCTGGATGTCATTCTAGATCTCCAATAAGAGAGGTAAAGGCCCCCTCCCCCAAGAACATACAGGCAGCATCCACTGCCTCCTGGATGTGCATTAGCAGGAAGGTGGGTCAGAAGTAGAGACAGAACTTGAACCAAGGGACTTGATACAGGATGCAGGGACTGCAGGTGGGCTGTTCACCACTGCACCAAACATCCACACCTAATGAGCTCCATATTTCTGTAAGTGCAATACTTTCCATCATAGGGTGTCAGATGAGGTGTGCACAAGTAAGTCACTTTATTGAGGGGTAGGAGGTGCACATAGAAATTAATTCGTGAATGTCAACTGTGTAGGAATTATCTCCTTGTACCTTCCCCTTTATGACCAGCAATAGTTTAAACACGTACTTGTGATTGGGGCTAAGCTATGATCCTTTTCAGGGCTTTACTTGAGATGTGACAAAAGCCTCAATGGAATAAGGTAAATATTGCAGTGAACGCCAGTATTTCGGTATACATTAACGTATGCTTGGCTTCATTTTGCAAAGATTGACTAACATTTCATTGCTTTGTTTATGGTAATGGAAAGAAAGAAATTACCTTATAGGGGTGTGCAAATTCCTGAGGGTTCTCAGCTGTGAGCCCAGTCACACTGCCTTCCTCCAGCCAGCAGGTCCACCCCTTAACACACAGAACATTGCACACCAACAGTAAATAACCCTTGATAAACGTGGATCTTATCACCATCTAAAGACGCCGTCCTCATCTGGGGGCAATGTTGTTGGTCTGCAGTAGCTCAGCCGGTCTAAGACAACACAGCAATGTCCCAACCTTTTGGCCCTGTCTGGATATTGTAAGCGTATGTGTCTCTGCCACATTCCTGGGTGCCATTTATAGAGGGGTTTCTTAAACATGGGTTGTGTTGTAGAACCAGTGAGCAGTTTGAAGCACTTCTGCTCTTTTCCCTCAGAATCACAGAAGCCAGAAACATTTAATTATCATTTACCTCATTTAGAATTTAATCACCTGCCTATTTTATTAATTCTGAATAGTGTAAAAGGTGTTTTTCCACAAAGTTAGTACTTTAAAAGCATCTGGGCTAACCCATCTATTTATTTCTTCATTTTTAAATTAAGATCAAATTATAAATTAATATCAATCCCTTAATAGTCTTCAAAGATGTTTTTCAGGTTCCTTTGGATTGTAGGATTTAAAAAGTACAGCTATGTAACTGGACATGTTGTGTGCTACTTTGTGTATCCTGACAGCATGTGCTGGAAAGAGCTGACTTTCCAGAATGCTTGTGTCTTCACCCTGGATCTGCTATATTTGGGGTACTTCAAAGTTTATAAGAATGAGTAGTGCTCTTCTTAGTTTATATCAGAAGATCTCCTGATTTGGATTGAGCCTACTTACCCATTGTAAAGTCATTACTGTAGAGGACAAACTCTATCTTTTTAAGATCTGCGTTAAGTGTCAGGATGTCTTAGCACTTGTGAAAACATCTCACGGTACAGATGCTACTTGACATCACATGGACAGGGGCTGCACGAGCCCTGGGTAGGAATTAGAAGAAGAAACACAAACCAAGAACAACACAAAGAAATGCATGTTAATACAGCTGAATATTCATCAGAGTCCTGTGGCCTGGGGCTGGAAGCATAGTAGGCTGTGTGTTTACTGGCCACCCAAAAGGCGAGAGGACAGGAGGCACTTATCAACAGTGGCACAGCACAAGCAGTGTTGTCTTTGAAAAGGTTTCATTTTCCCTTGAATCAGCTACAGTCTCGTACTTAAGGTCACTGCAGTTTGCAATCTTTGGCAGAAGGCTTCTTCCTTTTTTGGTAGTGGCAGTCTGACTCCGGCCCTCCCCCCACCCTTGGAAGTATTTTCCTCTCAAACTGCCATTATCTTCTAAACCTGTTTCATGTTATCATTGTCAGATGCCTCTTCTTGGAGTTTCTTAGAACAAAATGCGATGATACATACATACATACATATATATATGAAATTTTTTAAAGCGTGGGATTGAAAGTCATATGGTTATGATTTCAGAATGTCAAACTTGATTTTTTTTTTCAGTTCTTTTTTTTTTTTTTCTTAAACCATACCTTTTTCTCTGGGCAGTGAACTCACTGCAGACACATCAAAGAGAATGTGTACTAGATCAAGGTGATTTTTTTTTTCTCGACCACATCATTGCCAGCTGTGGTGTTTATGATTAGAGGCAGGCGTTCCAGACACCTCCGAGTCCTCACTAAGCGTCAGATCTTTAACGGGATCCATCCCAGCTGAGTGACACTAAACAGACAGCCAGAGGGGAGTTGGTGGATAGAACAGGGAAGGTGGGGGTGGGAGGGTGCGGGAGGTTTGGTGCCTGGTACACACACCAGCCAAGCTCTGTAACAAACTCTGCTAATGCCAGGCTGCGGGCTGCCCAGAGGCCCCATAGCTTGCCTTTCAACACAGCTTTCATTAGCCAAGGGGAGGACTGTTGCCCAGCAAACACAGTCATTGATCCTTGCTCACCAGGTGCAGGGATGCGCAGCGTTCAGGTCACAGCCCAGTCTGCTTTGAAGCAGCTCCATTTCACACCACTGACAGCCACAGAGTGCTGGCTTCCAGGAGCTGCCACGACTTCCTCTGCCCTTTTGCGCAGCTGACGAATGACATTGAATTCCCTCTGGTTGTTGCCTCCACTTGCGATATTAACACTTGTTTACTGGTGCTGTTGACATAAGAATTGTGCAAATAGCCAGCAGTCCCGGGAGCAGCGCATGAAAGGGAGTTCTCTTCCTGCCTTCTGTCCCCTTCTGGGTCAGTGTAGCTGCCAGACTGTTTTGCCAGTTCCCAAGACTAGTGTATACTTCTGTAAGCATGAATCAGTGCAACCATTCTGAAGTTAAATATTTGCAAATTAGTAAAATCAATATGTTAGCCTTATCCAGTAGCTGCCATTAAGAAAGTAGTAGGTTGATACTCAGCTGCCTGATTCTCTTTCAGTATTTAAAAAAAATGGTTTTGTTTCTAAAACCCTCTGAGACGTGGCATCGGATGACAATTCCTAAAGACTATAGAAGGTAAGACCGTTTAGAAGGAAAAGAAAAGTATTACACCAGTTCAAACCTTGAGCATTTGTGGGTGATCACAGGAGTGTTTTGGGATTTTTTGTTTATGTTTTGTTTTTAATTTGAAAGCCGGAAAGCAGGGGTCTCCCATACTCTGCTTCAGTCCCCAAATACTCATGAGTGATGGGAGCTGGGTCTGGCTGAAGTCTGAAGCAATCAACTCAGTCCTGTTGTTCCAGGTGGCTGGCGGGGACCCAGGTGCACCATCACCACTGCCTCCCATGGTGTGCCTTCGCAAGAAGCTGGGTTCAGGAGCCAGAGCAAGGGGTCAAAGCCAGGCACTCTCCCTTGGGATGGAGGTTTTTCACCACTAGACTGAATGTCCACCTGCACAAGTGAGATTGGCGTATTAACTCAAACGTCTAAAAGATACGGAAAGAATGAAGTGTGTGAATTCAATTTCAAGGGAGGATTGTTGTAACAGACTGCTTATCCTGAACTGCTTTTAAGAACGTCTCCTTCATTACCAGTGGTTTAGTTTATATTTAAAAGAATTATTGAAACAGTTGGATGTCAGGGTTGGGTGAACACCAGGTGATGACAGCGTGTGAGATTCTGAGATTCTGGCTGCTTCTCAGTGTTTTGTCCTGCCCTGCATTCCCTTTCACTCTTAGCTTTTGTTTTCCTCCCAGCTTACTGTAGCTGCACAGGCCATTCCGCAGTAATGTTTTGGCAGGTGTCTTCCTTGACTGGTAGAATGTACGTTTGTTCTTTGCACAGAAGGAGGAAGAGATTTAGTGAGAAACTTGTGTGGTCTGGGAGCAGTAGAGTAGCTTGCTACTTGAACAACACACCTCTCTAGAGGAATCGGGTGGATGCGCCTGCCTGGCTGCTTCTACTTCAGGTGCCTTTCAAATTTCCACTGCAAAACTTTGATACCCTGAGATCTTAGGGAAGAAAACTACAGCCTACTTCTACACATATTGGTCATGCTTCCTCATCTGCGGAGTAACATGAGAATTTTTACCAGCACTCTTGAAAAGAGTATTTTTTTTTTGGAGCTTCACTGAGATTGAACTTTCAGATAGCACAAGTACCAGGATTCAGTTGGGTTATACATAGTATTAGCTTTTGGACCTGAGCTCCATGATTCTTAGATTTTCCTTAAGAAGCTTAGTGTTTCATTCTTACTATGTTACCTGTGGCTCTAATCACTGACCTTTGTTCTGAGTTGCCTGGCAGTGTTTACTCAATTGTCTTTCCCAGTTAGTGACTCCTGTAAAGCTGAATAAAACCTAGCATCTTTAAAAGGAAGATGGAAGGTGTTAGTCTGTCTTCTTGGCCTCTCTTTTATATTGCACTGAGAGATGTAATTATTGGGAAAGTTTTCTCAAGGCTTATACCTCTCTCCTCTTAAGACGTATTTCCATTAGTTTCTAAGATTTTAAAGGGAAAATCATAAGCAACCCTAACAATACTATTCCATACCATCTGTTTGCATAAACACCTTATCCCATAATTCAATTGGTTTTTTTAAAAGTTTTATATGAAGAAAGCTAATTATACTTTATACCCATGCTATACTTCTCCAGGCAAATACACACCCTAATTGATGCTTAGGATGATTTTTTTCTTTGATTAAAAAATAATATTATGGTTTCATATAAAGCTATTCTTAATAGTTTTTATGGGAATCCTTAAGACATCAAAGTCTTATAATGTACTTCAACTATATACTTGTCTATGTACTGACATTTCAAATAAACATATAAAGCAGAACAACAAAGTAGTTTTATTGGACATGCCTTTGTCATCATGCAGCAAGACAGTTCAATCAGTTGTTTATTTAATTACATCATTGCCCTGGTTCTATTTTATTATTTTTACCTTTATTAGTCTCCAGGACTTCTCTGTGTCAGCAGTATCCTCCTTTGTAGCTTTTACAACTGAGGTAAGTGAAGGATCTCATGAGTTGGTGAGTTGTTGACGTGAGGAGTATTGCTGTTCATGTTTCAGTGTCCTTAATAACAACTTTCTAATTGCTCAAAATTTTATTTGCTTCACATTGAAGTAGCAGAGTTTGGAAAGTGTTCAGTTCTTCCATCTGAGAAAGTTAAGGTAATATCAAAAACTTGATGACCAAGCACCCTTTTAAACTTTTCATTTTCCCACCACTTTTAGAAAAAAGAAAATGTCTTACGTATTGAGAAGGTAATAACGATTGTCAGCTTTCCTTTAGCAATAAAGGGTCTGTGTTTGTGTGTTTATACACTGGCAGGTCAACAGATTGATGGACTCAGAATAGATCCTACTTGAATCTTAAATTTTGTAATAGTTGTATTAATATTAGCAAGAGAAACTGTCCTTTTAGAACTATACTTATGAAATGTATAAAATCTGTATTCTTTCTATTAATAAAAAAATATAAGAATAAAACAAAATTGTGAAAGAACTCGAAGAAAATTATGGTTAAAAAAATGAAGTAGATGATCCTGGTTCAATTGCCTAACAGCAAAAGTCCTCACTTTGCTTGTGCCAGGATCCCACATGGGCATCAGTTCTAATCCCAGTGACCACACTTCCTGTCTAGCTCCCTGCTTGTGGCCTGGGAAAGCAGTCAAGGATGGCCCAAAGCCTTAAGACCCTGCACCCATGTGTGAGACCCAGAAGAGGCTTTGGATTGGCTCAACTCCAGCTGTTGTGACCACTTAGGGAATGAATCAGTAGATGGTAGATCTTCCTCTCTGTCTCTCCTGCTCTTTATATATCTTGAGTTTCCAATAAAGAAAAAATTAATTTGAGGCCAGTGCTGTGGCATGGTAGATAAAGCCCCTGCCTGCTGTGCCTGCATCCAAAATGGACAGTAGTTCAAGTCCCAGCTACTCCATTTTCATCCAGTTCCATGCTGATGGACTGGCAAGCAGTGAGAGGCTGACCTAAATGTTTGAGTAGCTGCATGCATGGCAGAGACTCAGAAGAAGCTCCTGGCTTCAGACTGGCCCAGCTCCTGTATCGGGGTCTCCCATCTCGCAGAAGAAATCACCCAATACTCCAGACTCTGTTTCAAGAGGCATTTTATTCTTCCAACCAGTCCGTTTCCCAGCGATTGACTCGACTTCTTCCTTCTTCTTCCCTTTCTAGCCCTTCTCTCTGCTTCTTTCCCCAGTCTCCTCATCACCCCCAGTCTTCTGTCTGTCTGTCTGTCCCAGTCGTGCCCTGTCCTCCGTCTCTGTCTGTCCGTCTGTTTGTCTCCATCTCCTTCTTCTTCTGTCCCCCTCTTCCTGGAACCCCCACCGCTTATATACCATCCTAATCCAATCAGCTTAAAGGTCACTGATGCACACCACGGGCAGTCCAATCATAACTCTGATCACACGTAGCACATGCGCCAGGCATGCGGCTACAGGCCAATCAGAAGGCACTTCCTGAAACCTGTTTACCGCCAAGCTCTGAGAGGAGGAACGGCCTCGGCGCTATCTTAGGGCAGGGCACATGTGCAGTGCTCCCCACACTCCTGCCCCTGTGGCCATTAGGGGCATGAACCGTCAGGTGGAAAATGTCTTGTTTCTCTGCTTCCTTCTCTCTGTTACTTGTTTTTCAAGTAAATATAAAACAAGTCTTTAAAAACATTTAAAAATTAGATAAATGAATCTGTAGTAATAATACTAAGCTAAACAAAAATATTGTAAACATCACAATGAGATTTCTATGGAAAACACTTCTGATGGATTTTAAATTCATATTATAGCATGCTATTGCCTGGCAAAAGCAAATACAAAAATGCTTTAGCACGGTAACTTGAACTTGTGTAATACAGGAAGAAACACCTTTGTTTACCTTAACAGCAAAAGGACTTGATTTTTCTGTTGCTGCAGTTTGGTTAAGAATAAATTTAGTCATTTCCATTATCATTTCTGGGAAAGCTTTTATAATACAGAAAAGATGAGAGGCTGTTACGTCATAGTTTTTGCACTCCTTCTGTTGGAACAAAAGGATGACAACCACCAGGTTTAGGTCTGAAAACTTCTTTTAAAAGATTTGTTTTGGTTGGAAAGTCAGATTTACAGAGAAAAGGAGAGACAAAGATCTTCCACTTGCTGGCTAACTCCCCAAGTGGCCACAGTAGCTGGAGCTGAACTGATCCAAAGCCAAGAGCCAGGAGTTTCTTCTGGTTCTCCCACGCGAGTGCAGCATCCCACAGGTTTGGGCCTTTCTCAACTGCTTTCTCAGGCCACAAGCAGGCAGCTGGAAGAGAAGTAGATGCCCATATGGGGTTCTGGTGCTTGCAAGGTGAGGACTTCAACCTCTAGGCTACTGCACTGGGCCCTGAAAACTTGTTTTAATGAGAATGTCACAGTGTGGTTACCTGGATGGAAATGTGTTATATTTTGTCCATATAAAATCTCTGACTGTTACACAGATTAAAGACAAAACAAAATAAGGTTAAATAATTCAGTGAAGTTTACAGTTCCCCTTAATTCAGCACCCAGTGGCACCTTGGTAACATCTGTAAATCAGTTTATTCTCCTGGACTTACCTTCGCCTCCTGCCTAACTTGTAATATGCCATACTTTGAAGAGGCAGAAATGATTCAGAAATCCACTCAGTCTTGACACCTTTTGATTTCTGATCCACGAAAAAGAAAGGAAATGAAGTTTAGCCCTTGTGTTTGGAGAGCTGGAGCACACATACCCAATACATAATTCTGTTGGGACATAGCGAATTTTCTCTGAAATGGCGAGTGACGAAGCAAATCTTTTCCAAAGAAGAGCGAGCACAGGCTAGGAAGCTGGATACCTCTGTGCTTCCTGTTTTCTCATTTCTTAATTTTCTCATACGGCGGTACTAAGTGGATCTCCTTCCTTCCTTTTCATAACCAGGAGACTTTCCTTTTGGTTATGCTTGTGCACCTTAGGCAAACCTCCAGCTAGGCGAAAAGGAAACCAGGATGAAGAGCTAGCGGGAGGCCCTCCACCCAGTGAGGAAGTTGGACGTTTTCTCCCCTGTAAAGATGACGGATGATCTGTGGAAACAGAGAGGCAAGCGGGCACTGCAGCCAGCTCTCTACGACAGCTAGAGTGAACATGTAGCTAGCGCTTCCTTGATGAACGGAGGTCTCCCTGACCTTGGCAGTGTGTTGTGACTCATAGTTTTGCAGGGATGAATTGTTCCTGAACAGTTCCTCCAACATCTGAGGTACAAACAGGTCTTTTTAGCCATTTGTTAAATGCTAGTGGAAAAAATGGTCTCACCGTCCTGAGATCTAAAAACAATCTAGAATATTCAAAAATACATTCAAACTCACTTTGATTTCAAAACTCAGAAATCTGGATATTAGGAGAATCGGCTAATCATTAGAGGCTGAAAACAGCTGGATCACTGTTTCTCAGAAGTATTCAGAGGCTGCTGTACATTTGTTCTTTGGTAGTCTAGTGATTTTCACAAGTTTGAGCTTTGGAGGTTTTTTTTTTAAGATTTATTTTATTTTTTTATTGCAAAGTCAGATATACAGAGAGGAGGAAAGACAGAGAGGAAGATCTTCCGTCCAATGATTCACTCCCCAAATGACCACAATGGCCGGTGCTGAGCCAATCCGAAGCCAGGAGCCAGGAACTTTTTCCAGGTCTCCCAAGCGGGTGCAGGGTCCCAAGGCTTTGGGCCGTCCTCGACTGCTTTCCCAGGCCACAAGCAGGGAGCTGATGGGAAGTGGAGCAGCTGGGATTAGAACCAGTGCCCATATGGGATCCCGTTGCGTTCAAGGTGAAGACTTTAGCTGTTAGGCTATCACGGTGGGCTCTTTGGAGGGTGTTTTTAAAGTAGTTAGTAATGCTACTTTCTTTGGCCAGATAACAGTTTTTCTGCTTTCTTATATAAACTTGACAGGATTTGGAACCTTGGGTTTTAATCTTCACCCCAAAAGTTCTACAAATCTTACCGAATGTTTGTCTCCTCTCATTGGACATAAATGTCAAATTCTTCCTTCTTTTGCTGTCATCAAGTTGTTCTTTTTTTTCCCTCTCTTTTTTTTTTTTTTTGGTAACTGGAATGGATATCTATAGAGAAATTAAATACCATTTTAGCAATGTTAGGAGGTGTTAAGGATTCTAAATATGTCTGATTCAAACGCTAGCATTCATTGCGTAACATCAATTAACGAGTCTCCTGTTACTGACAATTAAAGACGTTGATGAGTTTTGTGCCCTCAAGGACTATGTAGTAGCTGCCCTAGGTTAAATTGTTAGCATTCACCAACACTTACAGTTATTAGACATTTACATGGTAGAATGTGAGGATATGACCAATAACAGAAGATGAGTAAGCCAGTGGTTTCCTTTCCTTCCTTCCTTTTCCTTCCAAGAGCAGGTAGTGATCATACGGAGGCAAGAGATGTGGATAGGCAGTGTTACCTGACCAGGAAATGGATGTTCAAGGTAGAACTTAAATTATTTAAAATTTATAAAGAACATGAAAATAGGCTCTTTCATGGGCTGAAAGCCAAGTATTTTGGATGGAAAATAGTTAATAGTTGAGAAATTGCTTTTGGCCAGGTGATACAAGTGTTGATGGAGAAGGACTAGTGTAGTGTGTGAAGAATTTGGATTTGAGTCACTGGGCATAGAGGACCAAGTGAGAGCTTCCAGATGTATGGAAAGATAGGATGAAAATTCCATGGTAGGAGAAGTATTCTGATATTATATTAAAGTAATTTAGGTGTGAAGAAATCAGAAAAATTTCTTTATGAAACACAGGCCAGCGCATCCATGACAGAAATAAAACAGAATGGATAGCAGTTTAAAATGTTGGAGTGAGAGATTCAACAAGAATTATGTTTGATTTTTTTTGTCTTGATGATAAAAGATACCAGAGTAATGTCTCTCTATCTCTCTCTTTTGCTTTTTACTATTAAATGTAAAATGCTAATGTTTCAGCCTGCCAGGCCACATGGCAAATTCTGAACCCATGTAAGAGTTGATTAGCCTGCCAAAAATTGTCCTTAATGCTCAAGGCCAAAATGTCTTTTACCAGAATTTTTGAAGACCCATTGCACAGAATGGTGAGTAACCTCCCTTTTAAGTTTTATAGTTGAATTTTTTAATGTGTTAGTAAGCTGATTTGGGGCTAATGAGTCTGCGTCGACCTTTGTGATCATAATTGAACATTTGACATTGATATTATGCATCAGTTTTCCTCTTTTCCTGGGGTTCACTGTCCTCAGGGGCTGAGAAAGTATCTTCAACTCAGCTTGATGTGGTTTGTCTCTGCCTGGTAAGATGCCTGGTTTGTAATGAAAGCTCAGTGATGGTGTCTCCAGTATGTGCGTTGTCATCAGGGATGAGTTTTTATGTAGGTTGAGTATCCCTTAATTGTTTTGAATTTTGATTCTTCGTATCGCCTTAACAAGGTGAGAATCCCAAATTTTAACATCTGAAATCTGAATTGATCTCGGTTCTGAAACTCTGAGTGCTGCTCATGAAGTTTCATGCTTCATGAAGTTTCTGGTGTCTGAAGCTTTTCAGATTTCTGACTTTCAGATTAAGGTCATTCAGCCTTTAATAATAATAGTTGTTGTGTATTACCTTGGCAGTGTCACCTTGCTTTGGAAAACTCTCTTGGAGGTCAGCCTTTTGGAGCAAGTTAGAGATGAACATCCTTAAGAGCCTTTGAGTTTCTACTGTTGTGAGATACGGTTAAGACCCATTTTGTGCATTCACTGAATGTTTGTTGTAGACATAATATGAATAAGTTTTTGGAGAGGAAGCGTGCAGGAAGGAAAAAGACTGCCAACACTTACAAGGCTTTTAGGCTAGGAACGGAAAAGAACAAGTAAGTACTATTGCTAGGTGGACAATAGATGCAATGTAAGATGCATGTATAAAAAGTGCTGCAGGGCCTGGTGCTATAGTGCAGTGGTTGAGGTCCTCGCCTTGAATGCGCCGCCGCGATCCCATATGGGCGCCAGTTCTAGTCCTGGCGGTCCCGCTTCCCATCCACCTCCTTACTTTGGCCTGGGAATACGACCGAGGATGGCCCAAAGCCTTGGGACCCTGCGCTCACTTGGGAGACTTGGAAGAGGCTCCTGGCTTCGAATTGGCTCGGCTCCAGCCGTTGCAGCCACTTGAGGAGTGACTCATCGGACGGAAGATCTTCCTCTCTGTCTCTCCTCTCTGTATATCCGCCTTTCCAATAAAAATAAATACATCTTTAAAAAAACTGCTGTGAAAATTGCTGTTAGAGGAAACACTTGTTTCTACCCCTGAAGATCATGAAAGCTCTGTTGAACAATTTAACTTTAGAAAATCTGGGCCATCAAAACTAGGTAGCTTCTCAACAAGTGTAGAAAATCGTAAGATTTGCATAGGAAAGACGAAGAACAAATAGTCTGGTTTAAGTGTGGGTCTAAGGAAAGCCAGGGGAAAGAAGCTAGTTTTATCTAGAATGTTCCTTAATGGACAATACTTTTCTTTCTGAAGATCTTTGAAACCCTAACCAGAGTCCAGAGAATGGCAACTTTTTTAAAAAAATGTTAACTCCGTAAGTTGTAAAATTCATTGTGATCTTTTGTAAGTTTGCACATAATTTATACAGTTTTCTTCCAAGTTTTAATGGAAAAAGTTTGTGATAGTTTCAAAAGCTTTCATGGACCACTCTCTATGCCAGTTTTTTTCAACTCCTTTTGAGAGCTTCCTTTTTACTAAGTCTTTAGAATAAAAGTGAAAAGAGCTACCAGAAAGCTACAATTAACGATGTTTATTTGTGGAAGTGCTTCTAGTCCTGTTACTCTAGCATTGTTAAAAGGGATTGTAAATGTGCTTAATGAGACTTTGTGTACCTGTGACCATCCTATAAATGTGCTAAAATGAGAATGTGTCCTCACAGCTTAAGGAAACTGAGTTGTTCAGCTTGGGGTGTTGATACCATTATGAATGCTAAAATGAAATTCAAATGAGCTGATTGAAGTTCTTGGCACAGAGATTAAAGCGGTGAGTTTAGGGAAGGAAAAGTGTCCTTGTTATGTGATTTTTGGTCTATAAGGTAACTTTTACTGATAGGGATCCAGGAACTTTCTTATTCTCTTAGTTTTCTCTGTGGGTTAGAAGCACCATTTTCTTTCAGGACAGCTTCAGTGTTTCAAGCTTAAAGCCTTTTCTCTTTAAATCTGGCTACATATTCTTTTCCCTCCCTTGTAAGGATGGTTTTCTCTAGATGTTGGTTGGCGCTGAATCCTGAGAGTTAAGATAGCCTCGCTTCTATAAATCAGGAGACAGCTTCATTATCAAAGTTATGTGTTTCACCTTAATAGATAGCTAGTCCTGGCGGTGGTGCCAGGCCCTGCCTTATCGTGCAGCCATCAGCCCTGCATACTGGAATGTTCTTTGTTTGGATTATTTACTTCTTCTATAAACAAAGATTAGAACAAAAAATGTCAGCACTGGGGCCCAAAGCAGTACTGACTGTTACTAGAAAATCTCAATAGCATGTCATGGGATATCATTTTCTACTCAGAGGCGGCGTAGCACTTATGCCTGGTTAAGGATTTTACCCATATAATCTCATTTGATCTTACCAGTTGTCCCAGAGGACAAGTTCCGATATTCCCATTTTACAGACTCTTGGTTTTTTACCAAGAGTCAAAGAAAAGTGATGAATGGTATTTCACAACTTCTGAGTCTTGTCTTTTACCTAAAATATGATGAAGAAGTTCCCCATAGTAGTACTTTGAACAATCAGTGTTAGTGGGACTCTCAGGTGCTTATCCTGGCAAGATGGTTCCCTAGTTTTAACTATGCATTGGTTGATCAGGATAGGGAAAATGTACTGCTTTTGAGACTCTTATTGTTGAATCTGGGAAATCAATACATTTCTGTCAGCTCTTGACTTGCAGTTTGAGAATCAGGGCCTTTTGGCAGCTTGTGGAGTTTCTTGCATTTAAGAATTCACATGTTAATCTGAATTCAGGAAAGAAGCAAAATTATCTTTGTTCAAATTATCTCTGGAGCAAATTATATCACAGAAGTTCCTCTAGTATCTTGCATGGTTTGAAATAGACGTGATCCTAAAAGAGGGAGAGTCTTCTCGGGGCCGGCAGAGTAGCTACATACAACGGTGGCATGCAGTTTTGTTTCCAAAGCTGTAAGAAGGTTGAGTCTTGGGAAGTGGCATGATTGATTTTCTTTGGGAACATGTTTATTTGTCATTTCCGGCTTCCCTACCTGCAGTGTGTCAAAGAATCTTTGTCTTACAGATGAGGAAACGAGTTAAGGAAATGAGCAGTGGTGATTGGAGGCCATCTAACAGGTGCTGGCAGCGCGTTGTTACTTACACATGTGTTCATGGATTCTGATTTGCTCATCAGTACTAAGTATGTTTTAAGATCAGATATACTCACTTCCTAATTAGAGCGAGTATCAGGTTCACTACAAGATGGTTTTTGTTTTGTTTTGTTGCTTTTTTTTTATTGGACTGCATTTCCTGGATGAAACCTCTTAAAATTAGTAATTATCACCAATAATATGTTTAATGGAATTATTGACATATTAAAACTTAACTAGCACTAACACATGAAGAGGTCCATACAATTGCCAAACAATGATACTTAGGCTATTTATAAAGGTGTGGCTGATTTATAGTGTGTGTGTGTGTGTGTATATATATATATATCCATACATATTTACAGAGGCTTATCAAAAATTAATGGGAGATGTACAGTCCAGAAACTGCATGTATTTTTGTATTTTTAACCACATAAACTTATTCTAAAGTGTTTTCTTATAATTAACTTGTGAAGTACCCTCATATAACATCCTGGTAACAAATAAAACTTGAATAAATAATGTCATATCTGTACATATCAGTGATAGGAATTGCTCATAGTTGAATATGCTGTTGTTTTCTGTTACTATATTGAAACATCGAAGGCTCAGTACTGAGAAAGAACAGGGATTTAATTAGCTCACGGTACCAGGGATGCAAGGGTGTGGTGCCAACATGGGTTAAGTTCTGGTGAGCACTCTGTGGCTTCATGGTAGGAGTGCTGCAAGAGGTAAGGATCACATGTCAGGACAGGAAGCCAGAGCGTAACATGGCTCACTGAACAACTTAAACCCTCTTAGGGAAGTTAGATCACCACTGAGCGTGCTGCACTGCATGTCCAAGAGACTGGGTTGAGTCCCAGTTCCTCTGCTTCCAGTTTTGCTTCCGTGCTGGAGGCTGCAGTGATGGCTTGGGTTCCCGGTACCTGTGTTGACATCCTCACCTCAGCCTGGCTCAGCATGAGTGTTGCAGATGTCTAGGGAGTAAGACCACAGATGGAGGATTTCTGTCTCTCTGCCTTTCAAATAAAATAAACGTAAATAAAAAATTGTAACTTACTTATTTGTCAGAATGATATTATTCAAATGAACACTTCAAATAAGAATAAAAAAGGAAGAAAAGATGCAGAGCATGACAGAGTGTGAATTCTTAAAGCCCAGGTTCCCAAAGTATGCATTCTATGGAATGTTTTATGCTTTAAAAGATATGAAGGTCTGATAAGTTTGGGAGTGCATATGTTAAAAAAGTCAGCCAAACTTAGACTTCAGAACATTTAGAGTGCTGGTTTCTTTCATTTTTTTTTAAGAGCATAAGCTGCATTACCCATTCTAAACTCATTTATAAAAGGAGACCTTTTTTTTGAGACTGGGCATTAATTAAAAAATGTTTTAGGAAATGTATTTTAACAATATCCTTGCAAATAAAAAGTGTGCTTTAAATATGTAGAAAATTGGTAACATGTTGTGGTATTCCTCAAGCTACTTACTTTTCTCTCTTCTTGAGAAAAAATTCAACTAGTATAACTAAGGCTATAGTTTTCTGTGGATATCCATTACAAACCACAACTCTTCCAGAGGTCAGAGAAACAAAGACCTCATCCTCTTGACCATTGCTTGTGTGTTGATTACTCTTAGCACAGAGGAAGACAAGGAATCCACTTAGCCACACCTAATACATCTTATTGCCATCAAACCTGTGTGGAAAGATAGGCTATGGAGCCCTTCTGCATGCCTCTTAGATGCCCTAGGATTGGTGAACTCAAGAGACATCCTGTCAGACTAGTCAGACTGATATGTTAGGGAGAGTGTTTGTAAGAGCGATGTCAGACTCTGTAACAGCCAGTTCTCCTTGACCCATGTCATCATTTAACATCTCTCAATCGAGATCTCAGTCACCTTTCGTCCACCATCCGTACACCCAGCCACCTATTGCTCCGTGCCACTAAGTGGTTGTGAATTTAAAATGTTGAAACTGTTGACAAGTTGGAAACTAAGCAGGTTGTATAGGAAGCATGAGATCATCACTATCAGCAGTCAGGTGTTGAGGAATGATTTTCATCACTGTCTCATGAAGTACGTTATTTCCCTCATTCCTCAAAATTTTTGATGAAAAGAAGTCTTACCCATTTATATGAATGATAAATACTCCCTTTAACAGGGTGTTTGGAAGGCATATTAAATCTCTATTATACACAAAGTGGTACACATCCACTCTCCTCTATGCAGTATGGAATCCTAATAGCAAACATTAGAAAGCTTATATATGCTTGTTGTGTCCCCTCCACATTATGTAGTAAATGTAATTGTTAACTTTATGAAATAAGAACATTGAGGCACAGGCCCTTTGGGTAACTGCCAATGTTGCATAGCTGCTGGACAGCAGGGCTGGGATTTGAACCCAAGCAGTGAGCCTCTGAAGTCCATGCTGCTAACAGCTAACTTCTATGACCTCAGCGATTTGGGCCAGGGTAATGGAAGAGATACTACCTTTGTGGAAGGAAGTTCAAATACTGATGATTAGTTTTTAGGTGTGGGAGAAATAAGACAACCCAATAAGTGCCTGTCTCAAAGTTGTAAAACATCCAGACCAAGAGATAATATATGATTTTAAACCAGAACTGAGAACTGGGCCCTGTGTTAGCATCCACAGTGCTGTTTACTCAAAATGATTAAATGATGATAATGATTTCTGTGCCCCTTGCCTCATTCACTCTGAAACACTAAATCCTTTGGCCCAAAGTTTGAATTGTTTGTTGTGGGTTTGAAACTTGAGAGAATACAAAGATAAAAAGTTTGTTTTTGCTGTGTAAGAGCTTCCATATGGTTATAAATTATATACACCTAGAAAGTTAAAAGTGTCAGGATTCCAAAGTATGCCAGAATTGGCCAAATGTCAACTGAACTGGATACCGATTAAATGCCCTGGATTTGAAGCAAGCAAGGATACTAGGAGCAGCACAAGCTTAATTAGGTTAATCTGACCTAAGTTGTAGTACATGAGTAAGATGCTGAATGATGAGAAGAGAATCCCTGAAGGGAGTCTGGGGAGAGAAGGAGTGTAGTGAGAGGAGTATAGCATCTGCATGAATATGCAAAGATCTGACCAAGTCTGAGCCCAGAAGCATGTGGCTCCTACCTGCGACTGGTCCTTCTTCCATGGTGGTCCACTGTGGAGAACACATCATTGCCACCTTCACATTTCAAGTTGATTAGGAAACCCCTTGTTGACAGTATGACTCCATAAAGGCTGCACAGAACAGCTTTGAGTGACAGCCTGGAATGACCATGCCTAAAGGGCACCCTGACATCCAATAAGACTGCGCAGACCCCTGACCACTCAATCCTACTGCAGTCAGGATGAAGCTTTCAGAAGCATATGGGACATCATCGATCGCTGCAATTATTCTGCTTACCCACTTCCAGAAAAGAGTGTAGTGTGTGATGAATGCCTCTGTGATGGCGGTGGTAGTGTTGCCTCAGGGCTGCTGATGTGATGTTGGAACAAACACTGGGGACTTAGGACGATCCTCACTTCAACAGAAAGCACCTTCCAGATGTGTGCCCTGTAAACCACCCTTGGTGACCACAGCTTTGCAAATGAGATTGTCTCATTTTCTTCCAGGGCTCTGAACAGCCTGGAAGGATTTTGTGATTTTCCTGGTAACTCTCTCCCTACCTTCAGAAAAGGTGCTGCTCTTGACCTCCATTGATAAACAAAAGATAAAAAGTCCCTGGCTGTGCTGTTACCATAAAATACTTAGATATGAAAATTCTCTTAAATATTTAAAGAAACTGCTGAGCATGGCTTAATCATCTTATTGAGAGCTCTAGATTTAAAACTTAAATGTCTTCTTTGCAATGAAGCAGGCAGGTTAAACTGCCTTAAAAATAAAGTGCCTCACAGTTGTATCGTAAAATCTCAACTGACATTAAGGTAATTGTGCTTAAGCACAATTTAGGGCTCTTTTGAATGTTTGTTGTAGACACACTAATGATGCTATTTTTAAGAGTCCAATGCTAGTTCTAAGGAAATAAACTTACATTCTTTGTGCATGTGTCCTAAACAGTCAGGGTGGGAGTGAAGACTGAATACTTTATCTTAGCATAAAAAAGACAGACTATCCTGGGTCCTGGCATCATTGTGTTTAAAAAGAAAAGAAACAAAATCTTCTCTAAAAGAAACTCATGTAGTCCAGGGCAGCATAATTCTTCAGCTCTTAGATGTCTCGTAGGATGGATTCAGTCTTGCTGAACTTTTCTCCAGCTCAGGTCTCACTTCCTTCAGTCTGCTAGGGCCATGATTAATAGACACATGTCCACGGCTGACCCAGAGGGCTCTAGTCACCATCGAATGAACCTTTATGGAAATGACAAAGAGTGTCCCTTCTTGGCAGATGTTGGCAGATCCAGAATACAAGGGTTAGCACTGATGTGAACCAGCCCTGGCTGCCAGGTTGGCTGGGTGCTTTGTGGAGGCCTCTCACATTGAGCACCCTGTCATTGACTTTACTAGATCCAACCCTCTGAGTTAGGGTGCAAACCCAGTGAAAGGCACTTGGAAACCAAATTATTGTTCAGACTCACAGTCATCCAACTTTGCCAGTGCTTCTGAGCATGTGGAATGATCAAGTCCACAGTTGCCTCTTGGCCTCTGATCCCCAAGTCCTTTGCAGTTGATGGCATGACCTCTAGTGTAAGGATAGGGCCCACTATATAGATCACAAAGAGGCCTCTGTTTCTTCCTGTTATAAATAATATTTGGAAACATTTGCTGCCAACACTTCTCTTGTTGCCTTCTGTCATGTTTGAACTACCATGATTCTGTTTAAATCTGTTGATAGTTTGGATAAATCTCAATGGTCTGAAGTCACTGTTTTCAGGCCTTAATGGTCTTTCCCCCTTTGGTTCTATACAGCAGAGTCTTCAGTAATCTTCCAGGTGCCGCTCTGCTCTGTCCACTAATTCCTGTTTGCCCAAGCCGCACTTGCTAAGCATACTTCAATGACTTTGTCCTGGATCAAGGAAAATACAAATCCTCCACATGGCATGACAAATCTTACTCAGAACCCTGGTTCTTCCAAGTAACCCAGGTTTGTGTGATCTGTCTGCCTTGCCTTCCTCTATGCTCACGTTCTCTGTTTTTGCTTCTGCTATTACTCAAATGATAGCCACTCTGAGCTTCCTGCCCCACTCCACCCCCCAAAATGCTTTCCCCCCTTGACTCTCCTGGCTTCTGTTGGACATTTTGGCATCTCTCCATCCCCAGCATTTCAGATCCCCCTTTTCCTCATTTATTTCCCCTTCTTTAAAAAGCATTGTTTAACATAGTTCATGTGTTAGTTGGTCTATTATTTATCTCTTGCACCATGATTTAAGCCACACCAGGGTGAGAATGTATCTGTTGCATACACTGCTGTATGCTCAGTGCCTAGAAGAGGAATGGCATTCTACATATGTTCCAAACGTGCTAATGGAGTGGGAGACTGAATGCATTTGACCTCTGCCTGCCTCTCCACCCCTAACTCTCATCATCTTCTTTGTGTCTTACCTGTTCCTGTCTTTCAGTCTATCTAATCTCTCTAAATATACTGTGCTCTCCACATCCTCTGTACTTTTTTTCCTGCTGCTTCTTCTTGGATGGCTCATCCATGCCTGCTTCTCTCTTCAGTCTCAGCTAAAGAGGCATTTCTCCTGGGAAGTTCCTTAGCCCTTGTTTGTGCAGATAGGGTACCTTGCCCAGCATGGCCCAACCTCAGTGCCTGTGTGTGCCCTGTGGTCCTCCCCTTCCATTAGACATATTCCTCGAGTCTTATTCACAGTCATAATCTCAGGCCATAGCATAGTGTAGTCATCTGTCCTTCATTAAAGAAGAAGAGGCGGCCACCACAGCTCAGTTTTGGAGATTTATCTCACCATCTCATTCATCCTCACAGTCTAGCATGTTGCCATATTCTCTATAGATGCTCAGCAAATCTCTGAATGAACAAGTGGCTTGCTTCCTCTTACATGTCCCCATGTGTCACGAGAAATTCAGAATATTTTTAGTTTGGCATTGTGCTCTGAAAAGGTCTTCTGAACTTATGATTTGTAGCTTCAGGTTGTTGATAGATCTGGATATAGTCTCCTAAGGCAGTGAAATCCATCCATATGCAGTGATTGGGAAAGACTCAGAAGGATGCCTCTGTGTATTTTCTGAGAGCCACAGATCCATGATTTGCTTACCTGTATCAGTGTTGTGGGTATGAGTGCTTTTTTTGCCCACATGCTTTGTTCCTTCTAAATAAGACTTAGAAGAAAATAAAGTGGCTTAATCACTCAATTAAAATTTCCTCTATGAAATTTTTGAATAAAAATGCAATAAAATAAAAGCAGGGGAGTTCCAAATCTTTTTCACACTCTGTAGGACTAGCATTCTCCAGCAAACATTTTCCTAATAGTCCCATAATATACTGAGTGCTATTTATACTAATGGTAAAAAAAATATGTCATCTTAGTAATGCCTGTGAAAGACTTACCTGCATGTTGAATTAAGGTGTGCCATTTCAGAGCACATCTAAAAATTTTAGCAGCTATTTTCTGTGACTGATTTGTAATGAAGCTTACTACCCAGCATTAATTGAGTAGACTTTGTGGATAGTTTTAAGAGAAAAAAATTGTACAGCATTTTGATGTGCTGGAAGGGATTAAACTTTTGCTACTTATTGGGTCCATAGCCTGCATTCCTAAGGCCAGTGTATTGTGTGCTTACTCATGGAGCGTATATGCATTTCAGCAAGAATGCTTTTATAACTCACCAGGTAAACACTACAGTATAGATAATTTTCAGACTGTTGCCACCCCTGATCGGTGCGAAAATCATGCACATTAGAAATTCCCTCTTTCCGGCCCAGCTTAGTAGCCTAGCGGCTAAAGTCCTCTCTTTGCTTGCACCACGATTCCATATGGGTGCCAGTTCTAATCCTAAAAGCACTGCTTCCCGTCCAGCTCCCTGCTTGTGGCCTGGCAGGGCAGTTGTGGATGGCCCAAAGCATTGGGACACTGCACACCCAATGAGAGACTTGGAAGAGGCTCCTGACTCCTGGTTTCGGATTGGTGTAGCTCTGGCCATTGCAGCCACTTGGGGAGTGGATCATTGAACAGAAGCTCTCCCTCTCTGTCTCTCCTTGTCTCTGTATATCTGACTTTCCAATAAAAATACTAAATAAACCTTTAAAAATCAAATTTGAAAAAAAACCTCCCTCTTTCATTATTAGAATCAATAGTTAGATAGATAAAGTAACTTAAATTTAGAACTGTGACATAGTAGGTTAGCCATTGCCTATAATGCCAACATCCCAGTTGGGTACCAGTCCCAGTCCTGGTTGCTCTACTTCCAAATCTGCTCCCTGTTAATGTGCCTGAAACAGTAGCAGAAGATGGCCTAAGTCCTTGGGCCCCTGCACCCATGGGTGACCTAGATGTAGCTCCTAGCTTCATGATTTGGCCTGGCCCAATTGAGATCCTTTCAACCATTTAGGCAATAAAACAGAATGTAGATCTCTCTCTCTCTGTTACTCTGCTTCTCAAATCCAATTTTTAAGTTTAAAACCTTAATTTATAGGTGTGCATGCATTCTTCAGACATCTGCAACTAGCCAAGGCCTTTAAGCAAGCATGGTTACGCTCTTTGAAGTTCTGACTTCTTTCATAAAACACGACTGTAAACGATGAACCACTAAGATTTCCACCTTGGGATACTTTAAAGTTTACCTAGAACTTAAGATGCAGGAGTGCAGTGTCCTCTACTCATTTTCAGTTCCTTTGCCCACTCAGTGTGAGGGAATGTTCTCATTTTTGTTTAAGTGACCTGCAAGACATCCCAACACATTCAAATTAATTTTGTTAGAATAAACTTGCTCTTTCCTAACCATACTCCATTGCTTTTTATAGCATTCATTAAGTTATTAAGATGTGTTTGTAGACAAAATTGTTGCAACCAAATCTGGAAACAAGCAACCGACTGTTGGTAAATCAGTCAGCAATAGCAGAAGTACATGGGTGTATTGGAATGTCACTGAATAATTTTATTGAGCGTGCTGTGGCCATCAGCATATTTTAAAGAAAGGATAAAAAGTTTCTTAATATGGCAGCAGAAGGATACACATCAAAACAGTTTTTTTGCTTTTTTCTTTGAAGGAAGTAAGAATGTTGTATTTGTTTTTGTTTGTGTGTGTGTGTGTGTGTGTTTTAAGATTCATTCATTTATCTGGAAGGCAGAGTAAGTAGGAGACAAAGTTGAAGAATGAGATCAAAGGCTTACTCCCTAAATGGCATCTGTAGCCAGGACCCTGAAACCATCCATGTCTTCCATGTGGGGGCAGGAGCCCAGTTTCCGAAGTGCATTATCAAGGAGCTGTATCCTAAGTAGAGCAGCCATTGGTTGAACAGGCAGGCATGTCAGGGATCAAACTAACCCACTGTACCACAATGCCAACCCTATTATTTTTTCTTCGAAAGTTAAAAAGAGATAGTCTGTAAACTATGGTGAAGACATCACTAAGAGACAACACCATATCTGTGATGTAGGTGTGCACACTAAACTTGTTTCACGTGAACATAATGTAATATGTATTTATAACTGTTCACTTGAATTTTAGTTGAATAGACTTTAACTATTTCATTTGCATGCCGCTCGAGTAACAAATCACTGTTTTCTTTCCCATGCCTCCTTATTTTCCCAACTTTTTCATTATTACTGCACTTTTCCCAGTTCTCAAGGTATTAAATATTAGAAAAATCCATATTGACAATCATCTCATGTCCTGTCCGTCACTAGTTTTTATGATTTTTGAGAAATGCCTATTCCTCTCCCATCTGGATGGCTTCCTTTCTTGACAAGACAGAGTCCACCTGATGAGTGTGCTATTGAAGCTGACAACATGAAGATGCTTTAAACAACTTGTGGAAATGGAATTAAAAGATAAGATTATTTTGGTGCAAAAAAAATTGAAATCCGTGGATGGCTTTTAAAATTGTGCATTTTGCGTATACATTTTACAGTCCTTTTATTACTTGTGTGCACTTTGCCCTCAGGCTATGTCTACCCTTAAATCTGTGACCAGATCCTTTTCCCATAAATGCTATTTTATCATTTCACTCTCAGAATCTTGTGTGACTTTTCAAGAAGTGCAATACACACACACACACACACTTCATGTAAAATATATATAGCGCATACTTTATATGTAAAGTGTGTATATATATATAAAGTAAAATGTAAAATATATATAATATACTTTGTATAATATATATGACATACTTTATATGTGAAGTTTATGTGTATATATAAAGTGAAATGTGAAAACATATATGACATATACTTTATGTATAATATATATGACACGAGTCGATCTGCATTTCACATGTCAGTTTCATCTCTTTTACACCCAGTGGAAGCCTACCACAACCATTAGCTGCTGATCTCTCCATCCTTTCAAACTTCTGCTCTACCTCCAAGCCTCTGCTCAAACTGAGATACCTGGACTGAAGTATCTTAGATCCTGTATGTTATTTACTTGAATTCTGAAAGATTCTATCAACACTTTATTGCAAGAATCTTTCCTGCACTCAGAGTTCAGGAACTGGCTGCTGAACAAGGACTGCTGATTCTGACACAAAACGAATACATTGTATTTTACTCCTCAACTGGAGTAAACTCCTGAAGGTTGAGATCCTGTTGTTAGCTATTTCTCTCTTTGTGTCTTCTTCAGGGAAAATAAAGCATTTTTAACCCAGCGCAGATAGACTGGTAATCTGATTGGTGGAAACTAAGAAGGAATAGGTCATGGTTCCTATCCCGTCCTCTGAGTCCTCACAGGCTATTTGGAAAGTGCTGTGTTCTTGCGCGCGCGCACACACACACACACACATATATAAACCTTGTACTGAAACATATTACAAGGGTACTTCAGAAAATCAAGGAAAAGGAAAATGAAAGCATACATTTATTTAATGCAAAAAAGTTTGAAATGCATGCATACAGACTTCATGAAAAATGTGTATTATGAAAGACCTTATAATGAATTCCAAATTTTTTTCACACCAAAACAAACATCTTTTAATTCTGTTTTCTATAGACTTTGTGAAGTACTGTATTATCCATAGAATGGTTTGTGGGAAGATAAAACATTCTGTCAATGGGAATGAGTCCCTTTGAGTTGAAAGGGATGAGATTTGATTAGTAAATCAGTTGACAATTTAGTATAGGTGTTATTGGGCGATTCGAATGGTATGCTTGTTTCCTTGTAAAATATTTTTAAAGATTTAGTATTGTTACTCAAATAGGCACAATCAAGTGCACGTAATGAATTGGCAGCAGTCATTTAAAGGCTTTGATTTCACCACCAGGAGCTGTGAGCAGAAAGTTCTCAAGTTTTGTTCTCATTCTTTCCAGTCACCTGAACATATGGAGTGATCAGAGTTGTTAGAGGATAATGTAATCCTCAAATCACTCAACAACACTGCCTTTTGAAAGTGCTTCAAACTTGCCATGGAGTTAGCCTCTGGGGGGGAGAAAGGCAGGTAACATAAAACACCAGAGGAGTGCTTTTGAAGGCAGGTGATGTGATGTTATCCTTTGGATGCTGAATCATATGTCACCACATGTGTGCCTGGAACATGGTAAGTGTCAGAGACACATTTTTGTGAACTAGGGATCATATTTGCATATACTGCTTTTCAGCTCAACCCTCCCACCCTGAGACCTGCCATGATTGATGGTTTATATTTTGCCTTTTTAAAGATCTCTCTAGTTCTAGGATTTTGCTGCATGTTAAAACTATTATCTCAACACAAGGTGAATTAGTGTTTTTAAACTGTAGACCTATGTTGCCTATTACATTAGCCACTAGCCATGTGTATCTGTTTAAACTTAAATAAAATTAGAAATTGATTTCCTCAGTTGCATAGCTGCATTTCAAGTCTTTCACACCGAATTAAGATATGCAGAAAAGATAAATCCTAAAGGTTTAGAATAAAAACTGATTTTTAAAATTTCAACATGTTTCTATTTTTGTTTTTGTTAACCTTTTGGGACATTTTTAAAATTAAATCCAAGCTTATGGGTGAACATTTGGTGCAGGTGTCGGGTACCGATTGGGTTATTCACATGCCATACCAGGGTGCCAGGTCTCAGTCTCCACTGCTCTGCTTGTAACCAAGCATCCTGTGAATGTGCCTGGGAAACAGCGGATGACGGTTCAGGTATTTAGGCTCCTGCAACCCACATGGGAGACCCAAAGTTAGTTTATGGCTCTTGGTTTCAGCCTTGCCCAGTTACAGGTATTGTGAGCACTTGGGCCTCGAAAGAAGCAAACCTCTTTTTTCTCCCATGCTGTACTCCCAATTGAAATGAAAATAAGTAAATTCAAAGAATTAAATATCATTTTACCGCTTTTTAGAATTGTTGTTACTTAAACAAACCATAGATTTCTGTTTGACAGCACGGGTCTAAAAAGTTCCTGTTAATTTTTAATCACCCTGTCTTAGCATAAAGGGTTATGCCAACCATTTCAGAAAACAGGAATTAGGAATGAATAATACATAATGTGGATTGACTTTATGATTCCTAAAACTTTCTGCTTGTGATTTTAACAAAATCTTACCGATCAGTATTTTCTTCTCTTGCTACAAGAAAGCTTTGTCTCAGTGCAATCCAGTACTTTTTAAGATTGTTTGAGATTATTGATGTCTTTTAGACTTTAATCTCTTCTCCTTAATTGGCTAGTGGCTAAGGCTGCCTGAATGATCAAGATGAGGGTTGAGATATTTCATAAATGCTTCCAACTTCAGCGCTTTCTTTTAAACAAGATCTTACAGTCAATGTATAGTGTACAAGGCAGTAATTAATCTGAAGTATCTGCAAGCTAAACCCTGGATTAGACACTTAGTGCATGCAGAGGTCTCCAGCTTGAACCATTCATGTGCCAATTAGAAAATATTTTGTTTGTCACTGAAATATTTGGCTTGGTAAATTTTATGTAGAAAAAAGATGATTCCTACAAAGTTGCTCAATTTATTTATGTGAGTTCAAACTTGGCTCGGTGTAATTCTTCAGTTAGTTTGACTGTATTCCTTAATGTTGTGTAAACTCTTACTTAGTTATTAGCACTGGTTTCATTTGTTTGATTATGTAAAGGGATATGTAGAACGCAGAGCAGGCTTCCTAATTTATGGGTTGTTGATATTTTAATTTTTTTATGTTATTTGGAACATCAAGGGAGAAAAATCCCTTGTGAACTGGATAGAAAATTAGGAATCTTAGGCCAATGCTATGATTTTCAGCTAACTTTCCTTGAAATCGTTTGTAGTGCCGCAAACTACAATACAAATAAATCAGAAACATTGCCTCCCGGTCTGTGTGGGATATGTAGCTTGGTGGTACAGATATCAAGAGCTCCACGGATAGGACCATAAATACTAGTTTTGGGGATTTCGCTGAATTAAGTCAAACTGGCCTAATATTTTTCAGTATTGAACCCATCCTTTTTTTTTTTTTTTCTGAACTTAACTTGTCCAGTTTCTCCAACTGAATTTACATGGAAAGAAAGTGGTTTCCTCATGGTTTGCTTACTGCTTCTGCTTGCAGAAAGACCAAACATGCCAAGAGGAGAAAAAGCAGGCCTGTCCTTCAGCCCCTTCCATTGTCAGAGAGGCCTGCCTGTGACAGGTGTTGGAATCACTGCCTTGACTCCAGGTGATGGCTTTTGAGCTCATGCAGCCCCAGAGGAAATGTTTCTGGAATCTTCAGAGTGACAAGGAATTCTTGTTCCTGAAGATAGCTCGTCACTTTGTCCTCACAGGCCTTGGCTGGGGTTCAGTGCTCTCTTTGGTCTTGTTTGAATGGTATTTTATCAGTCAGACGAAATAATATTCAACTATTAATGTCATTCAGCTAAAACAGTTTAGAATAAAGATTTAATGTTCTCTTCTCAGTGCAGAGCTGGTGCCCAGCATGCAGGACTGTAATAAAAGAGAAACAAATGAGGCAGCTCAAAGTTATGGCTCTCCATGGCCTTCAGGTCTCTCATACATTTTTATAAAACATATCTCAGAACTTCTGAATTGTTAAATTAGGTTATTTTGATAATGCAATTGTATTCAAATGTGGACCTGAGAATACACTCCTGGTGCTGTTAGGGTTCTGAGTTCAGAGATGGCTAACAGACTTACCTGCTCTTCCCAGGCCGCGGGGGCTGGAGCCAAGGAGGACATTTGACAGCAGGGCTGCTTGCCAGTGCCCTTCAGGTACACTGACTTAGCCCCAGGCCGACATTCTTGCCTGTAGGTGAACAGGTGATAGAGACACCCATCTCTTCTCTCATCTGTAAAAGGGGAGTATAGGAGTTGTCACTTGTGTATTCCCTGTGGACTTAACAGGCAGCGGCAGAATGAAGGATGTCATGAGAATCCCCACATTGCTACTGTTTAATCATTTGTGCTTCCCCTACAAAACCCAGGAGAGCATTAAAAAACACAAAGTAAACTTTGGCTCAGATCTCCAAGATCTGATGTGTCATTCAGCATTTGTGGGAATGTACGTTTGCCAGAAAGCTGATAATTAGGGCTAGCTCAAGTAAGCATCCTTCGAAATAACCTGACAAAGACTTGCAGATGACTATTTCTAGGGCATAACTGTACTGGGAAAGCAATAAAATGAATCCATATCGTTTTTTTGCTGCAGGGGGATTGAGATTAAATGCCAATTGTGCTACAACAGTAATTCTTCCTGTGCCAAACTAAATTTTTTAGGCCAGCCTCAAATGGAAGAAGAACATTGAGTCCTACATTGCCAGGAATGTCAATATTATTCTTCCGTCGAGATGCATGACTGCTGTCCCAGCTCTCAGAAAGGAGCAAAGCTTAGCACCCGGATCATTTTTTTTTCCAGTGGCCTCATCCTTCCAGGCTGACACAGGAGGAAAAGTGCCCCTGAGATATCTGAGGTAGACGGGGCTTCACAGTGGAGGGTTGTTCTAACTCTAGTAAGATCTTTTTGCATAACACCAAACATCCCTAAAAGACATGTGCTTCCTGGCACCGGAGTAGGAACACACGGAGCAGGAAGCTGGCCATGGCCTTTAGGGAAATCTTGAGTGCTTTGGGAGTGATTCATTTTCAGATTTTGAACTAGTTCAGCTGAAGAGAAGATGGGAACATGAAGGATGGCAGAAGAGCAAAGCAGCAAACTCCTCGCCGCTGTTCTCGGGTGCTCCCCCAAGTGAATACTTTATTCTTCTGTGCCTTAGTGATTATCATGGAGGGGGGGAAATTATGGATTGCTTGAAATATAGACCCTCTCTTTGGTCAACTGCAGCAGTTTTGTGATAAGCCCAGTGGGATGTAGAATCCAATCTTGCCCGACCCCATATGACATCTTGAATGGGTTAATCCCAGGCTGGCCTCTTGATAGACTAAGCAGAAAGTACAGACAGCTTGTGCCCATGAGATGCATTTTGCCTCTGAAGTAAAAATGACCTACGAAGCAGGTTTTTGAATAACAGATGCTTAATGAACATTCCCAACCCAAGTTGACCAAAAATGCAAACTGGAGTATAAACATAGAAAAGATTTACCAGAGCAGGAGGAAGGCCGAGGTTGGTGGGAGATGTGCAGAGGGCTCGTATACCCATCAGTGAGTCAGCTTGTTTTCCCAGTCCAGAGAGTTGTCCTACATGTCATTAGCAACGGACTTCACAAAGTCCACTCAAAGCAGAGCTCCATGTAGTTCTGTCCATGAAAACTATTGTGCAGGTTCAGAGAAAAATAAAATCAGAAATTGTATGTGTGTATGTATGCACATGAGTGTGGAATTTTTCATGAAACACAGGAATGCTAAGTTCTTCTTGTTAAAGGACTTCATGAAGCTGTGGAAGTCCTCGTCAGTCCATCCAGTACTTGTCAGCATAACCACAGGGAAGTTGTGTTCTTAAACATTCAAGCCCTGGGATACCTGGTTGCCCTAAGCCAAGTGTCATGTCATCTATGGGTGCAGAAAGCAATGCCTCTTACTCATCCTCCCCCATCACTTGTCATTGGCCTTCCCATCAGACCGAGAAAATGTATAGTCTGTGTCTGGTAGGTTGCATTTGTCCATCTCAGGTTCACCATGAGTGTTTTAAACAATGGCAACCCTTAGGCCCGTACACACAACCGAGTAGGACCTGACACTAAGGACTTGTTAGGGTCTGCACACCCAGCCGTGTTCTGCTTCAGACATTTCTTCACAGCACTATTGTATGCTACTGGAATAATTAGAGAATGGAAAAATTAGATCCACTTGCATACCCGCCAGCTCTGTTTTGAACACATGATTATTTTATTGGGGTGTATATTAATTAATCCTGAAATAAGATCCTGTGTGACATTCAAAGTTGTGTTAAGAAGCTCAGAGTTTAAATATTTTAGTTTTACAACTCTGTTCTGCTGGCAGCCAACAATGGTGCCTCAGTGAAGTCAGCATATGAGCCCTGCTTGGGATGACATCTGGAAAGCTTGTTTTATCTATAAGCACAGTTGTAGACAAATGAAAGCAGACAGATGTAAGGCTGGGGTGGCATCTTCGCCTCGAGCGTTCTCTGGCTCTACATTTTCCAGTGTGTCAAAACCAGGGAGCTCTTTTTCCAGGGGTGGAATAAAAACATTCTGTCACATCCGTGCACCAGCTACCGTGAGGCATTTTCTGAGCTCTGAGGTGTAAAACGGCATAGATTGTTCAAAATGTGACAGGAGGCAGAGTCAGGAGTCAGGACTGCAGTGCCTGAGTGAGAAGAAGAAGAAACCCTGAAGCAGAGGATGCTGTGTTCTTTGAGAACTAATCAGGCCCACGTTGTCCTGGGACAGCAAGGAGCAATATGCTGGTTGTCAGAAAGTACTGGGAGCTCAGGGTAGATTGACCTTGTTCAGATATTTATTAGGCACCCTTTGTTTACAGAGAAGCCTCTACCATAGATTGGGTAGGGCAGAGAGAAGCTTGAGGACAGGGTCCTGCTAGAAGAGGACTACTTAGGAGTTTTGTGACATCTCCCATGGGTGACTTTCAAGTCCTTTTGCTCACAGACTATCCCTTAGGAAGGTTTTCATTGTTTGTTGTAGTATTTATTTATTTTCTTTGGAAAAGAGAGTTATGAGAGAAGGAGAGACAAAGAGAAAGAGCTTCCACCACTGGGACACTCCCCAAATGGCTGCAATGGCAGCAGCTGAGCTGATCTAAGGAGCCAGTAGCTTCTTCTGGGTCTCTCATGTGAGACCAGTGTCCCAAGGCTTTGGGCCGTCCTTTACTGCTTTCCTAGGCCATCAACAAGGAGCTGGATGGGAAGTAGAACAGCCAGGACATGAACCAGCCGGCAGATGGGATGCTAGTGTTTACAGGCAGAGGATTAGCCAGTTGAGCCATCGTGCTGTCCCTCTTTTATGAACTTTTATCCAAGGATGGCTTGCCTTTACTCACTCTTTTTTCCCCCCCTTTAATTGTGGAACTAAAAATCCTTAAAATAATATGCACTCGTGTGTGTGTGTGTTTTCTATGATTTGGGTCCGAACAGATTTTCCCAAGAGTCTAATCCTACCACACTGTAGAGCACACTGTACCTGATATGGAGGTGTGGAATTCATGTTTTTTGTCCCTGGGCATTTTTGACTCCCTATTTCATTACGTACATTGAGCATGCCATGTGGCTATTGCTAATTATTGTGAGATTTGCTTAACTAACATTTTAGAATGGCTAGAGGTAGTCTTGTTTACCATCTGTTTCAGAACTGGATTGCCCACTTGCAGCCCAAGCTGCACAGCTTCATAGTATTGGAATCTTGTGTCAGAGGAAGCAATGCAGATACATATAGAGCCTGAGAGCATGAAAATAATGAAAACAAAGGAAAGGGAACTGTACATTTTTGCTTGTGTTTGTGCAAGAATCTCTCTGGGATTCAGCAGCAAGTGTCTTTTTTCGGTGGCTCAAGGTAGTTCAGAACGTACCTTTTTTTTTCTTTGAAGCAATAAAGTTGCATTATGCCATTAACAGGGGAAAACAGGGTTGTGCATTTCCTGTGCCATTCCCACCACACCATCATCAATGCTTTCAGAGTGCATGGCGTTGAGATACACTGAACCCTGTAAGTGCCTTTGTGTGTACAAAGTGCCACTTTTTTGTTTTACATGCTGTTAGGCATGGTGGAGAAAATATACATGTAATTGAAAATGTACAGCAAATTGCCATTTGTACCTGCAAAGATTAAGTGGTCCAGTCAGATGGATCACCAGGGTGTTAGTAACACCTGAGTGAACTGATGGGCTGACTGATGGAAGTCCTGGGACCTTTGCATGCCTTTGCACTTAAGCCATCTGAGGGTTCAGCAACTCTGTGACAGTTCTCTGAGAATCCAGTCTGGCCCAGAGAGAGCTGAGACCTGAAGTCTGTTACTTTGCAAGGGTTGATGACTCTGAGTTTGTCCATTTAAATAGGAAGCACACAGGGCATATTTTCCTAGTTGTCCAGTTTTGCCTGATAGCATAGTTGGAGAAAGAAGTAACAGGTTCCATAAGTTATCTGCAGACTGGAGTTCAGCAACCAGAAGGATCTTCTCTCTTATCATCCTTTCTGACTTTAAGCGATAAATATGGAGAACTGAGAGCATTAGGATCAGTTTTTGTAGTTCCTTTCATCAGTGCCAACTTAGAATTTAAACTAGTAATACAGAGACTATAATTCCTTCTTGTGTTGTTCAATAGGAGAGATATTTTTTGCCTCTGAGTTTGAGTTCTATAGCTAAATATTTAGAGTCTTTTTTAAATGTTTGCCCACACTGTTGGGTTGACACAGTGGGATATAATAGCCAGCAGAGAACTTGTGCTGATACCACTTTGATTTATTTATAAATTAAATGATTCTGCTAAATCTGCCATAGCACTATTTAGCCATCTTGATTTAATCAGAAATAGTCTTTATGATGCAATCTCCTGGCAGGCTGTGTTTAGACAAGATTAAAATTGCTCTTTGGGAAACATCAAAACAAAATTACAGATCTATAATTTCCCCCATGGTGTCCGTAAACATTAATTATTATTGACATCGACATATCTTGATCTTATGTTATTGTTGCTAATACTATTATTATTACAATTTTCAGTGTCTTATGCTGTATGCAGAGCAAAAGATTTTACATGTGTTTGAAACATTTATTGAGTATTTCTTGTATTACAACTGCATGGAACTTACATTATCCTATGTAACTTTTACAATGATGCCAAAAAAGTTGATACTGTTATAAAATTAGCTTCATTTTTATCAAGGAAGATATAGCTTCAAAGGAGTGAAGTAATTTGTCCAAAAGCTTCTTTGCGTATTGAACTGACATGTTTGTGTTTAGATAGGCATCCATTTTGTTTTGGTATACTTAACTTTTAATCCCACATATATTACAAGCCTAATGTACACTGGATATGTCCCTTTTACCCAGAAATTAGCTGTAATAAAATATTGACTTCAAAGTGGATGCATTGAAACTGAACATGAATTTAACTTCTGAAGGAAAAATGGCCAATTGATGAATTAGCAGTTAACATCAGGGATGGTCATGACTTATCTATTAGGTTTTTGTTCAGGAAAGGGTTATTTTGATTTGCCAGAGAGCCTGTTCATGTCCTAGCAAGCCATGAAACCTGTAAGGCTTCCTTACTGAGTCTGAACCCCACACAGCCTTGGAACTTGAAGGCTTTGTGTCCCCTGCCTCTTATCCTTTACAACGGAAGTAGTAATATTAGCAGTGCCTATGTAATGAAAATATCTAATGTATTGAAGTATGCAAAACACTTAGCATGGAACCTGCAACCTAGTAAACACTTATGGATATTAGCTCCTGTAATTATTGTATGATAGTGACGTAAGCTGATATAGGAGGGATCACAAGCAGCTTGCAAATAGTTTTCAAGTTTTTAGAACATTTGGAGATTGTAAATACTCTTGCAAAGGTTAAGTAAGCTGTTGCAGATAACATTTTACTCTTTGTGCTGAGCTGTTAAAACAGATAAATTAACCTAGCAGCTTTCTTCCTAGAGTGCGTAAAGAATTTAGACCTCAAATGCAAGATTATATTAGTCTAAATTAAGCACTTGAAATGTTTATATCTGTGCTTTAAAAATGAGTGCTGACCCAGTAGTATCAGGAATTTTCCCCTTGAAATTGTAAATTATATGACTGTTGTCTCACGCTGATCAATGATGCATAAAAGCACCTTCCAACCGAATATAATAAAATGTCAGTTGTAGAATTTAGATGGCAGATACATGAGTGCTCACTATACAGTTCTTTGAACTTTTCTGTGCATTTGAAAATTTTAGTAACAAAATACTGGGAGGGAAAGGCTCTTGTAGCTCTCTATCACCAAAGAGAAAATAAACCTCCTCAAACCCGGGAAACCCTTGCAAGGCCATTTGTTCTTTGCAAAAAAGATGCCAGACACACATGAACACACCCTCTGAGATTCCATTTCAGTCTAACCTGGGAGGGTTGTTTCCGCTCACCAACTTTCTACTGTTTGAAATCTTCTGGGTACACATGCCCGATTTCTGTGTTGCTCCCTGTCTGCTCTCGTTTTCATTCCGAGCTTTCTTTAAGAAGAGCCCTAAGAGGCAGCTGAGAGTGCAGGAAGCTGCCACCTGGCTGTTCGCCTTCACCGGCACTCTTGTGCCTCACGATGACTTTCCTATGTACTCTGGATGAGTTGCTCACTAATGACTGTGCATTACATGATTTATGTCCATAATGTCTAGTGGTATTTTCATGTTAGAATTGGTGCTAAAAGATACTTTAAGGTGGAGATTCTTCTTACGTTAACACTGTTCATTGGAGAGTAAGATCAGATACTAGATTATAGAAGACATTTAAGAAAAAGGCAGCTTTTTTTAATGACTGGGTGTGTTAAAGAAGTTGAAAACTATCTGTGTTTCATGTTGTTTATGCCACGTGCCCTGTTAAGGAGAAGGTATCCCTTGCTAACTAATTGCAGGTTTACTATGACTTTAATAAATATGCCCTTCTCAGGATACGCCCAGAATCGTGCATGTTTTGGGTGGCGGGGAAGAGCACTGAGATTTGGTTGTGCAACACTGCAGTGTGTGAACACCAGGAATGACTGGTGCCTGTGGACAGACCACAGGGGAATTCTGCGAAAACACTGACATCGAAAACATTGAAGGCTCCCATGTGGATTGGGAGACTGACTGGTTGCATCAGTGTCTCAGAGGACCAAAATGTTTAGGAAGGCAGATCCCAACTCAGTTGAGGGAAAGCTGTTAGAACCATGAAACTATGAACATGAACTACCTCATCATGTAATGAGCCAGAGGCAACTGGGCTGCTTTTCTGTCTGACTACTCCTGTCGTGTGTTTGCAGGGTATGGGAGCTGCAAGGCCCACCCAAGCCTTTTGTCTCAGGAAAAAGGATATTTCCTAAGCATCCTCAAAGAGACATGCTGAGGAGTACAAGTGGGGGAGGGGAGGCAGGTACCCCCCCCAGAGAGAGCATCCTCCAGGGCCACTCTGGATGGCTGTCTCTCAGGAAGCCCTCCAAGGAAAGATCCTCTTAATTTAGGATTATGATTCGAAGAAACAGGTGTATTTAATTTTTCCTAAAGAAAGAAATCTGAAAAAAATATAAGAAATTTGACTCTATAAGAAGTTGAAACGCAAATATAATTTCATTTGTATTATAGGGGTCTTCAGAGAGTCCAGGGAAAATGCACCATATTTTTTTCATGTAACTTTCTAAACACTCGTTGCTTTCCTCCACACAAGTTTGTTTAAAAATTGTTTTTGGAGTTACAGGAAAGCAGTCTAGATAGAGCAAGTGTCTCCTAATGACAGGCTTAATTTTTTTTAGATATTTGAAACTACAGAGGAATCGTGTAGAATTTTTATTTTTGTTTGGGGAAAATCAGCATCAGTAGCTAAAAATTTAAAGACAGGAAGATTGTGAAGCAAGTCAAGAGGAAAATGTAGAGATAACATCTTTAAAAAAATGTTCGCTTGGCATTAATAATTGCCACTCTTGTGAAGTTGCTTATATATTTTGAGCATTGTCTTGGTGTGTTAATAAAATTAAGGAGAGTTTTGATGTTGTTGTTTTAACTTCCTTGTCACCTTTAGGAGTATTTGTCTTTCAAAACAAATCTTGGGTACTAAACGTAATGGAAAGACCCTCTGCATTTGACCATGTCCCAGGGAGAAGTCTTGGTCTTGTCCTGTCTTGCTCCCTTGTCTGCTGTCTTCTTCTTTCCTACCTCAGTGGAACAGCATGGGCACTGGGGACAGTTTGACATTTAATTCCTAACTGAGTCTTAGGGCTCCTCTTATGAGTTCTGCTACTTAGATCTCTCCCATGTCACTTGCAATATCTTCCCACTGTCCTTTTTTTCCCTTTCAGACACGTGACAAACCCACAAATTGGAAGGCTTTTGTGCATTTCAAAAACATTGTTACATGGTAATTTAAAAAAAAAGTGCTTTCCAGAATAACCAACTTGGAACAAGCACAAAGTGGCTCTAGATAATGATGGGACGTGTTTAGAAAGAATATGGGGCAGTGGTAGGTTAATTCAGTCAGAGTACCTTCTATGTGCCAGATATAGCTGATTCTAGAAGTTAAGATGATGAGTAAGACAGACCTGTGGTTCCTGCCTGCTTGGGGCTTGCAGATTAGTGGGCGGACACAGTGTCTTCTCAAGAATGTGCCATAACTTCTTGAATAACAGCACACACAGGGGTCAAACAAGTGTGTTTGCTGGCATTCCCTCCTTGATAAAGTGAGCCTTGAATGCAATCTGTGGCGTGAGTTCTATTATTAATCAGGAACATGGTAGTGTCGGGGGATAACAGACAGAGGATGCAAGACTTTCTGGGAGAACTAACCCCAGGGTTAGTTAGAGTATCTCTGCGTGTGGAAGAGAGGAGCCTGTGTTTGGATGTGTACTTACCTTCTTTGCCCTGCTGCTGTTGTTCCAGAACCTTCCCAGGATCATCACCTGCAAGGGAGGATATACGATTTATTGTCATCCTTCACAAACCTCTGCTATTTCAAGTGATGTTTTGGTAGCAGTGAATCCAGGAGTAGTGTCAGTGACTCAATTCTTGATGTAGATCTTGAGAAGAATGCCTGCACTTTTAATAGTGGTTGCAGAACAATTCCCATTGCTCATCAGCCTCCCCTCCAGCCTGCCCAGGATAGGGAGCCCATAAGAGAATTTTGGACATGGGAATTGCTTCACTGTTGACAGAAAGATATGGTGCATTTGATTAAATTAAATTAGGAGCATGTGTATGCTTGACAAAGTAAGCTAATGAAGGAAAATGCATCAAAAGGATTTATGGTGAATTGATTAAAATTTTTTCTTTACAGAACAGCCTTCCAGCTAAATGCTTGGAATTAGAAGGCCATGGGTCCTGGGAGCCTCCGGCTTCCCACTTGCCTTGACAGTAGGCAGTTGGGGACTTTTCTTTCTCTGAGCAGCATCTCCTTGTGCAACACACTGTGTTGCAGGGGAAAGTATTCCCAACCTGCACTCAGAATTACATGGAGGAAAGAGGATGAAAGACACTATTTGATTTATTAATTTCTAGTGGATTAGAACTACAAATGTTTGCTATGTTTTTAATTTGAGAAGTAGAGAGAATCACAGCAGCTTTTAATTATGCATTTTGTGTAATGCAGCTCTGAATAGAGCAGAACAAAATTAAAATCGTGGATCAAATACTACATCTGAGTGGATGCTAAAGTGAGCTGTAGTGTAATGCTAATGGTTTTGCGTCTTCCTGGCATTATGTCAATAATGGCTCTAATCACATTAAGTAGAGAGCCCATTAGCTTTTTCTTTGCAACAGCATGCCCCATAGCAACATACTGTGAGTTTTGAAATAACTTTTGACATTAAAAAATTGCCATGTTTAGGCCAAGAGGTAAATGCGTAGCATGTACATGTATGAACACAGATGTATTCACAACACTGTTGTATGCCCAGTGATGATCCTTTACTAGTGTTGGCAAATTAACCCTACCTAACATTTTGACTTGGAGAAATACAACCCAATTCCTTTATCTTTGTAAATTGAATAATAGCTACCCTGCTATTTTCATTAGCCTAAAGCTTTCCTGGAATTCATGGTGTTATAAAGTCAAAATAGTATGAATAGTACTGTACCTAGAGGAATAGAAGGCCTTTTAATATTTTCTTATTGTTAAGTTTGCAAATGGCATGAAGTGTTCTAACTGTCTAGCGCTATGTCATTCTGCTTCTACACTGGAGCTAGAACAGAGAAATCTGGCTCCAGTTGTTTGCAATCTTGGAGTTTCAGGTCCCTTGTAATAGAGTGCTCCCAGGGTGAACCGATCACATGGTATTCATCATGCATCTTCTTAGTGAATACAAGACAAGAATTAGCATAGTGTAGTGTATAAATATTGCTTCTTTTGAAAAATTCATCTTGGAAGGAATACTCCACATTTAAAAATCGCTTCCAATTTTAGTGTTCAAAGCAAGCTTTAAATATAGCTGAACTAGTTTGTGTGTTTTTCTCATTTTACAGTATAAGAAGATATGCTAGGCATCAGCAAGACACTTTTCAAAAACAGCAGTGTTACAAACACGCCTTATTCTAAATATATGCATGGTTTGACCCGTCCTCTTCTACCTAAGCCTTCACCCAGTTTCTTCACTGGCTTGTTCCTCATCACCTCTTGTATCTGATTACAAAAGGAAAAAAGATGTCACTTAAGTTCTTAAGTAAACACCACTGTTTTGCCTGCTGAAATGCTCTAGGATTCTCCTTTTCCCATCACACCGGACTCTCCGAGCAGGCCCTCATGATCTTTTCCTTGTTTTCATGTTTAAGGTTCCTAATCTTTCCTCTTGTGCTATAATGTGAAGGATTCTAGAGAACACAATACATTATGATGTACAGGTAGAGTTATTTACATCTCTAATCAGTTTTTCTTGTAGGTTTCCTTGCCCTAACTTGTATTCAACATGTCAGGGTAAGTGACCCATTCAACTCTTACAGCTGATCACCATGCATTTGGCTAGTGCAGTGTCAAATTGAAGTTGTGTTAGAACTTGAAAGCAGATGTTCCTTCAGTCAAAGATGAGTATCTTGCCTGTTAATATTTGGTGTCAAAGATCCAAAGAATGTGGAGAAAAATCATACAGTTTTTAAAACTATTCAGACACGCTATAATATCACATGACCAACCCCCACCACCAAATGGAAATTTTTTGCCTGGTGAATCTTAAACCGTAGTTAACCACCATAATATCATTTTTTGGAAGATCTGTTTACTTTAAAGTCAAAATGACACGGACAGAGACAGACAGAGACTTACTAATACATACAGCAGCTGGGACTGGGCAAGGCTGAAGTCAAAAACTAAGAACTCTATCTAGCCTCCCAACTCTGGATAGCATCTGCTGCATCATCGGCAGGAGGCTCGATCAAAAGTACAAAGTAGCTGGAACTGAAACCAAGCACTCCAGTGTGAGATACAGGTCACTCCACAATCCCCACTCCTAGCCATCATATTCTTAAGGACATAGTCAAGAATGAAAGGTAAATGGCTCCATATTGAGGGGATGAAATGGCTGCCCCATTCAAAACTGCTTGAACTGGGATGAACCGTAGAAATATCTCCTCTCTCATTTTCATATTTTAAAACATATTTCCACTTGACCTTTTGTTCACAAGTTGATTTTACTTACTTGAAGAAATTCAAAAATGTCTTAGCCTACATGCGTGTGTAACAGTTCTTCACAGCACTTTCAGGTCTGCTTCTCATTGGAACACAGAGAGGCAAACACAGGAACCACGCCCCCCCCAACATGAGAAATCTGGGACATGGTGTGTTGCAGCAGTAGCTGGATTCCTCTGCCTCCTTGACTGTGGCCTTTTGGTAAAGGATGCTCCCAGAGTGGCTTCTCTGTTCTGTAGAGGTGTAACGTCCCTCCCAACCCCCCATGACATGTGCTGTTCTCTCTGCCTGTGTACTGGGAATAACTTAGAGGGAGAGCAGTAAAGGCCACCTGACCTATCCATCTGGAACTTGACTAGTTCCGCAGTGGTGTTCTAAATGTGTGACTGCCAGCATTGCTGAATTCTGTCTAAATCTTGAATCTTGGCATAACTTCAGCAGCCCCCTGTCTCAGGTTATGCATCTAGTCCCCATGTTTCTGCCTTCTTTCTGCACCTCAAGTTCATGTGGTCGAATGTCCACTGACTTTGAATACCTGGTGGCAAAGATTTCTCCATATTGCCAGAGTGAACATTTTCATTGGGCATCCCTGTTTCTAAGTCATTGTTTTTCATATGTTCCCAAATTTAACATTCATTAGTGTTGCCTGGCTGTTCAAATGTTGGATTAAACAGTAATTTCCTCTTAGAGACTTAAAAGGAAGAAGGACTAGAAGGTGTAGATGGTACTCACCTTTCTAGAAATTTCACTGTTTGGAGGCTGCAGAGTGATTTAGCTCTGGAAGGAGGCAGAGGGAGGCTGAATGAATTTTTGTCCTCCAAGTGCAGTCTGGTAGGGAAGAATAGAGCTGTGCAAGAACCTAGGCAAAAATCGAGCATCAGAAGTGTTCAGTAAGCTTATCTCTGATTTTCCTAATTTCTCATAACCATATTCTCAAATAAGCCTGTTATCAATTTCCTTTCCATTTCTTCCCTAACTAATCTCTCTATCTCTCTATTTCTCTGTCCTCATTCCTCCCTCCCTTCCTCATTCCCTCCCTGCTTTCCTCCTCTATCTATCCCCCATGAGGTGGAGGAGATGAAGAAATAAAGGAAAAGGGTGAGTGGAACACTGTGATCTAGAGTCCTTTACACTACAGGAAAATGGAGTATTCATGAAGCCTTAGGAATGGCTCTTTATAAACCTCAGTGCAAGGTGAACATCCTCTGTTTCACAGCTTCTCATTGCTGTAAGGTGAAAGCAACATTTACTATGAATAAACTGAAACTGAATTATACAGACTCCGTAGTTTGTCACAATGTTTATGATATAGGACTGGGTGTTTGGCCTAGCATCTTCCATCTCGGAATGCCTGGGTTCGAAACCTGGCTCTGCTCCCAGTTCTAGCTTCCTGCTAATGCACACTGTGGGAGTCAGCAGATATTGGCTCAAATCCTTGAGTACCTGTCATCCACGTGCAAAATTCAGATGGAGTTTGGAGACTCTGTGTTTTAACAAACACAGTCTTGACTGTTACAGCCATTTGGGGAGTGAATCGGTGGATGAGGATCTTTGGCTCTTTTTCAAATAGATAAAATAAAAATTTTTTAAGTGTTTAAAATATTAGAAAAAGCACTCACAGATATCAAATGTAATGTTCCTGTGCATTTTCCTAATGCCTAGTAATTTAAAAATGGAATATTTTTAGCTAGGTAAATATTCAGTAGCATTTTTTATGATGTGACTATGTGCTGTGTGCTTTGAATATAAAGGTGAAAAGTTACTGTTCCTTTGCTATGCAAGCCAAAAGTTACAGTGCTATCTTGTATGTTGTTATTGAGATATGGACAAGAAGTATAAGACTGTACACTCACTTGGGTGCCTGATTTGGGCCCAAATATCTCTTCCTGCCTTCTCCTAGTTGTTTTGCCGTGAATGGAATTTTTAAACTTCTCAAGCTTCACCTTGGAGATAATAACAGCACCTTTTTTTTTCTGGTGGTAATTAGGGAAATTGTTCAAGAAACTGCGCGTAAAATATCTACCAGAATATATAGCGGAAGGCAGATGTTCAAAAATGGCAGACATTGTTAGCAGGAGTTTTATAAAGAAAGGAGTCCCTAATGTGTGGGGGGCAGCAGAAGAGTTTCCATTTGAGCTGATTATCAGAAGATGAGAGTAGGAGTTGCAATACGGTATCCCCTTCAGGATAACAAAGCAGCATCTACTAGCACAGCATTGTGAGAAATAACATGTTCCAGAAATTTATCAAACAGTGTTACTGGAGCATAAGATGATGGACATGTCAAAGACAAAGCTGGACAGATGGCCAGGTACCCAGTCATGAAAACAGAAATTTTAGTTTCTACTGTGTGATTTCCATCTTCTATGCGTGTGTGTGGCTTGTACATTCCATTGATATGTGGGAAGAAAATGTTAAATTTCTCTCATTTCTCCTTGTTTTAATTTTGTCATATAATCATAGTGTAAGACATGGTATGTAAGTGCAATAATCCATGTCTGATTTGAGCATGATATTCAAACAGTTCCCAAGTGTGACCCTAATGACTGTATGGCTGGTGTTTGTCTGATTGGCATCCATTCAGCTGGGTGGCCAGCCAGAAATCAAGTAAAAAGTTTCAGTAGGTTACTCAAAGTTTCTAAAAGCTCTCCTGAAAACAAATCCATGCGGCACACTATACAAGTGCTTTGTCACTGGTCATGATTCTCTCAACTACTTTTTGGAGAGATTGTGAGCTATTTGGGCAAAAGCATTAAATGTTTAAGATCATGTGTCAGGAAATAGTGTGAAGTCATCCTGAAAGCTAAGTTGAGAAGGTTTTAAGGAATAGATATGATTTCTGCTCTGTTTAGGTCTAAGCCCAGAGTTTATATTGGAGGCACAAGTAAGCACCCATTTTAATGGAAGACTTGTACGATAAAGAGAAATATGATTGGTTTCACTTTTTAAGGATCAGTGACTAGGAAAAATATTGGATTTTGAGGGGAGGGAACATCTTGCCCAATAGTAATAGTTACCAAAAAGCAACGCAGAGACAAAAATTTAAAAGTCTTCTTCCAGAATGTTCTTAGAAGAATGCCAAATCAGACATGATCAGGAGAAAAAGATAGTCTTGAAATATTTTCCAACCCTTGAATGGAACAGGTACTGCACATTTGGATCAGATACCCACACACTGGCGTGCATGCCACACCAGTCAATTAATATCATCTCAGTGGTGGCCTGAAATAAACAGAGGGGATGTATAGATAGGCTCACAATGTTTGAAGGTTTGTTTGAAGGTCTACTGTATGTGACTTCCCCAATTATAAAGCATTTATTTTTGTAGTTTTAGTTATGAATTCCATGCTATGGAAAGAAATTAGGAAATAATTTGTCATCATTGTTGATATGTATCCTCTCTTTGTAATAAATGGCTAAAATCTCATTTTATCAGTGCAGCATAGTGTTGAGAACACTTTCCATTTGGAAAGGTAAGTCAAGGTATTTAGTAGTTATGTATATGTTCTTGGCAATAAGTCCTTTGTGTTGTCATAGGGAAATTTATATATACATTTATATATATATGTTTTTTTTTTCACTTTCCAAACTGATGTCAGAACCTCTGCTCATTCAGTCCCCTAAAAGTGAGTTTTATCTCTTTTACCATAAGATTATCAGTGGTTCTTGTTAAACATACACTTGGTACAATCTTGTTCCTACAGTCTGACTGCAAGCCTTCAGCGCACTTCCTTCTCTAATCCTAAATGGAACAGGTGGTTAAGGAAAGGGGCGTTGCCTTCAGGAATGAGAATTGAGAGTGTGAACAGTGCGGGTGTATGAGGAAGGAAGGAAGCAAAACGGTGGCTCTGAAATGAGGAAGGTGGGTCTGTCAGCTCGAGGGTAAAACTAAGATGTCAAATGAGCATGGAAAAAACTTCAGAATTGGAAGCACAAGAGTGAGATAGCATTAAATGAGACTATCATGGAAGATAGCCAAGAACAAGCAGTGTGTGTGGGTTTGGGGGGCGGGTGTTACTTTTGCAGAGGAGGAGGTTGTGAAGACCAGAAACAAGTGGGAGTCGAACCAATCGGTACTGTGTTCCATCTGTCTGCTCCCTCCTTCCCCTGCTTCCATTGTGAAAGAGAGAGAACAAGGCTGTGGTACATCTTGACTCTCCAATATTCTGAGAGCCAAGCATCTATGTTGAGTTTAGTACTTGCTGTTAGGTGAAGTTTCCACTCTTTCCTCCAAACTTAGTCTTTTGCTGACAAGGCACCAGATCTGTACTTAATTCCCACTTTCACCAATTTATACAAAGTGGCAAGTAGTTCAGACTCTACAAAGGCTGCAGGAACCACTACGAGCCCAGTGTGAGTTGGGAGCAAACTTGTCAGCAGGTCGTTGTCGAGCTGGTTTTAGGTGCTTCACTTCATTGATTCTTTGATAAAGCCACATTGAATTGGCATGTGCTTGCGTTCCAGCTGAGAAGAATGACTTCTTTGGCTGGCAAATGAAGATAGTTTTGAGTTATTAAAAAAATGTGAGTGAAGAAATCCTAGATTCAGAGACAGTAAGAGGACTTGTCCAAGTGTAGGTTTGGGAGCAGTAGTCCATCAACTTCTGACAGACAGTCATTAAATGTAAATGGAACTGCATATGTTTATGTTGTCAATTGTATATCTACGATTAGAGGTATGCAAATGATATCAAGGGAACTTTAAAGGCATTATTTATTCAGAAGGGAATTTGTGTTTACTTTCATGCCTTGAAGAGGACACTGTCAGAATTTGTGAATACCAGAAATGAGCAGATTTCCAACTCAGTGGCAGGTGGAAGATGTTGTTAGGAACAAAGTAGCTCTTCAATTGGAATACATTGCTAGGAAGAGGGAGAGGCCCCCTGACATTGTTGGTATGTAAACCTTGTAGTTGACATGCAGGCCTGTTGCACTTTTGTAGCCTCCTTGAGTCACTGGAGCGAGCCATCCCTGATGAGGGAGCAAATCATGGGGCTTTGTGTCTTAACAGGAAGCTGCACCTGTGCTACCAGAAGCCTCCTCCTCAGGCCAAGGAGCACTGAGTCGTTGGAATGCAGACCCTGATTGGAAGCGTTTATTCATAGCAGATTAGGAATCTAAGTATCTGTGAGGCCTCGCTTAGAAGGCTCTTAGAGGATTAATAAAATATTTACAAAATAACCTATATGATTGCTTCATTTTTGAGATATTTGGATCTAATCGCATCGTAAATCCTCATTCAAGTGGTTTCTCTGTTCTCTGAAGAAAGTCCCCGGCTTGCACTTCTGCTGAGGCAGAAACAAATGCCTGCTGTACGTTTATTGAAAACATACAAGGCCTAGAGATTCTGCACATGTTACTACCCCCGACCCACACATCAACAGAGGGATAAAATGATAATATTTGAAAAAGATTTATCATTGATTCAAATAACATTTGCATATAAAATACAGAGAAAAATGTATCCTAGTGTTTATTATAAACAAATTTTATCTCTGCCTGCTTTAGCCATGTCCCCCATAATCAAGAGAATTTTAAGCTGATTCTCATGTAGTTTGTCCAGTAAGGAAGAATATCAGTATAATTTTTAAAGCTTTTTAAAAGATTTATTGATTTTTATTGGAAAGTCAGATATACAGAGACAAGGAGAGACAGAGAGGAAGATCTTCCATCCAGTGATTCACTCTCCAAGTGGCTTCAATGTCCGGAGCTGAGCTGGTCAGGAGCCAGGAGCCAGGAGCTTCTTCTAGGTCTCCCACATGGATGCAGGGTCCAAAGGCTTTGGGCCATCCTCAACTGCTTTGCTAGGCTACAAGCAGGGATCTGGATGGGAAGTGGGGCGGCTGGGATTAAAACTGGAGCCCATATGGGATCCTGGTGTGTGTAAGTCAAGTACTTCATCCATTAGGCTACCATGCCTGGCCCTTTTTTTAAAAGCTTTTTAACCTTTGCCCCTCAACATCTATTGTGTTACTTGGTTGCTCTTACATGCTGTTTGGGTAGATCCAACTGAACTATCAGGCTTCTTGTTGCAGAGTCAAGATTTTGGTTAATCCTTGAGTTTGTGTTAAGGCCTTAGCTGTTTCTATAGGCAGCCATGTACTGAGAGCCTGCCCTGTGCCTTGAGTTGTGTGTGGCCTTTCACTGAGTAATGTTGTGCTATTTAATTCAATCCTTGTAATCCTGACTATTAGGGTTGTCAGTCCTTGCTTCACAGCTGGGAATCTGAGGCTCAGAATAGTCACATAGCCACACTTAAACTATACCATGTTGTATTGCATTTTGATTTCTGCTGTTTTCCATTCTCCTCTGTCTCCCTGTACATCCACAAAGAGAGAGTTTCAGGGCTCTTAGGGCCAGAGTTTGCCTTCTTTTCTGCATGGCCAGTGCTTAGTGGGAATGCTGCTCTTAGAGGATCTGAGCATCCCTTCAATTGTATGCTGGTGCTCATGTTCCACTAGTGCCTTCTCACTGTGACTTTTCTGTGGAATAACATGGAATTGGCTTCTTGGTCAACTTCTGATTAGATGATTCAGTTTGCCAAAATTTTGTGGGAAAATATTTTTCTGAGAAATTATATTTTCCTTCCACAGTCATACATATATTTCCTTTTATTTTCTTTCCCAAGCCCTTCAGAAAGGAAAGATGGAGCTAGTGGCTGGGATCATATCACAAGTCTACTTTATCTGTGGCTGGTATATGTGAAAACTAGATGCCAAAAAGCATGCACTGGCCATGAACTTTTATTTATTCATAAGACGGCAAAGCTCCGCCTTTCCACCGGGCTGCCTTGTGATTAATTAGGACGACTTTGTTCTTTTTAGTGTTAAGATCTAAAAAATCAGCCGCCGTCTTCAGTGTGTTTGGTTGCGGCTGCTGTTTGCATGCTGTTTTCTTAGATGTTCCTGTGTGTGTGGTTGCTTCAGGCCCGGGTCCTAAGTCCCCATTCTCCCGCCGTGCATCGCCTAAGTTTCTGTAGAGAACTGAAATGTTCTTGGATCAGGGACTTTTACAGATAGATGTGTTCTTCCCGATTGGCTTTGAATGATCAAAGACCACCATATTTCATTTTTCCCAGAGCTTTCCAATTCTGACCTCCCTCCCCTCAGAGTGCTCCATGCATGGCAGAGAACTCTTACCCTAAAGCCACAGAAAGTGAATGCAGCACCTGGGAGCCCAGAGCATGAGAGTGTGACTTACGAAGGCCGGAAACTCCCAGGATGTTCGTTATAAAGTACATCCTCAAGTCAGGACTTAGGAGGTAGCGCTGTCTCCTGCTTCTCCTCCACATGAGGAGGAGACTGTTGTGGAGAGGTGGGGAGGGTCACACGCAGAAGCACGTGATCACATGTTAGGACACCTGCTCCTCAGGATGCCGAGTCCTGACCCTCATCCGAGAGCAGAGGGGAGACATGGCTATGGGTATATTTTGGCCTTCGTTTAACTCCTTTAATTTGTTTAACATAAATAATTTTTTGTCTTGACTGGCAGTATTATTCACGAGAGACTACAGAGTTGCTGCACTGCCCTTCCCATGCAAAGTAGAAGGAATTTGCTTTTTATTTATTTTTCTTCTTTTGCTATGTCCTCCCTCAACAGGAATGTTTCAGCCATGAGCAGAAATCAAACAGGATAGCGCTAGCACATACAACTGATACTTTCTTACTGTTCTCTCACACTCTGGCATGGAACTGAAGTATAGTCTCCAGCCCTCCATTATGTCCTGAGTGATGGCGTAATTAAACAAGGTGATGCCTGTGAAGTGATTTTCCTTTGGTGTCTGGCACATAGTGGGTGCTCATTAAACAGTAATTATTGCTTTTTATTGGAGCTAAATTCTCAGTGTGTTGCCCACCTCTCTCTCTCTCTGATATGGATTTACAAGAGCCCTTTAGTGAGGTCTAAGATGGTTCCCTGCCATAGGGCTTTAGGATTTTATTATATATAATTTTGCATGTAATGAGTGGATTGGTTTTTCAACAAAATGTTAATTTTGTTACCTCTACTAAATCATCTCATGATTCTGGCAGATTGTGGCAAATAAGTTAAATATGTCATACTTATAGACCAGGCATTGACACAGGAAGGTTTCAAACAGTAGTGAAGATGTTCTGCACATTAAAATATCGAATCTAAACCAAGAGATTTGTGAACCCCAAGGTGATTTTTGTTACTGAAAGTGCATCTTGAAAGGAGCACCATAGGTGCGTTCCCAGCTCCTGCCAGACCAGAGGCAAACCCTCTTTTGAGGCATCATTAGCTGTAGCTTCTAATAAACACCATTTAATATATTAAATACCCATATGAATGGTTGCTATCTGAAGGAAATGAAACTAACATAGTCCCTTGATGTTCATGAGCCTGAATCTCATGTACCTCTTGTTGTGTGGTGGATAACAGAGGAGTGTTTTTCCCCCATAGGTACAGGCAAAGTTTTCAGTATTTTTTTTTTAAAAACTAAATCTAACTTGACATTGGTATGTACACTAATAAATCACACCTCCCTTTGCTCACATAAAGACAGATATCTCCCCTTCTACCTCCTAGTCTTGACTGAGCATCAGCTGGGCTTGATACTGAAACCACCACAGAAAACCCCATTTTGTTGTTGCATAACGTAGGGGGTTCAGGTCTGAAAAACCTGGCCAATGGAAAAGTCTTAGTATTGTAGGCCCAAGTCGGCTGTCTTCAAGCAGCCTTGCTTAGCGAGATTCACTATTTGGCTAGCATTTGGAAACAAGGATTTTTAGAGCGTTCCCACCATTGCCTACCCAATAAAATAAACAGCTATTTATTCCTAAACTGCGCCAATTACATGATTTTTGCTGAGCACCTGTCTTCTTTTGGCAATCTAGACTCAGTCTTTTCTCGGGACTGGTGCCTGCAGGATCCACCTCTGGGGAGAAAACACAGGGACCAAGTTCAAGTTTCTAGGAAGCTGTCTGGGTAGACACACCCAGAATATGTTGTCACAATCCAACGTCAGAGGAATTAAATGCATCCTGTGTGCCATCTTTGAGAGACTCATTCTGGGAAGATTGGCGTGTTTCCTGTGGGTTTTCCCCCATCCACATTGTCCGTTGTTGAAAAGACGAAGGTCTGACCTATGAGTAGGATCAGATACTGGGTGCTCTGGAGCTCACTGATTGTGGTACTGGAATTGGGGATCTCTAGCCCAGTAAATAAGGCTTGACTTCTCTAGGAATCCACATAGGCAGAAAACAAAGTCTGAGGTGTGCCTGAAGACTTTCCTTTAGGGGTGATTTTCATATTGTATCATTTTCTCCCTAAGCAATACTTTACTTTGGAATTGTTGAGTCAATAAATATGTTTAGAGCGTTAGAACACAATAAGGTAGGTGTGTCATTCTCTGGATTAAAGACGTAAAGGAAGACTCAGTTGTGTTCTTGCCCTCTTTGCACATCGGTAGACAAGTGTTTTTTTTTTTTTTCTGCTGCCTGCTCCTCTGTCACAGTAATCGACACAGTAACTTCCCTCACTATCTGTGGGGAATTGTTTCTAGGACCCCCCATATACCAAAATATGCAGAGGCTCAAGTCCCTTGTCTGATATGACACTTTGCATTTTATCCACAAATATCCACCCATAGACTTTAAATCATCCCTAGATCATTTGTAATACCCAATACAGTGGAAATGCAATGTAAATCGTTATTACATTGTATTTCTTGGGGGATAATAGCAAGAAGAAAAGTCTACGTATTCAGAACAGGTAGGTTTTTTTTCTGAATATGTGTGCACCTGATTGAAGCCACCATTATGGAGGACTGACTCCTCATTGGTTGTGCACTGGCAAATGACCGTCATTTGGAAATCCTTCTTGAGTGATCAAATGTAAATGAAAATTACGTGAAATCAGAGTTTTGTTTTTGTTTGATTTTGGTTGTTTTTGTTTATTTGTTTATATTATTCCAGTCCTTTGGTGTTTGGATTATGCCTCGTCCTTACTAAACCAACAGAGAATTGGCTGGAGTTTTCAGTATTTATCTCTATTTGAAAGTGCTCTTTATTTGCTTCCTTATTGGGAAAAGAAAGAGAAGCAAAAGTGCTAGTGGAAAAATAACATCCAAGAGGGCATTTTGAGGAAAAGGATAAGACAGAAACCAGATTCAGTGGTGGCTACTCCTGGACACCGCTGGCTGTTTCTGCTGCTTGTGGCGTGATGGGACCCTAACCTGTCCAGAAGGGTTTGCCTCATCTATTCTTGCACTTTTTGTCCCATTAGGGTAATCTCCCGCCCGTAACGTCTAAGAAAACAAAACTCACAGCGAACAGACACTATGAATTTAAAGACTATGTCTGTTTTAGAGTCCACAAAAAGAGACACAGAAAAAAGATAGGTTGGTTGACAGAAATCTTGCCTTTTACCTTGATCCATAATTACATGTGAGGTAGAAACATGAAATGTCTGTATTCTCTCCATTAATGAAGTTTTCACTTTCATTTTTAGCATAAGCTTCTCATCAGCAGTTTTTCTTTAATAGTAACTTTTTTCTTCAGCCAAGCCTGGTAGATAAAGAAGAGGCCTTCTGGTGATTGAAGGTGGCTTGAATTCTTTTGTTTGTTTGTTTGTTTGTTTGTTTTTTAAAGATTTATTTTTATTACAAAGTCAGATATACAGAGAGGAGGAGAGACAGAGAGGAAGATCTTCCGTCCAATGATTCACTCCCCAAGTGAGCCGCAATGGGCCGGTGCGCGCCGATACGATGCCGGGAACCAGGAACCTCCTCCAGGTCTCCCACAAGGGTGCAGGGTCCCAAAGCTTTGGGCCGTCCTCGACTGCTTTCCCAGGCCACAAGCAGGGAGCTGGATGGGAAATGGAGCTGCCGGGATTAGAACCAGCGCCCATATGGGATCCCGGGGCGTTTAAGGCGAGGACTTTAGCCGCTAGGCCACGCTGCCGGGCCCAAGGTGGCTTGAATTCTTTTATTGCACCGTGGTTCATTGAGACAAGCACTTCAGTAATTACAAAAAGTTAGTACATTTCTAAGACAAATATATCCTTCAGTTTATATTCAGTGAAACCTTTGCAACTACTGCCTCAGAAATAGCAAATAGCTATAAGTATGAAAAGCAAAAAAGTGAAAACCTTTTATATTTTACGGCTTGGACTGCGTGAAAGGCCATGTGTGATATTTCTTTTTCAGTGCATTCCATATTCATTCAATAGCCCTCTGTTGTTCTATTTGTTTTTTTTCCTTCTTTCCATTCTGTGCATTTTATGTGTGGTATACAACCAGAGCTCGATATTAAGAGTTAAGTGGAAATATTCAAAATTGACATATTTGTATGTGCTTATTTTTACTTTGTGTTTTGTTTTACCAAATCTTCCATAAAAGATAGTTTCTTGCTGTGCCCGCCACTCCCCTTGCTCAATCTGTGGATACACTCTGTCTCAATCTCTAGCAAGGACTCAACTACTTGGTTTTTAGTAAAAGTATTTTGAATGTTCTGCCATTCAGAAATTTCACTGCTACATCAGTGTTCACAGTAGACATTGTTCAGCCTTTCAACTTAAATGTATCTTGATATCCCACATTCTCATTTGAGTGCTCCTTCCAATGCCATTTTTTTCTCTAAATTTCTCTTCCCTCCAAACTTGTTTTTCTCCAACAACTCCTCTTCTGTGTTATCACTTGTTATTTAGTATATATTATGTAGGAAACCTATGTTTTGCCTCTAAGCCTATAACAGAAGCATAGGCTCAACTGAGATTACTTTTATCAGGAAATATTCCTACTTTTCTTTGGAGCATATAGAAAACTTTGGATGTGTGCTTCTGCAAGTATGGAAACCTACTTACCTATCAGAAAACTTACGTTTTGACCTTACACAAGATGGCTTGTTGTTGTTTTGTTGTTTTTGGTTGTATGGTAATCATCTCTCAAAAGATAGCTGAGTTTACAGAAGTGACATGTGGGTAGTATTCAACAGAAATGAATTAGGTATGAGCATAGAATAATTCATATGCATTAAAAATACATGTGAGGCAGCATTGGAGGTGGTGAAAGGATAGAAAGATAAGTGTTCTGGAGCCCCTGTATGCAAGGGACCAGTTATAATATTACCCACGATTACATGTGATACAGAAGCAAGAATGGGCATTCTGAGGAGGTCACAAAATTTAAAGCTAAAATCATTTCTGGGAAGTTGGTCTCGTACACATACGACTCAGTACCAGACTGAATGCACTGTTCTGGGTGGAAGGAACAGTCTAAGCAGAAATGAGAGGTGAGAGTATGTGGTGTGTTCAGTGATGAATGTTTTCCAGTTCTGGTACAATGTCAGAGTGCATATGTAAGAAGTGGAACTGAAAAAGCAGATTGGGGCAGTTCCTGACGGCCAGCATTTAAAAGAATCTCGATGTAACATCACTTAGCCAAGAGGAGCCATCTAAGTTTATTTAAGGGAGGAACTGTAAAGTAGTGTTCTATAGGAAAAGATGATCTCTGCATAGCACAGTGTGGTCCAAATGTGAGGGAGGTGAGAGAGTAAGTAAGAAAACTGAGGAACAGTTAAAATAATTCAGATAGAAGATTATGGGAACAAATACTTAACTGGTTAGAATAGGTGTACAGAGATAGGTATAAGAGACAGGCAGATGTGTAACCACGCAATTGACTTAACCTAGGAATTAGTCAAAGGAAACTTAGCTTGAGGGTTTCCAAGAGAACAGCAGGAGATAGAAGAAGGGGAGTCAAGTGGCCCTGGTTTGGAATACCATGCCTCTGAGCAAACATAATAAGAGAGCTGTAGATGCAGGCTTACTTGAATCTGAGTGCAGAATTACTCTATCACCTTAGGCAGGTTTATTCAAACTTTACATATCTCAGTTTCCATCTGCTAAGTAGATTTTATAATAGTAGCTCAAGTTTGGTTTGGATATAGATGAACATAGGACAAGTGTGAGTATACACAATTTTAAAAAATTGTACTGAAATAAACTTATTTAATTCCAGTTTGCAGGTACCTTTTGAAGTCCCTGCATATGGTACCTAGAATCTTTGCTGGCTCATTATCAGAACCCAGCAAAGTACAGAAACTGTTCTGGTTCCTTAATCTCATAGCTCTAGCAGTTAGCTAATTTCTTATCCCTTTTTATAAAGAAAGAAATGAAGGCAGAGAGTATGTATTATCCAAAGCACTGCTTCTGCCTGAAAATAGTATGTTAGCAGAAAATCATGCCTTCATATATTTTAGTTTGGGTGTTATTTTCTTTGTATATTTTTTTTCCTTCCAGAATTCAGATAGAAGTCCTGTTTGAGCAACTGGTTACACTGAGCTGTGTAGGCTGAATCCCTAAAGAAATGCTCAGAGGGACGATTTTTCTCATAAATAGATAGAGCAAATGAAGAAGAGAAATGAGAAATTTCAGGCCTGATGAGAAGACTGGAAGAGAATTCATGAATGAATAAATACAAAGAGTTATTTGCCGAAGTGAAATGATGGAAGGAAGTCAGTGCACACATGCGCACACTTGTAGTTGTGCTGGGTTGTTATTTCTGCATCTGATACTCAACAGTCTGATTTAGTTCTTTTATTCACTCCATAGGCCTTTACAAGATAACCACCATGCAAGAGACACTGTTGTACTTTGCTTTGTAATTCTTTGTACACTGGGATTTACCTTTGCTCAGGAAAGAGTTCAATATAGATGCAATATTCTTTCTTAAAAGCATTTTCTATGAACAGTACCTAATTTAAGGTACTAGTAGAGAAAAAATGGTGAGGACTATATCTTGAAAGTACATATGTGTTGCTAAAACTGCCATTCTCTTCTTCCTCCCAGCCCCTGTGTCTTGCATGTTAGTAATTGGGATGCATGCTTGCAGCAGGGCTCCTGAAGAATGACTTTATATTCCTGATTAGAATCTACTGAAACCCAGGGTGTGGCAGTAGGATGGGAAGCTATCTAGAAGAAAAGGAAAGCATTGTGTGAAGGTATTGGACTAAGTCAATAGAGCTGGACCCTTGTCCCATGCGTTTTACTGGCACTTGGGCCTCATGGTCTTAGGAAAGACATCAAACCCTGTTCTCATATATGAAACAGAGTTGGCACCAGATGATTTCCGAGCTGCCCCTCAGCTCTTCCATTCGTGGTATGAATAAACACAGCCAGCATTGATGCATCTTACCAGTTGTACTGATAATAAACCTGTGATAAATAGATACACATGATCCAGAAATATCAGCAGACAACTGAAGAGGCAGATTGATGTTGCTGGGAGTGTGGAGAAAGAAGGAAAAAGAGTAGAATGGGAAACATTTCATAGGTTCAACTCAGTTGTGGCTTGAAGGCTGCGATGGTTGTGCCAGAAAAGCTGAGGGGCACCAGAAGCAGGGATGGATTGGGATCATTTATGCCAAGTAGCTCTGCACACTGAAGCTTCAGGGTCCTAGGCAGAAGGTGACACTGGAGAGGTAGCTCAGATTGACATCAAGTGAACTTCAAGTGTCATTTACCAAGAGGATCCACGAAAGGCTTGCTAGGAAGGGGAACGCAGTAGTCCCAGCCCTCATTGTTTAAAAATTTGTTCAGAGTGTATAAAGTCTACTGAAGTGGTGGGTGTTGGTTCAGATATTGACATGCCGCTTGAGTCACCTGCTCCCATAGTGGAGTGCTGTGGTTTGTTTCCAGGCTCTGTACCTCATTCCAGCATCCTGCTGACGCTTACCCTGGGAGGTAGCAGGTGACGGCCAAAGTAGTTGAGTCCGCCAACCACATGAGAGGCAGGTATTGAGTTCCTAGCCCATGTTCAGCTACAGCAAGCATTTGAAGTGTGAACCAGCAGAAGAGCGATCTCTTTTGGTCTCTGTTTCTCTCTTGAAAGAAATAACATTTTTAAAATTAATACAGGATCTCTGTTATTTGTATATCTGTTAACACCCACATGCCTCTTGATAGTTGTATTGATACATCTTCCTTTTTGTAATCAGCACTGATTTCACATATTCCATTTAATACTATCTGTGCTTGTCATCTTTCAAGTGACACTGAGAGTTTAACTCCTTTGATTATTCCCTAGTCACACATTGATTTTTCCAAGGAAGGCAGAAAGGGGAATGACGTTAGGAAAGGGAAAAGGCAGAGTCATTATAGTTGCTGTTCTCTGAAACAACTAAAGGAGGAGGGTGTGATGTTTCCTCATATAAAGCATGGTAATATTTAAAGAGATAAAAGTGTCAACTACCATGGCTTGATCATTACCGCTTGTATCAATACTGTACCTGTAAATGAATACAGATGTTATTTGTCAATGAAGAAATGCAAATAGAAATTCAGTTTCCTCAGTTTGATACCCATAGCTAGCCTAGGTAGTTAGAACAATCAGAATAGATTTTAATTCTTTAGTGGCTGACACAGTTATCATGTCTTAACTGGGCCTTCATTCCCTTTAACTGGAGAGGCTGAAAGAAAAGAGCATGCTCTGTTGTTTCCATTTTTGCCTGCAGCACCTGCTTCATGGAAGCTGCATTGCCTGAACACAAGGCGGACAGTAAGATGTGTCCCTGGGGATCGGAGCCCTAGGGGTTGTGCTTAGAATCCATCAGGCCCCTGGGCTAAGTGTGTCAACTCTGCCTTTCATGTTTTCCATTCCTTTTGCTGCAGCTTTTTCTTCCAGGCTGTCCCACAAGTACACTGGAAGGTGCTGGATGTGTGTGCATGCATGCCTATACCAAACAGCTTTCTCATCAGTGTTGTGAGCCCTTGCTTACCAACCCAGAGCTGTCAGAAAGCCATTGGATGCCCACTCCGTACCCGCCTCACTAATTGATAGTTGAAAGCCATCCTTTGGTTTGGGTTGGATGTGCTATTTACACTTGCCAGTTATCAGCCACCTTCATGTCATCAAACAGAGGCATTATGAATGATTCCCATTTCAAAATGTTTTAATATGCTCATTAAATAGCCATCTCAGGAAGCCAGATGTTTCTGCCCATTCTTTAACAAACATTTATGTATCCGATAATCTGCAGAATCATAGATTTCAGATTAAAAACAAGTTCTTCCAGATTATGTGCAGCTGACTCAATCTTTTTTATTTTTTGTTTAAAGATGTTCATATTGTCCTAATTTTCCCTGTAAATTGTATCAGAGCAGATGTAGTCACCCTAGTGCAGCAATGGACTAAACTAATTTCATTGACGTAAACATTGTTAAACAATTTCAAATGCAACTTTGGAAACAGTGTTTCTGAACCTGTTTAATAATGTTTAAAAATGCATCAATGAAATTGGCTTAGCCTGTGGCCTTTATTACATTATCTGTTCTCAATTACATAGATTCTATGTTTTATGTCTGGAGTAGTTATAAGTAACCGAAAAAAATGATCCCAGCTGGAGAGTGTGGCTTATCCCTAACCCATTTAATTTGATTTAGAATTGATAAACCTTGGAAAATACTTCCAGAATGCCCTATCAGCTATTAAATAGTAGGAAATGCATTCAGGAGGTCAGACTGGCATTACTATTTCAGCGTCTTTTTTTTTCTTTTATCCCCACTGCTTTTCACCTTCCACTCACCCCCAGGTCCTCCTCAATCGTGACTCCCACTACCACATGACAAGCTATCAACACTGAAATGCAACCTAAAACTCCGAAGATGTTGGTACTAATTGTAAAATTGCTAAAATCCAAGCTCCATGCCGAAAGTTTTTTTTTTTTAGTTTAATTTCAGAAGTAGTATTTAAGTGATGACATGCAGTAATTTGTTCATTCTTCTGTCAGCATGATTTACAAGGCAATGGCAGATAAACACAGCAATACAAGATTCATTTACAGTGACACAATGGCAGAGACACAGAGCAGAACCCTGCCTATGAGATAAAGTGGACTGAGTGACTTATGCAGTAATTAGGGGATAATTGTCATTAACCTCGCAAACAGTAGTTTACCCATATTGTTTAAAAGGCTCCAGGATGCGTAATGACAAGGTAATCTGTCAAAGCGCTAGGGGGAAATATTAATAAGATTTGTGCAAGCCTGGATAGAAAATATGCAGAAAGCAGCCACATTAAGCTAATTGGTGGATGAATATACACTTGTAAAAGTGCTTCTAATGGCACGTTTGCTGCTCTCCAAATGACTACCGTTAATGTGGAGAAGTGGGCTGCTTGGAAAGTCAGGACTGCTGGGAGAAGGGGGTATTAAGGCGTGCAGACGCCGTTACTGCCTGGTGCTCCTTAATGCTGCTTCCGCCTTTCATCCTTCCTTGTTTGGAATCTCCGAGTTTTTTGTTACGGTAACATATATTGATTACTTACTCCGATTATGCTGTTTTTGATCTGTATTTATTCACTCAGCCACTGATCCCAAATCACCTCTCTTTTGTGCCCAAATAAAGTATGTAATAAGTACTTTGATAGCTGCTCATAAATACACAGAAACACAAACTGTTAATGCATATGCAGATTTATAATTATACACATGTGTATGTGTAGATGCCTTTTACAGACACACACTTAATCCGAACAATCAAAGGAAAGTGCATGCATATCAACAGCCTTGTGTGTGTGTCACAAATAATAATGTGTTCTTCCCTAATGAATGCTAAGGAAGGATATTAATCTTTGTGTTCTACTGCTATTCTTACACCCAGAGAAGAACAAAGTCTAACCTCCCAATACATCTTCAGTGCTCAGTGTGTTTTAGGGAATAACCCAATCCTCATTCTTGCATGGATGACTGCTTGGTGTGTGTCCCATGCCTCTTTCCCTGGCTCCCTCACATCCTACTGAGAATGTTGAAGTTCTTAGGGTTGGCCCTTCAGCTTCAGCTGTGAAGTAATACAGAGTTTAATACATGGAGTAGAATCATCCACTCAAGCGTTGATGCTTTTATACTAGTTTGAGAATTTTGGTTGCACAAATAAAACTGCAGAGATCAGAGGTTGTGGCCTTCAACTGCTCCACGACTTGGGCTTGTACCTGATGCATAAAATCACTATCAGAAACAGTGTTTTACACCCGTTTTGGCTGTTTCAGACATGATAGGGCAGCACATCAGGAAGTGCTAGCATTTCTGGCATTAGTGTTTAGAAATGGACTTGGCAGCACAGCCTCATAAATGCAGACTTCCAACAAGCACAGAGGCAGAACGTGACTCTGTAAAGCTAAGGGGTGTAGACCTCAAGGCAGCCATAGCAGCAGGAGCGCTGGTGAGTTTTGTTGACTGCACAGCGAGTAGACTCAGGTTCCTGAATATGGGCTTTCTCTTGAAATCTTAGGGAAAAGAAAAATGCAGATCATGCCTCACTTCTCTCACATTTCCCTTGCTTTCTCTGAGGATTTCCAACTGTTGCTTTGCCATGCCAAACCATTAGACTGTTCTCCCTCTAGGATCCCAGTGATTATGTCTGACTGTTGAATGCATATCTATTTAAACGTTTTCGGGGGAGAAGGGGGAAGAGCCCCCTGTACACACATGCTGCTATGTTTTGGAACCACCAAGGTGTCTTGAAGACAACAGAAATGGACATAGCTGTGTTGCAGTATAGCACATGCAGCTGGGAGTGGTTCAGTGTTTGAGCAGCAGAATTTTCACAGACCCTGCTCTTGTGATCTAGGGGATTTCCAAGGACTCTTAGGGACTTCTTTGAGAGTTTCACTGGTTTCCGAGTGAAGTTTTTGTTTGAACTGATCATGGAATTGAACCAAGAGTCAAAAATAATCCAGAAGAATTAGTGTTTCTAATCATGTTAGAGATAAGCAGCACCAGATAAAAGCATCAAGGGAAACATGCCGCACACAGGATAAAACGGGGACTGTCATGTAAAGGCGTAGTTTCAGTCAGCAGGCATGCTGTAAAAGCAGGCATGGTTAGACAAGATGTTTAAAAGTAAAAGTATCTACCCTGGGGTTCCAAATGTTTTAGTTGAAATGATTTGTGTGTCCAGATGCTAGGCATAGAATGCTGGAATTTTAAAGCTGGTTTTGCTAAAGTTTAGCAATGTCAGTAAGGCTTTTGTTTACCCTTGAGCAACTGAAGCTTGGTGCTGCTTATTTCATGGCCACACTGGACTTTGGCAAGGAGCAAGAAGACTAGAACTTAGATTTACTCACGCACGTTCCTGAGGTTGAATGTGTGTTAATTATATTCGGCATAATTCAAAATTGACACTTTAAGAAACAAACTCTGTTTTAGTCTTCAAGCATAGAGTTTGATAGTCTATGCTGAAGTTCAGGACTCAGGGATAATTAAATATTAAAGGTTGCTATGCTAGGTATATATCCACTAGATTTTAGATTTTCTGTTTTAAAATTGAAATGATTTGGAATATACTGTTACTAAATGTCAAAATGCATTTGTCTTTTAAAGTTTTCAAGCTTGATTTAAAACGGAACTAGGTAACTTGAAAAATGCTTGTGATTCTTTGAAATGCAGTTCTAACATTGCAGAAAGTTATTCCTCTGACTTTTGTTTTAATATAGTAAAGCAAGACACCTGTTTTATTTATTTACAAAGAAATGCCTATGGAGGAGATGCATATGGCCAGATAAGCCCAAATTCCTGGGTGCTAGAAAGAAATCCTGACTGGCTTTTAATAGCTCTCAGTTGAAGCTTCTGTGATTAAATATGTTGTAACCCCATAGTGATGTATCAAAATTACAGTTCTTAAATAAACCTGTTGTACTGTTATTTAGGGAAAGGGGGGATAGTAGTCGATAAACTGTACTTTCTTATCTGATCCATAATCAAAAATATTATGTAACAAAGAATCTTTTTCTAGTTTAAAATTGAACAAGTTTCTTTTAAGTTTTCTAAATTGTTAGTATTTTCCACAATACATTTTAAACAATATATTTCTAAAATCACAAGAACCATTGTAAAAGGGTGCCTTGCTATTTTCATAGTGTTATTTTTAGAGGTGATCATTTTGAGAGGGTGTTATGGTTGACTTATCATTGACTGTTTTTCTTTTAATAATACTTTATATCTCCACTGAGAAAACATTTCCAAATGTGTATCAGAAAAATACATTACATAAATTTAATTTAATTTTATTTTGAATATCAGAACTGGCACCTACACTTAAATGACTGTGTTGCTTGTCCCTCTGCTGTCCAGGGATGTGCCCCTCCAGCTTCGTTTCACACAAGGGGAGGCACGACCTTGACTTTGTACTTTGTTTGCAAGTAATTTGAGGTACTTTACCTCCTTCTTCTCCTATTCTCTAAAGTCATGTGTGGTTAATGTTATAAGTCTGACTTATAGTGAGAATAATATATGTACATGTTTATTATTGTGTGCACATGAAAAGTAACTGTTAGAAGGTCAGCCAGTTTGTGCAAGCAGTGTTTATAGGGAAAAGAGTTCAATGGCAGCATGCAAGCCAACAAGGACTAAGTATTTTCCTCTTGATAGAAAACTACATGAAAAGATTTTGTGAGATCTCCAGGATTCTAACCAGTCCTGGATATTCCTGTAGTGTTCATTTCTCCTGGGTGCTAGAGGGCAGAGGAGGAATAGAAAAAGAAATTTCAACTCATTTTTTCTTAATCTTATGTGCTGAGTTTAGCATCAGCTTCTGTAATCACAGCAAACTGCTACATACTGAGCTCAAATGTTTGTTCACGCCATAAAGACTGCCATGGGTAGATGAAGAAAGTGAACTCCTATTTGTTTTCTAAAGGAGATATTCCCATGGATAAATGTTACCAAGAAAAAAATCAGTCTTGGGTTTTTTTGCCTGAAAGTCTTTCTGTCTATGCCATACCCTGATGAGTCTCTCTTCTGGGAGATCTCTATCCTAGAGAAGACAAGACGGAGTCCAGAGGCTTTGGGCCAACACCACATGTTAAAGGAAAAGTGACGCTCTTGAGAAATTCTATGAAATAGAAATTTACAAATCATGGAAATTGAGTAGGGTTTTCATTGCCCAAAACAAATGTTGATTTAAAAAATAAATTAAGTCTAATTTGAACCATTTGTTGCAATCATATTATGAAGGAGTGTATTACAGATATTACAGTTGTTTCAGCTGGCCTCCTAGAAGTGTTCATTTAAAATCCTGGAAAAGCGCAGTCCCATAAAAGAACTTTGTGTGAACAGAAAATGGTAAAATTTTCTTATTTGCACAAACAAGCTTCCCTGCTGTAAGTGGTGTGTGCTGCAAGTGCATCTTTCTCAGACAGTGCCCAGCAAGAAATATGTTTAAATGTAAATCTGCTGAAGTAAATAAGCATACCAAGCTCTTTTCCCACATAAGTTCAAGTGTTTCTCAGAAATTATCACAACATTGCTTGAAAAATTTCCCTAAGTACTTCCCAGAATCTATCATTTTCAATAGGAATTTTTTCTGTTACCATTTGTATTCATCTCCCTTTCTTGCCTGTTTGAATATGCTCTCATACACCAGGCAGACACACAGACAATGAACCATGCACAACACTTGACTGCCAAATCCAATCAAAGAACAGAATATAATGTACAACAAAGTTGGCTCTGAAAGCAGTGCAGAGCACCAAGATCTGCTCAATGTTTTGACTAAACATGTAAAAAATGTTTCTAAAAGAAGGACAATTTAAAGTTGAAATATTTATTTGTTACGTATGCTGTCTTAGCTGTAAAACAAGTAACTAGGGACAAGAATTTGCCATATGGGTGAAGAATTTGCCACTTTGGACACCCACATCCAATACCAAGGTGTTTGAGTTTGAGTGCTGGCTCTGTTCTCAGTTCCAGCTTCCTGCTTTCTGCTCATGTACACCTTGGGAGACAACAGGTGATGACTCTAGAAGTTGGGTCCCTGCCACCCAAGTGGGAGACCTGGACTAGGTCCCAGGCTCTTGGATTCTGACTGGTCCAGTACTAGCTGCTGTAGCCATTTCAGAAGTACAATTTTCAAAGTAAACAGAATAGGTAACTTGTCCTTCTACCAACTATAGGGTAGAGGTGGTACGGAGAAGTTAGTTTGTTTTCTTAAAATTAATTTGGAACATGCAAAGACTTCTCCCTCAAACTCCCATTATGGTTAGCACTCAAAACTAGCTCTGTGCAACCCACAGGTTGCATCCAGGAGTTCTCTTGTCTGGTGACCCCCTTTGGGGTGCTATTGTTTTTATCCACTGAGATAATGGTTGGAGCCTATCACTTGCTCTTCAGGTGACCCAGAAGTTACATAATGTGTCTCCTAATTTCTGGATCATGTTCTAACCAGGAGGCAAGTGGAGACAAGTAAAGTTAGTTTATCAACTTTCTCACAATGTATTAATGAAGGTGAGTGTATGGCCCATGGCTGCCACATACTGGTGTTAGCTCTGTAGAAAAGTGGTCTCCAAACTTTTGTGGTTACATATGCTATTAGCAAAAACTGTATGCGCCTGCACCTCCTTCCTGTGTCGGAGAAGGATTATCTTCCATCCTGTATTTGTAGGAGAAAATGGAAAAGTGTTTGTGCTCTGATCACAATATCAGGCAGGATTCCAGAAATTAGATGGCCTATAAGTAGTAGAAAGTGTGACTATTGAGTTGTGGGTACAACATTTTATACATTTTACATGATTTAATTTTAGAAATAACCTTCATTGAGATACACGTTCCATGCAGTAAAATCTACTAACTTTAAGTGCATAGTCCATAAAGTCAGTTAAACACCAGCATAGTCATGATATAGAACATGATATAGCCCCAAAACATCATAGTCATGATATAGAGCGTTTACATCCCCAAAGTTCCCCAGTGTTCTTTTGTAGTCAGTCCATTCCACTACCCACAGTTATCTACTTTCTGTTGTATAAACTTTAGTTTCCCTCTCTTGTTTTAGATTTCCACATGATTGGGATGGTAGGGTACATTGTATTTTGGGTGTGTCTTTCATTGTTAGCATGTTTTGAGTCATCGCTGCTAAAGTGTGTATTAGGAATTGATGCCCGTTAATTGCCCCTTAGTCTTCCATTGTATAGATATCCTAAAATTGATTTATCCTTAAGACTTAAACATTAGAAAACCTGTATAATGGAGACTAAATATTAGGAAGTGATGATGCATTGCAGTATGAAACTGTTAAATACATCTTGACAATAGGATATTGGACTTTCTACAGTTGTCTGTACCTGTAACTCCATGATACACTTAAATAGTAGAATGTTGGCCTTTTGACTATTGATAAAGGGATATACTATTTTAATAATATGGGGGGAAATGAAAAGAAGGAGGATGGCAAGGGAGGAAGGAGAGGGGAAGTGGGGATCCCTATACCTAGCAAACTGTATCATGGATTTTATAAATAAAGTATTAAAAAATATTACCATGTCTTTAGTTGTTTCAGAAGTATCAAATTGTCTGAAAGGTTTTTAAGTGGAAACTCTCAGTTGCAAACTTCCTTTGCTTTTTTTTCTTAAAAAAAAAAGGTGCCCCTGACAGTGATCCATTGTGAATACCACACAAACCCATCCCTAAGCTTAAGCCACTGTTTGAGAATCACTGCACCAGACGGTACTTACTTCTGTCACAATGATCTTTAGAAAAATCCCAGGCCTTTTTCCTTTTGATGGTTCCTAACTCCCTTCAACCAGTTTATCCCTGGCTATACTAACACAGGTAGCTGTTCTTAACAACAAGCTTGTCAGCTCCTTATAAAACATCCACTTGCGCTCTTGCTACACATTCTCCATTTGTGAACATGAGCGCACTAGAAGATCTTGATCGAATCAATGCTCATTTCTTTGGAAAGAACTGTGACAAGTCATATTGCCTGAGTTGTCTTGCCAGGGAGATTCCTGTTTGAGTGTAGTTTTAGATATGCGTCCGCTCGTGAAACACAAATTCTCTGCACAGATGTTGAATTGTTCTGCTGTGTGGGGACAAATCGCTGTCTCAATCACAACCATAAATGAAGCCTCCCTTTTATGATTGGGTTCTAACTCTTGCCCATCTGAGTCTCTTCCACCGATAGTAAGTGGTTTAACAAAATAGTATTGTAGCATTGACAGCTACTTGGGACTAGTAGATGATCGTTAAGGTATGGTTTCAGAAATAGCAATGGGCATTGTAATGGGCCAGGAGAAAGGAGGAACAGACAGGACAGTGCTGTGTTGTTGGGAGAGGGGGAGCGGGGCGGTGATGGAAGTAAGATGCCTCAGGTGGGTTTGAGTTGTTGCTCTGGTTTCTAGACTTACTTTAACACCAGAGGCTGCCATCTGTGTCAGTACATTTTTGACATGCAGATTTAGGTACAGGCTACCAAGGAAGAGCATCAGGAACAAACGTGTGACTGTGCACTGCTCAGATTGGGGTCCAGCTTGAGAAACACCACGGCAATCCATCTCTCCACTCTTCACCTTTGATTTCTCATCTCACAATGTTCTACGCAGTCCAGAGAGCTTTGATAATAGTGTTGTGGTAACATAATGTCTGTGAAATCACCACATATTTTTCTATTTACCTGTAACACCAGAATCCCCCTATTTGAAAATGACAATTGCAAAATTCCGGAATCCTCTGGAGTTGCTGTGCGCCAACATCATGATGTGATTGTTCTAAGCTCTGTGGACACTCACATACATGAACCCTATAAAGAACAGCACAAGCTTGTCCGAGCTTCTCTTTTTAAAAATAAAGAAAAATCATTCAAGTAGATGACACATTTCTACTTAATAAAATCAGTAGTAATGATTTTGACCCAGAAGGAACATTTTACCAAAGACTGAGGAAAATCTTTGCCACAGTCAAAAGAATGCTGCTCCTTCTAGCCTCATCCTGTTCCACTTAGTGTAATATCTTAGTGTAATACCTAGAATTGTTAGAACTAGGAAGGGTTTTTTTTTCAAAATTTTTACCTTGCACCTTTTTTGAATTTTTTTTTAAAGATTTTATTCATTTTATTACAGCCAGATATACAGAGAGAAGGAGAGACAGAGAGGAAGATCTTCCGTCCAATGATTCACTCCCCAAGTGAGCCGCAACGGGCCGGTGCGCACCGATACGATGCCGGGAACCAGGAACCTCTTCCGGGTCTCCCACGCGGGTGCAGTGTCCCAATGCATTGGGCCGTCCTCGACTGCTTTCCCAGGCCACAAGCAGGGAGCTGGATGGGAAGTGGAGCTGCTAGGATTAGAACCGGCGCCCATATGGGATCCCGGGGCTTTCAAGGCGAGGACTTTAGCCGCTAGGTCACGCCGCCGGGCCCCCTTTCTTGAATTTTTTAAACAAGTATTTATTTGCGTTTTTAATCTAAAGGGCAGAGAGAGAGAGCGAGAGCGCACACAGTAAACCAAGAGAGACCTTCTATCCATTGGTTCACACGGAACATGCATGCAACAACCACAGTGAAGCCAGGAGCCCAGGAGTCAACCTGGGTCTCCTGCAGGAGTGTTGGGGATACAAGTGCTCAGATTGTAATCTGCCATCCCCCAGCATGAGCATTAGCAAGGAGCTATGACTACTGATGATTGTAAAATCTATTCTTGCTGACCTTTACACTAAAGGGTAAGATCCCATGTGGCATGTCCTTCAGTTTTGTTTTTGTTTCACATTTTCTCCTGATTGGGTAGAGGATGTAAATTCTTGACTAGTCTACCACCAAAGTGGCACTGTACCCCTCCCTGGGTAGCTTATCACGAGACCCATGCTGTTGTGACTTCCACCAGTCACATTAACTGATCATTCGTTGCAGCTGGCATCTTTTAGAATCTCTGTTGTCCAGTTCTGCTTTGTTGTCCTTTTTGATTGAAAAGTGCTATGTCATTTTGGTTTAATGCTTGCTTAAACTGATTCGTGGAGCAAGTGTCACTCACACAGAGTACCAAAGTGTCGTGTCCTGCCACCCTAAAAAATGATGGAGTCATTATTTCAGTGAATAAATTTCTCTCAATCCTTGCTGAAATGGATTGCCCAATGTTACTGTGCAGGATTTTTAAGTCCTACCTCCAGGCGAATCTCATAGTTACTAGCAAAAATGAAAGTGTGAAATGCTTTTTAATGTATATTTAACAACACTGCTGATTACTGATGTGTAGTCTCTGTGGACTCCATGGACTATCAGAGGAGGGTGCTGAGACAACTTTCCACACATTTATTCTATCTAAACCCATCACATGTTTACTTTTCAAATATCTATGACTACCATTGATAAAAGGATCATAAAAAGTCAGCGACTTCAAGTCTAACTCTGGCTTTGAAGTGTGAGGAAAGGTATGATTACTTTTTACAAGCAAGATCTTCCTTACTGCACCTTGTGAAAATGTCTTCTCTCAAATGGGACTAGAATATAGTCATTTAAAAGAAAAAAAAAGATGCAGTTTAGTGTTGGAACTAAGTGGAGTAATGCTACTTGATTCATCTTTTTGATTCAAAAATTCATATAACTTCTATTTAAAGGACTTTTCAACATTGAATTCAGTATCATGTCTGTTTGTGTTAAAGAAGTAAATTTTGCAAAATGCACTGAATTTGTTCTTAGGGTGTCACTGTATAATAAGGATTAAGGTACCTTTTTTTTTCATTTATACTGGGTTGCACAGCCAGAGTTCACGTCTTACACTAATATATGGTAAGTAGTTGCCTAGTATATAGATCATTGTTGTTAAAATAGCAGTACTGAAGGCGTGTTAGATCACAGAGCCCCAGTGGTCTCCATTGTGTTTGCTTTGACATTATTAAACTCAATCTGTTTCTCTAACTGTGACTCTAATGACTACATTTGCATGGCAGAGAAGTTTGCTTTGTGGGTTGACTTTTATTAACAGTGCTTGCATGTTGTTTTCTGCTCCTGTTCTCAGTGTTTCATGAGCAGCCAGAGCACCTTCAACTGCATTGAATAATTATGCACAATCAATAAGCTTTTGTGTTTGTCTTTGTTGTTTCTTTGATGTGGCCTGTAGGATGCTGCCGGCAAGGTACTGGACCGTTGGGCCATCATGTCTCGAGAAGAGGAAATCATCACCCTTCAGCAGTTCCTGCGGTTTGGAGAAACCAAATCCATCGTGGAGCTGATGGCAATTCAGGAGAAAGAAGGGCAGGCCGTGGCTGTGCCATCTTCAAAGACAGACTCAGATATAAGGACTTTCATTGAGAGCAATAATCGCACCAGGAGTCCCAGCCTCCTTGCTCACTTAGAGAACAGCAATCCTTCCAGCATTCATCACTTCGAAAACATCCCAAACAGCCTTGCATTTCTGCTGCCATTCCAGTACATAAACCCCGTGTCAGCCCCTCTCCTGGGGTTGCCTCCCAATGGGCTTCTGTTAGAGCAACCAGGACTGAGGCTGCGGGAGCCCAGCCTGTCCACCCAGAATGAATATAATGAGAGCAGTGAATCTGAAGTGTCTCCGACACCCTATAAGAATGATCAGACACCCAACAGAAACGCCCTGACCAGCATCACTAATGTGGAACCCAAAACCGAGCCAGCCTGTGTCTCCCCGATTCAAAATTCTGCCCCCGTCAGTGATCTGTCCAAAACGGAGCACCCAAAGAGCTCATTCCGGATTCACCGAATGAGAAGGATGGGATCAGCCTCTAGGAAAGGCAGGGTGTTCTGTAATGCGTGTGGGAAAACATTCTATGACAAAGGTACGCTGAAAATCCATTATAACGCTGTTCACCTGAAGATCAAACATCGCTGCACCATTGAAGGCTGCAACATGGTCTTCAGCTCCCTCCGAAGCCGTAATCGCCACAGTGCAAATCCCAACCCTCGCCTTCACATGCCCATGCTAAGGAATAACCGAGACAAAGATTTGATTCGTGCCACATCAGGAGCTGCCACTCCTGTCATAGCAAGTACAAAATCAAATCTCACTCTCACAAGTCCTGGCCGGCCCCCAATGGGTTTTACCACTCCCCCACTAGACCCTGTCTTACAGAATCCTCTCCCTAGCCAGCTGGTGTTTTCTGGGCTAAAGACTGTACAACCAGTTCCTCCATTTTATAGAAGTTTACTCACCCCTGGGGAGATGGTGAGTCCTCCCACTTCCCTTCCAACCAGCCCCATCATTCCAACCAGTGGTACCATAGAGCAGCACCCCCCACCACCCTCTGAGCCAGTAGTGCCAGCCGTGATGATGGCCACCCATGAGCCCAGTGCCGACCTGGCACCCAAGAAAAAGCCCAGGAAGTCAAGCATGCCTGTGAAGATCGAGAAGGAAATCATTGACACTGCTGATGAGTTTGACGATGAAGATGATGACCCCCATGATGGCGGAGCTGTGGTCAACGACATGAGCCATGACAATCATTGCCACTCCCAAGAGGAGATGAGCCCAGGCATGTCTGTGAAGGACTTTTCTAAGCACAACAGGCCCCGGTGCATTTCAAGGACTGAAATAAGAAGGGCTGACAGCATGACTTCAGAGGACCAAGAGCCCGAGCGAGACTATGAAAATGAGTCTGAGTCTTCCGAACCCAAACTGGGTGAGGAGTCCATGGAAGGGGATGAACACATCCATAGTGAGGTGAGCGAAAAGGTCCTGATGACCAGTGAGAGGCCAGAGGAGAACCACACAGAACCCTCTCACGAGGACGTTATCAAAGTCAAAGAAGAGTTCACAGATCCCACGTATGACATGTTTTACATGAGCCAGTATGGACTGTACAATGGTGGTGGGGCCAGCATGGCTGCCCTGCACGACAGTTTTACATCATCCCTGAATTATGGCAGCCCTCAGAAGTTCTCCCCAGAAGGGGACCTGTGTTCTAGCCCAGACCCCAAAATCTGTTACGTGTGCAAGAAGAGTTTCAAAAGCTCCTACAGCGTGAAGCTTCACTACAGGAACGTTCACTTGAAAGAGATGCATGTGTGCACGGTGGCTGGCTGCAATGCTGCCTTCCCCTCTCGCCGCAGCAGAGACAGGTCAGTAAATCTCCATGGGCTGCTCCTGCTGGGGGTGGAGGGTGCTGGTTTCAGGCATGTTGGATTTAACATTTAAAAAAAAATCCAACTGAGATGTTTCTTATGCACAATGATCATGAGATGACTAAGCTGCCTTGCTTATGAAGGGTTGTTGCGATTGGTGCTTGCCATAATTAAGCATGCAGAGTCATATGCCACCTGACCCAGTCATGCACGCCATTCTTCTCTGTTTGCTGTGTACATGTGTGTGTAAGTGTGTGTTTCCATGCATTGAGCGTGAATCCATTAACCATATATACAGTTCCCTGCTTCCCCACAAACGTTCACTTAGAAGCCACAGCTTCTTTTTTTATTTATATATATATATATTTGAAGTAGAATTCTGCTTTGCCTTGTGGCTTTTTTAATTAAATCGGTATATTATCTTCATACACACATATTTATCCAATATAGAAACAGAAATTTACGGATGGAAAGACCCATAGGTCCAGGACATCGAGACAGCCTGCATCTCCGTAGGTATAACCAGAAATGTTATCATTCCTTACATAAGTATACAGTGTGTCATTGCATTCTTTCAGAATCATGAAAATATCTGAGGAAAATGAGACCAAAGTTCTTGCTGCTCTGGGGAGAGGGTTTGGTGGTGAGGGCTTCTTGTTTCGCTTCGCAGAACCTTTGAGCATATCTCTGAAAGACAGGCTATCATGGGAATCACACACGGACAGGCACGTATGCATCTACATTCAGGATCCATTAGACTCGATTAGGGGCAGCCTGCAGATGACTTCACAGCCTCGCTATGCAGCTATGGCTCTGCAACACTTGGGCTTAAACAGAAGCAGCTGGCTCAAACCCTTCTGTGTTCTGTATGAATCCTAAAGAAAACTGAATATAAGTGGTCTGTGCCAAGGCGCACAGTGCTGGGTACCAGTTATTCTGCACTCACAGGGATGAGCTTGTGAGCACGTCGCTCCCAGTACACACCAGCCCATCTCAACTCACACACCAGGTAATTTGTTTTTCCGTATTCTCAGATGTGATCTTTGGTTCTACAGTGACTCTTAAAGATATTTGTAGGGAAAATTCCATTAAACATTTGTAGGGAAAAGAAGATTAAAAATGAGATAGTGATTACCAGCTAGGTAGAGCACTCTGACAAAGTAATATGTAATCCAGATACTCCTGAGAAGGAGGGACCAGTCTGTTGACTGCTCTGGTTTGTTATCATATTTGAAAAAATCAATCCCTTTTAAAATAAAAAAATATATATTTTTCCCTTCCACTGAATGAAAAGGGACCTAATCAACCTATAAAAGCAAACTAGGAAAACTAAATGGCTTTCTTTTAGAACTTACCAACTGCTTTGAGAAGAGCACTGTCTTATTAATAATGTCCCCACCCAATTTACCTTGTTCTGTAGAGATGGTTTGCAGTCACAATTTGTTTGCTGTCCCAGCTTCTCACATACAGTGGCTAAATACATCAGATAAGATAGCTTTACTTTCAACAGTAAAATGTCATATTATACTTAATCTCCCTCATGTTTGTAATATCCATTCTTTTACATTTGAAATAATGTACTAGTGATAATGAGGTTAATGCATTAGATTTTTTTCTACGCAAAAAAATAGAAGACTCTTGAAAACTTGCATATAATATTTATGGAAATGGAGTGTTTGAAGACAAGCCAAAGTGTAAGCTTATTTGCATGAATTCCTATAACAGTTTTAGTTGGTTTGCTGCAAATACTGCAGGTTGTAACGCTGGAATAAATAGCTGTGGGACCAAAGAGCTTCAGCCCTGGAACTCTGTGCTTTCATTTATGTCAAACTCCTGGAAAGCACAAGTGAGTGTGTGTTTACGTTCCCGTACAGACGGTGGTGGAGGACCAAGGCTTTGTCTGAGGAACAATATTTATTGATGGTAGAGGAATGTATCAGTCTATATATTCTAAGGTTGGCAACTGGCCAATCGTGGAGAAATTTAGATCAGTGTCCATGCAGCACAGATGGGCCCCAGGTGTGTCCAGTCACACCAATGATAGCAAAACTTCAGAAGACATTTGTGCAAAATATCACACTTCCTGATTTTTTTTAATTTTGGAAATTTGCCTTGATACATGAAGAAAATCTAATTGAAAAAAAGTATTACAGAATGAATAACTTTTGGTTCACATCTGAAACTGTGCTTAAAAAAAAACTCAGTTCTTTAAACCCTTGGGTTAGAAGTTTTTAGAGAAACTCTTCATCCTTTCATTTTTGACATCTTTCTTTCCCTGGCAGGGGAGTGTTTGTTCTTATTGAGTCTCTGACTTGAACTCCTATCATGGTGCGAGCTGCGCTGCCACCAGTGCCTGCAGACAGTGCTGCGTGCGTGCAGGCTCTGCACTCAGCAGGCGGGCGGCAGAAGCACAGTTTGATTCTCCTGCCTTGCTCTTGTCATCATCTCCTTCACAGATGTCAGCCTGTAACAGTGCTACCTTCTTCACAGGGCTCTTGGATCCCATTCCGATCCATCTCTTAGACCTCTCTTCGGTCCTCTTCACTGCCTCTGTGTCAGTCACAAGCCAGGAAGCTTATGCCTGGTTTATTTCTCCCTACAAGCCACTATGAAGCAAAGCTAAGTTTTATCACCTTGACGTAACAGGCCTTCCCAATTGGAGACCCTCCTGTGTCTCATCTCACACCTTCAGACCCGTAATTTCCACTGCCCAGGGTCCTCATCTTATTCACTCTTCATGGTGTTTTCCATGTGCACTAATAGAGGGGGTTCTGAGTAGGGACAGAAATGTGTAGGACTACAGGGATTGCTAGGACTATAGGGATTGCTGTCTGAGCTAAGGCTGTCAGAACTCCCCTGTCTTCCTCCTGCTTATCGAAGCAGCCATCATATCTTCAGCATTGCAGCACCTTAAGGGAGTTCCACACACAGACTTCCCTGGGCTCCTTCCAAGAGGGCTATCCCTGAGGAAGTTATAGCTTTGGTCTCCAGAGAAGCATGTTAGTAAGGTGGAAGTAAAAATATGTTAAACACTGCATTATAAGTTCCGTTGCTCATGAACAAAGATTCCCAGGCAATTGCTTATGGCCTTTCTACAGTTTTTACATCAAGTTGAAGATTTTTTTATTTGAAACATTACAAGCAATATGTTCTTTGTCTAAAGTGACAGAGAAGAGAGAGAAAAGCACAAGCAAAGTTTGTTACCACTGAGGATGCTAAGGAGTAGGATCAAAGCTGTCCTTGCTCTGTGGCTGTAAATGGGCACTTTAATAAATAAACAGCCCAGAGGATCGTTCTCTATGATGACAAAGAGCAAGGTAAGGAACACCAAGTGCCAAGTTAGAGTCCTCTAACTCACAAGGTTAGAGCCATCGTTATTCAGAGTGATAGAAGCGAAATGCAAACAATTTTCTCTATAGAAAACCCTGAAAGTAAAGTGATGGCACTAGGATGGCAAGAGTGCCCTGGCAACCTCGCGTACTGTTACATCAGGTCCAGCATTAGGCTAACTCACTTATCAATCCCTCAAATGTTTGGCGATGCAGAAGCTGTTCTGTTGGTGAATAGCTGCTGGCCCACTGTTCTGCAGTATATGCATGAAGTACTCCTGAGGAGGATGGGTGATACTTGGCCTGGCACCTGCTGTCTTCACAAAGTCAACATTTCTGAAGACAAGATCATGATCAGAATTAACTGGACTTGGCAGAGCCTTGGTCATCTCTTGTCTTTTGGAAGTTGGATCCAGAGGAAGGTTGACTAGCTGTAAGTCACTTGTATTTAAAGGAAGACTCTTTGGATTTTGTTCAGGGGAAATAAACTGTAGTCTTCTGTAGCTTTTTGTATCACTTCCTACAATGTCAGTTTCTACTCAGATCAATTTTAGTGATTGGCAGTTCCAAAATTCATGTAAAATGAAGTCTCCATGCTTAAAACTCACTGATCTATTTAGAAAGATGTATTTTCCTGCTTTTTTATCCTGTGTGAGTTTCACCAGCCCTAATCCTGTCTTCTCCAGCTAGTGGCCATTAGTTGTCAAGATTTGTCTTGAATTTGATCAGAAAGGTAAGCGTGTATGCTGGCTCTTCAACATGATTCAGCCACTTGAGTAAGTTTTAACACAAACTAATATTTGCTTAGGGTGATTTATAAATAAATATAAAGCAACCATTGGTGCCAAGTGTGAAGCTTCTCTTTGATTGCCAGTTAAGTCAGTCCAGATTGAAACATGTAAACTTCTTGATTTGTATGGAGTAAGACATCTGTATTTGGTTTATTAAAACCTGCTGATGTCTCCAGAACTAATTTTGTTCCTACATAGGCCTCTGGGTAGCTGTAACTAAAAAGCAGAGATGTCTAGTTTTTGCTTGTCTTATTACCTGACTTTCAGCCCTGTACAGGTGTGCAGGAATAAATTAACATGAGTTACCTCTGATGAGCCACTGCATACATTATCAAGAGAGGTGAGGGTGTGAAAACATGTTACCTGCCTCCTGTTATCACCTGTTCAAGCAGAGCAACATCCATTTTTTCCATCATTCTCTGTATTTGGAAACTTATAAAGAACTTCTCAATAAATACACATGATTTTACCAGGCAATATCTCCAAGAAATGAGCCACTTAGCACCAATTTGAGATAACTATTAGTATATTTGCCCTAATATAATTAGCTGTCAAACACAGTGTGATAATCCTTTCCCAACTTTGAGAGGCATCAGCTGTTTCGTTTCTTGTACTTTTGCCAATCAAACCACATCTCTCCATTTCCAATATTCTTTTATAAAGTGAAGTTGTGCAGGTCCTCTGATTTTTTTTAAGCCAAGGAGGAGATTTTCTCTCTACGGCTCTACTTGGTTTCACAATAGAGCCGGCAGATCAATAGGCCTTTTGTACTTATCTCCATTACTTTCCATCAAAAGCAAGCAAACAAAATAAATCCCCCTCCAGAGTAATTGCTGGTTGTGTCCTCCCCAAGCAAAACTTTGGTAGTAAGATAAACTTCAGTGTCATTCCTGTCCCTGGGGTTCTTTTTATACACTGAGAGAAGAGCAATGAGCAAACCGGTCTCCTTGTGTCGTGGGGAGAGGCTCTGTCAGGCCTAAAGTGAGCCTCGGATCTTGCTAATGACCTCCTGCTGGCCCAGCTGGATACACGACAAGCTCATTTAAGCCCCCTCTGACCCTCACTCATCCACGACAAGAGCCACAAAACTGTGCACCACATAGACAACAAAGCATGATGGTTCCCAAATAACTTCCCTTCCATGATGCAAACCGTTTTTTTTTTAAGAGTGTTTGCTGATGCAGTCCCCTATGGCTGTTTAACTCCTTTTGCACAAACACAATGCTCCACATTTGTTACTTTTTAAATGCTTATTTATTTTCATCTGCTTGAAAAGCAGAACAACACACACACACACACATGCACAGAGAAATCTTCCACTCGCTGGTTCACTCTAAATGCCCACAGCAACCAGGACTGGGCTAACTAAAGTCGGGAGCCAGAAACTCCACCTGGTCACCCATATGAATGGTGGCAAGCCAAGCATTTTGGCTGTCATCTACGGCTTCCCAAGATGCATAAGAGGAGAGCTGGCTGGGTACCCGAAGTGCTAGGACTTGAACTGACACTCCTTTGTAAGACGCTGGTGTCCCAAGTGGCAGCTTTAAGGTGCTGCACCACAATGCCCACTACAGGACTTTGACAACCCATAGAAACATGGTCTTCTTTATGCCATCATTATCTTGAAAATCCAGGAAATAGGAACAGAACTCAGACTGTACAAGAGTTGTCACCCTCATTTTCACCTCTATCCTGCGCATTATCATCTGTCTGACCCTCCAACAGACTTCACAGGTAAGAACCTGTCTCAGATGTACTCATTTGAGGAAGTTATTTTGGTGGATAATCTTCTCCTTGGGTAAACAGATCATTCTGCACCAAAAGAGGGTGGTATAGACTGCCCACGAGCGCTGGGGTCCCTGTCACAAAGTGGTAAAATCCACTCTCTGGAAAAGGCTTCTGCAGCTCTCTTGCTAAAAAGGATCATTGGACTCTTCTTTTTTTTTAAGATTTATTTATTTTTATTGGAAAGGCAGATATACAGAGAGGAGGAGAGACAGAGAGGAAGATCTTCCATCCACTGATTCACTCCCCAAGTGGCCGCAAAGGCTGATGCTGCGCCAGTCCAAAGCCAGGAGCTCTTCCAGGTCTCCCACGTGGGTGTAGGGTCCCAAAGCTTTGGGCCGTCCTTGACTGCTTTCCCAGGCCACAAGCTGGGAGCTGGATGGGAAATGGAGCAGCCGGAATTAGAACGAGTGTCCATACGGGATCGCATTGTGTTCAAGGCGAGGACTTTAGCCGCTACGCTATTGCACCAGGCCCTCGACTCTTCTTTATAAGCTTGAATTGAATACTTACAGTATTTGTTCTTTTAAGCCTTTTCAGAAATAATGTAATGTTTCTGCCATAAGACCTCAATGAGCTTCCGATAAATGAATATGGCAGAATATGAAAGGAGTTTACATTTGCCAAAAATTGTTGTGTCATAAAAAAAGAATTTGGTGATTTTGATTGCTGGTGTGTGAGTGTATGTGTGTGTGTGTGTGTGTGTGTGTGTGTGAGAGAGAGAGAGAGAGGGAGAGAGAGAGAGAGAGAGAGAGAGAGAGCGAAGGGGGGAGGCAGGCTAGGTGAATCAGAAAAAAGACTTTTTAGGAAAGGACATTTTTTCTCCAGTTATTTCTCATAAAATTCCACTTCTTAAAAAAATACCAAGATTTTTATGTCCTAATGCAAGCTGCTTGAATTAAAACAGGAGTTGTAAATTCCTGGTAAAAAGCTGTTCTGCCTAAAGTGTTAGTGATCTTAACTCTGGCACTTTGCAGAGTTTATTACTTCTTTTATTAACTAGGGGGAAATATGTTACCCACTTCCAGTTTAATTCTTCTGCTCGCTTACTCTTATTTTGATGTAAGGAAAGAAAATAGAAAGCCCAATCTTCCTAACAGAACATATATTGTGCTGCCTCAATGTTGTCATTGCATATGTCAATCTGAATTATCAGCCACTCAAAAATTATGTTAGCATTCTCATCTAAATGCATCCGTATAATGTATAAGTGTGTTTATACATAAACACCCACATAAATAAGAACATCAAAAGACACATCATCCTTAATTGCTGGAACTGACATCTCCATCTTGGACAGTGATGCGTGAAGTTACTTTATCATGTTAATGGGAAATAATTAGGTTCTGTAAGTGGAAGGGACAGATTGGGGCAGGGAGAACAGCAGGTCTTCGGACAGCAGCCTGTGAGGGCCCAGGCCGGCCGGGACAGCGGCTCTCACTCTGCTGCCTCTGTTGTCTGCTCTGTCACTAAGGGGGCACTGGTGGGTCAGTCCACTCACTAGTAATTGTGTTTTACAGACTTCTAAAGCAATTGGCTCAGTCAGTCCCAATTCAATAAAAGTGGAGAGCAAGAGAGAGAGCACTTTTGTTCTATTTTTTCCTTGAAATTATTTCATTCAGCAGTCTGTCTTTTTTATTACCAGGACTTGACATTAGCACTCCAAGCTATATTAGCATCCATTTCAGCAGTTCAGTAATGGTATTAAAAAAACACTTAACTTCAACGGTGAATGGTTGTATGACAGTACCATAAAAAATCCACATTAAAAAAAATACTCATGTATTTGTCCCACCAAATTATTTTTCACTTGTTTAACCGCTACAAACCTATATGTTCCTGTGGGTTACTCACAAGAGGACATTGTTGTCCCCAGAAAGGGCCAGCGGGGGGGGGCAGGGCTGTGGAGGGAATTGGGGAAAGAGGAGAGAGAGGAGGATGATACTGTTTGCCCTGTAGTCAGATTCCTTTCCATCCATCAAAAGAGGTGGAATTGGCAACCTCGCAGCACCTAAGGTGAGATTCTTGGATCCTCATGCCTTGCCTGGGATTTGATTTTGAACCCAACACTTTCCAAACTTGGGAGCAAAGCCTAACTGCTTTGGCACTGTGATGTGCTCATAAATGACTACATTAGGTTCTAAATTTTGATTAAACATTCAGTAATTAATCAATGGTAGACACGAAACAGTTGGCAAGGTCCAGAGCTGCAAGATGTTTAAGACATAAAACATTACGAAGTAATTAGAATATGCTCCTTCAAGAGAAGGATTGCCTTCAATAAAGAGGTAAATGATAGCATCCTGTTTATTGTGGACGTAGGCAGCCAGAGCAATATGATAAACTGCTGGAGATACACATATCAGTAATCATCCACATTATTAGTGCCATTAATCATAATTCCAAAAATATGACAGCAGCAGCCAACTTTTTGACCAATTTTGCTTCTGCCTGTTGGCCATTATAACTTCGCTAATAGACTGCAGGGCTCCTGTGCGTGGCAGTTTGCATTGAGAATGGAAGGTTAATTATATTTGAGCTGCTGATTTCTTCTCTCCTTGGAAAAGGCTTAGCACTTTGACAATCCCAGGAGCTCACTGTTGTTAAACCAGTAAAAGTACTTTATTGAAATTTTCTTTGTTGGTCAGAAATGAGGAGATGTTTCAAATGAGATATAAGCGCCAGGCGGGACGGCTGCTAATGTTTCTAGCTCCAAAGTGGTCCTCGAGCAGCAACTCGGTGGTTTCCTGAGCTCACTTTGCTCTCATTTCTCTGCTGCAGATGGGTAGAAATTTCAGCACTATATGGTGAGACCCCAGAAAGCCCACACCATTAGCACTAGTCTCAACATACATCAACAGGATGTCAGGAGGGGCTGATCACATCCAAGGGAAATGAGCACCTCGTCCATACCAAAATTCTACTTCCAACCAGACCAGTGCGTACATAGAACTTCACAGAACTCATAGGAATATTTGTGAAAATTGAGACTGTTAGTAACACGGGTGCACTGCCAGTTGGCTACCTGAAGTTCTCAGGTTTCAGCTAGTAGTTTTGTCAACATTAAAGATGTAGATTCAATTCTGCTCATTCTAAAGTACCTTCAGCAGTTTCATTTTCCACAATTCTGCCCAAGAACAGAGCAAAATAATACTACTGATTTTTTTTCTTACCAAATACTGTCTCCTTGCTTGGGGAATGCAGACATCCCTAATGTCATCTTTGAAGAAGGCCATAAATTAACTGTCTTAGTGACATAAAATCCTTCTGAAAATTTTTTTTCTCCTTAGAAAGTACTTGCAGGAATGCTCTCGAAAGCAGTCTCAGGAAGAGATTGATGCTCTGTGTTACACACATTTTGAAATGGTAGATAAATCTGAATATGCAGAGAGAAATTCATTCCTATTATTTTGGAGATACATCTTCCAAACTCTTTACTTAATTCAGACTATAAAACAAAGGGTGGTAGCCTTGAGGGTTAGCTCATCCGTGATGAATAGAACATTCAAAATCATAGCTCAGATTTATTTGCCTTAAATCCTTCAAAGATGCCAGACTTTGCTTTTCATTGCCTAACAATAGTAGTAAGTGGAGCACCAAGTGAGCTGCCTGATTGAGAAAATTCCAAGTGCTGTGAAAACATAATCCTATTCACAGTGTAACACTCGTCTCACATTGCAGTGCAACAGGTACCTACAGAATAATCAGCACGCCTGAGAAGCCTCCATGCAGCAGATACAACTGAAAAGTAAAATGGTTAGGGAACAGGGCTGTGGGATATCAATTCCGCACTTAACCGGAGCATTCAGCGTGCACATTTTCTGTCTACCAATCTGCCTTCCTAAATGCCATCCCTACATTAACATTTTTTATGCATTCCACTGCAATGACAAATTGTTTTCTAACTGTAGCGCCAGATTTAGTATGCGAAAGACACATTTGCCTCTGCCAGCAAACCAATAATTCTCACTAACATCTTCAGAGTTACAACATTTATAAAGTTGCAAAGTGGAGTAAACAAACCATCTGTTTGGCTTTTCCATATATGTCATGCTTTCTTATTAGCATATTACGATTCATTTAGTAAACAAATTTGGTGATTTCGCTCACGTCAAAGTTAGATCAGAAGCTTGAAGATGATTAACATTCCTGGGACAAGCACATTAATACATTGCTTCCTCTGCAAAGTTAAATGGCTTCTCAGGAGGATCGCCCCTTGTTGACAAGATGAGACTGTCAATTTTGTTTGCCTGCCACATTAGGGGCAATAGGGGATGGCAGGCTCTGAGAGAGGGGAGTCGTGTAGGCAGCATAATTCACTGTGAATCAAGAAAAGAAGTCTAATTCTGATAAATAGTCGACCCCAATACATCCTACCTGTTATTACAACAGACATGCCGTATCTGTGCAGTAAATTAACTAAACCCCTGAAGAATTTGGTGGGAGCTTATCTTCAAGTGAATAATTTGAATGTAGAGGGAGCTGTCTGCGTGACCAGTATGGATGATTTATTTGATATTGAAAGGGATTGAAATGACTGAATTTCCTACTTTTAATTTGCAGGGATTTGCTTAGCCTTTATCTTGTGCCTTGAAAGTATATTTCTTTATTTTCGGGAGGGGAGGCTTTTTGAGCCTTAGCCACTAGAATTTTATGTGGTTTTCAAATCTCCTGGAGGGAATCTTCGAACAGTAACCCGCAGGACAAGGACTCATTTTGCAGAAGTGTCTATTGTCACGGTGCTGTTTAATACTCAGAGCAATTAGCATCCTGCCATTAGTGTTTGGGATTGCAGAAAGGAGTACCAGAGATAGAATCATAATAATCCAGATCGGAAGAACACTAGCAAGGGACAGAGGTTACAGGTTGTTACTCTTGTGGATTTGAGTAGCCAGTTGGCATTTCTGTCAAACAGCAGTAGTATTGACTCAGTAATCCCCCAGGACACCCAGGATTTCACAGTATACCCAGAAGAAAACTGGGCTGAACCAGACTGAACACAAATTTATTTCTCTCTCCCTCTTCCTGTAAATTAAGGCACTTCAAAAAATGTGTATGGAAATGCAGTTAAAAGATAAGTGTATGTGAAGACAAAATATTAAAGTCCTTGATAGGTTTTCATCACACGCATCTTCATGACTGTTGTGAAGATCCCTGTACACAGACAGCTGTCCATCACCCCACGTTCCTCAGCCACAGACTCAAGGGACAGCAGATTGCACAGATTCAGGAGAGAAAAATGGGATCTATACTGGACAGGGACAAACTTTTTCTCCCTGTGGCAATCTAATAAGCATTGACCCAGCATTGACATGACATCAGGTATCACAGGGGCTCTGGGAGGTTGTGTGCAAACACTAGGCAGCGTGGCCTCCAGGACCTGAGCAGCTGAGGGTTGCTGTCCTTGTCAGGCAGGGGCCTGGAACCCATACCCTGAGGACACAGATGGATGCCTGTACACGCACGCGCGCGCGCACACACACACACACACACACACACACACACAGTAGGCATATATCACCAGGAACAATCTGGACAGTGTAATTTGAAGAATTGCAAATGCATGTGTTGAGTGACAGAACTGTGCTGGAAACAAAAGGGAAAAACCATTCAAAGTGGAGGTACAGTTCCCTTTCACCTGAGCCATTGTTATCCATCATCACACATGTTTTGTGACTTCAGGTTTAAAATGGCTCACACGTAGTTGCCGGAAGTCAGGGATTTAGTGGAACCTATGGCTATGCCACAGTCCTCAGCTTCTGACGGCCGCCGTCTGCATTTTCTGATTTTGTCATGAGAGTTTTTCTTTTAAACCAAACAGTATTTAACTGTTTTAAACAGACATTCTCTTTTAAAAAACAAACAATTCCAAAGCCAAACTTGAAACCTTTCCTTTTAAATAATGTTTATGCTTTTCATTTTAGTTTTGATGTGCTAAACATGGCATGAAGCAGAACTGGGTGTTTGGACAAATGGGAGTGGGAGACTTGAGAAAAGAAAAGTCCCAGGGCTTTCTGGCCCAAAAGACTATTTCCATTTACTTGGCTGCATCCAATGAATTTCCTGCCTAATGTGGTTGCATGATAAAGTTTTCATCAAAGGCACAGGAGAAGACTGGTAGTTGGAGTACTGGGAGTACTGTCAGTATCTCAAAGAAGAAAGAAGAAATCTGATTTGATGCTCTCCTCCCCCCAGCCCAAAGCTTTGTGACTCTGCTTTTGAGGGTGATCTTAGCAAATTCCTGGTTTGCAAAGCCTAGAAGTTCAGAGAAAACACTTAGGATTGCAAGGATAGCCTGAGTTAACAGGGCTTTTCCATGCACTAACTGGTAGCATGGCCCTGCTCCTCACACCTCCTTACACCCCAACAGGTGTGTGAGGAATCTTGTCGGAGTGACTGTTTGCTTTGTCACGACAGTCTTCTTAAATATTGTACCACCCTTTCTTTCCACCTGAGCACTATTGCCTTCTTCCCTTTAGTATATTTTGGGGAAAAAAAACTTTTGCAAGAATGCATATTATTGCTTAAAACCAAATAAAGGGACTTCAAATTGTCTGCTGGATGCACAGTGTCCTACATGTGCAAAATCTCTAAGATTTCATTTGTGTTCTTAAAAGTGACCTCTCGGGCTGAATTTGGGGCCATTGTCTTGCTGGGTACCTGCAGTATATATTAGGGCCAGATCTTTATCTTTTCTGCTGGCACACTCATTTTCTCTCTCAGCTCCAGTCATTTGAAGATGTTTCCCTAAGAGAAATTGACCTCCACAGATCTGTATGGTGCACCTGTCAAGAGCAAGGAAAAACAGCTTCCATGATGTTTATGATCTTGCAGAATATTACAAGTTCTGACTCTGGTCTAGATGTTTGTTAATGACTGTTCTAACTTCTCTCATCTCTATCCTGGAAGAATTCAACTGCCTCCTTCACGGATTCGTTTTTCCACTTATAGAAACCCGCTTCCTGCGCTGGGGAGCCCTCCTTTTCTTAGCACTCACTGGCCTCCTCCTACTTCAGAATCCTCTTTTCAGAACATGAGTAGATCAGAGTTCTTTTTCTGTTTCTTTCCTCTGCTTTAGATTTGCTGATCCAAATAGACTTGTACTGTACCTGCAAAGGATAACTCTAGGTCCTTGGAGCCTTAGGGCCCTACAGCTCTTAGGGACAGTTTTTTTTTTAATTACAGCTGATGGTTTTGATTAACTGATTCCAGAGCCCTACAGTAAGTCTTGGTTGAAATCAAGTGCTGTCTTTTGTCCATTCCGTGGCGGCTGACCCCTAACCTCCAGAGGGACAGGAATAATTTCAGTTGGTCATCTTTCCCTCTGTCTTGTTTGTTCTTCGCATCCTAAACTGTGCACGTTTGTTGGGAAATCTATGTATTGCTTCTCGGCCTTTTGGCTATGATCAGGTGTAGAAAATCTCTGTGTGTGTCCATTTGTCATGAGAGTGAACCAGCAGATTTTCCACAGCTCATTCTTCCCATTCCTACTTCGAATGATTTGCATATGGCATTTAGGAGGATTATTAAACAGAAATGAAATAGATTAAGAAATGAACATAAAAGAATCAATTTCTCTTGAACTGTGGTTGCATAATGGAAATCGACTACCATGAATGAACCCGCATACTGAAGTTATGAACAGCAGAGCTAATGTACTGCCATGAGTTCATCTTTATTATTGCATTACACCTGAATCAATTGATAAAGTAGCTTTTTTTTTCCAAAGCGAGGGATGGCACTTAATTGAATAAAAGTCAATGTAATTATATTAGCAGAGGCCAACAGTACTGCTGACAGCGGAAAAGGGACACTGTTGAGCAGAGTACCAGAGCTAGTCTACACATTTCTGCACATCATTTGGTTGACAGATATTGAGGATTGGTACATCATCTAATTAGATTACAGATTTCTCCTACTGCAAGTGAGAAATGAAGGGGGAAAAAATCTCTTCCTGGTAACAGATCGGTGAAGATGTGTAATTTCACACAAGTCCTCTCAGGCAAGATGTGTCCATGTGGGTGAGCAGTGTGTCCTTTTATCAACGTGAATATTGCTTATTCAGTGTGTCTGACTGCTGTTTTCTCAGCAGTGAGCCTAGGAAGTGGTAACTGCAGATGTGTGAGAAACAACACGGAGTTCTAGATCGTAGTCATCACCCAATGGGTGTTTGTGAAATTAAGAAAGGCGAGGGCATGAAAAATCATCCGTAGGGGAATAGGATTTCCTGGACTGCCTGTAGTTGGCAGACTGTTGTATCCATAGAGTAAGGATACATGTGTAGCTCTATTTGCACATTCTTGTAATAACCTGGTGTCATACCCACATGTCAGAAGGCTTCCCAGTAGGCGTTTCCTGCACTCTGCTTAGCAACCTGCACTAGGACCCATCTGCCATCTGACACCACGGAAACAGGGAGTAACTGTGGCGGGGCAGGGGCCGGGATCACTCACATTCCCACATACTGCATGCATCTGTTTAGAACTCATTTATGGATGCCACTGCTGCTGCTGTGCATTTGATGTACCTTAATTTGATTTATGATTTTTGGATTACACGGCTGATCTGAAAATCATCAGGATAGCATATGGGATGATCGCTCATGACAGAAAATGATTTTGTGATCAGAACATTTGAAATCCCTATTTTATTGTTTAAGTTTTTTTTTTTTAAAGAAAATCCAGATGTCTAGAATGTGAATTTGTTTTCTCTCTCTCTCTCCTTTCTCTCTCTCTCTCTCTCTCTCTCTGTCTCTCATTCTTGCTTTCTTTTGTGATCGATTTAGCAAAAGATTAGAAAGCTGATCTTATTATCACAAGGTAAGCGCAGCCTTCCCGAGAGCAGCCTGGAGGGGGTGCTGCCCTCTGCCTGGGAAACCTGAGTACTTTCTATTGTCCTGTGTGGCAAGGTGGAGCAGCCGGTGCCACCTTGCTTGTCTCCGAGGCACATACCTCTCGACCACCGTCAGGGAATCCTAGCCTGCTTGCCACCCATGTGAGCGGCGGCTCATTTGGATCTTGCGTGCTTTTGAATCATTACCAAGAGGCCTGTAGAACCTTCTACTGGTCACATGGATCATTTCTCTGATAATGATTCCTTCTCCAAAGTGTGGGGTTTCCACCAGGATCGAGGAGCATTTCCTATTGGAATATTTGTTGATTGGAAGGGCAGTGTTCAATTTAGGTACTTGTCAAACATGGAAACCTCTGCAGGTGGAGAGAGGTATATGCCCAAGGGCACTGTAAAACTAAACTGGGGATGGAAATACAATGTTTCAACTAGATGGCAATGTAGCAAGCTTTGGAAATCCCCATGGCCCTGTGGATGCTCAGATACTCTGGGACAAACTGTTTTTTTTTTTTCCCTTAGCACAGGAAAGCACACGGCAGAGTAAAAGTTTTGCTTGTCTAAGAAGTTCAATTTCCATTTATTAAAATAGAAAGACCGTGTGTTAACGCTGTGTCTGATTTTTTTGTTTGCTACTGTAGTGTATCTTAATTTTTGTCCCATTTGCTGTTTTTTCTTATTGTTTAGTGTAACTTTTTAATGGGTTGGGCGGCTTCTTTTTCACGTTTTGTTGTAAAGAATTATAATTTAAAGTAGAAACACTCAGAACATTTTTTAACACTAAAAAGCAAAAACTCCTGAAAAATAAGTCTATTTTGCTATCTGACTTACCTGGGATCCCCAATCCTGAGAGGAGGCACTTGTGTTGCTAAGGGCGATCTTTGAGTCCATGTCTAATTGTTAACCTGTGAAGTTGACATTTTTCCTACCTAAAGATTTAACATAGAAGGAATGGAAAGGGAAGATTTTTGAAAGTTAAAGTAGTTATCTGGATTGCTTAACAACTGTATCCTTTCTATTCTAAATACAGTGTTTGCTGTATTTTAAGAGGCGTGGGGAGGAGATTTGCGTTTTAGGTAAATTAAGACTCTTCTGTGTTGAAAAGAAAGACCAGTTCCCAGCCCTGATGGATCCTATTTGATGCTCATTCGCTGTCTCTGTGACAGGATCCCCGGCAGCTTCAGCTGCCGTGCAGCACGCTGCAACAGTCACTGAGGGAGGGGTGCATGGGCTTGCATACTTCCTGCCATTGAAGAATTTTGCTCTAAAAAAAATACATTGATGGAGAGTTCCCCTGCCCCCCTCCCCCGCTTATTACACCTCCCATCACCAATCACTTAGCCCAAATCCTGAGGATGTGGGGAAATGCCTGCTTTTATAATGGTATAATTAGCAGTGAATGTGCTTATTTGCTGCCTCGTGCAAGCAAACCGAATCCATTTTAAAATGCTCTCCTTTTTTTCTCACCCCTCCCCACTCCCTGTGCACGGCCTCTCCACCCCCCCACCCCACCCCTTTCCCTCTTGTTTTCCTAGACACAGTGCCAACATAAATCTGCATCGGAAACTGTTGACCAAAGAACTCGACGACATGGGCCTGGACTCCTCCCAGCCCTCTCTTAGCAAGGACCTCCGGGATGAATTTTTGGTGAAGATCTATGGGGCGCAGCACCCCATGGGGCTTGACGTCAGGGAAGACGCCTCCTCTCCCGCAGGGACTGAAGACTCCCACCTGAACGGGTACGGGAGAGGCGTGGCGGAGGACTACATGGTCCTGGACCTGAGCACCACGTCCAGCCTGCAGTCCAGCAGCAGCATCCATTCCTCCCGGGAATCCGACGCAGGCAGCGACGAGGGGATTCTTCTGGACGACATTGATGGGGCGAGCGACAGTGGGGAGTCGGCCCACAAGGCTGAGCCCCCTGCCCTCCCTGGCGGCCTAGGGGCTGAAGTTTCCGGATCTCTCATGTTCAGCAGTTTGGCTGGGAGCAACGGTGGGATCATGTGCAACATCTGCCACAAAATGTACAGCAACAAGGGGACCCTGCGGGTGCACTACAAAACTGTGCATCTGCGAGAAATGCACAGGTGCAAAGTCCCGGGTTGCAATATGATGTTCTCCTCCGTGCGAAGCCGCAACAGGCACAGTCAGAACCCCAATCTCCACAAAAACATCCCCTTCGCTTCCGTAGATTAGTCCCAGGATGGACACTCCCAATGCCAGCTCTCACCAGATGGCCTCTGTGTTGGAACTGCCAGAGTCAGTGTGCACTTCCATACTTGGGTGCATGTGTGGTGTGGTGTGTGTGTGTGCACATGTGTACACCTTGGTGTTCGCATGCACACACATACACACACATACATACACACCCCTACTTGTTTAGATGAAAAAGAGAAACACTAGGTGCTTTTAATTTTTTTTTCCTTTATAGTTTTTGGGAAGGGTAGGGACTTGAATTTGGGGGTAAAGAATAGAATGCCCCTTTAAACACACACAAACACACACACACGAGTGTGTAACTAGCCCCCTTTTTGAGAGATTCATTCTTGGTCTTCTCCAAAGAGACAATTTGTTGTACCCATGACTGTTGCCTGCAAAAATAAAAGGGAAAAAAAAACCAGAAACAAAAAGGAACTTCTTATAGTTGTCTTTTGTGAACTTTTAAGGTTTCGAGAGAATCTTCAACTAAAGCATGGCAGATTCACCTGTAAATATTTAGCCTTCAGAGGCCAATGATGTAAAACAATTGTATTGATGGTTGTTTAACTCTTTTAATTTTTACAGTTACATCCAGCTGTTAGATATGCAGGAAACATAGTTTGCTGGCTAGTTCTATCCATTTAAGTTAGCATTAATGCACATTTTTTTAAAAGAAAACATGGTCTTGTTTTTACTACCTGTTAGCTGTAGTGATAAAGAGGTGCTGGCATGCTTCACGGCACAGATCTAATTTTTTAAAATGTCCTGTACTAGTACATAAACCCAGTCATGCACTTTTTTCATACACTACAAGGGGATGTGTAATATCCATGCTTCTTTTTTTAATCCTTAAACTATTGCCATACTTCAGTAAGTGTCTTTTTAAAAGAAAATTCACTTGTATAAAAATGGTCTGGTCAGTATAGGGCACAAATGCCAAACAGAAGTATTAGTGTTAACACAAAACTGCCAACTTTGCACAAGTTTCCAGAAAAGAAAATACAGTTAGTCACTCAACATAACCACAGGCCCATTTGCCGGCCACCAGAAAACCGCTTTGACAAAAAAACACTTGGTGATTCTTTCAAGTGCTGAATGTTATTAGAATCAACATTGTATCCTTCTTGCTTATATGTTCAGTTACATAAAAGGAAAGCAAAATTAAGTGGTGTGAAACAGGCAAGGCATTTGTTCTTTAGAGGCAAGATCATATTTCAGGATGTAAAAGCCCAAATTATTCACTATGGGACAAAGCTGAATGCAGTCGAAGAGTTGAATACTCAATTTCCAAGACCCTAGCCTTTACTCCTCACAAAGCAGGAAATAGTGTGAGCTAGGCAGGTGTCTGGTGTGGCTGTCTGATGTGCAGCACAGTCTGCAGGAGTGCTACGACACAGGCCTGTTGCATCAACATCAAAAGACGTGTAGCAGCAGCAGCAGCGATGCTGGGCAGCGTGAAAATGTATGCTGAACTTGAACTGAGCGACTCTTCTTTCTGAGAAGCCCAGAGAGCGGGTGGGGAGGGGGAGGGGGTCTAGCACAGGATCCCTCACTGTTGATGGTGTTTTGTGTTTCCCCACACGATTTGTCAGAGAGAAATGAAAGCAAGCCTGAAACCAAGCAATGAGAGGGAGATCGAGGGGGAGACTTCTGCAAAGCTTTCTTGTTGTGTTGTGTTTTGTTTCCGATGTTTACATATGTTGCCTGAGCTGGTTAACCACATCGGCAGCCTCGGCTACCACAACATTCTGACTAAATGATGATATTTACTCAAGTTCAGTTTGCAGCCAAAACCATTAGGGTGTGCTTTGCACACTATGTTTTGTTGTCTTTTTTTTTTTCTTTCCTTTCGGGGAGTGGGGACGGATAGGAAAGATCAACAACAAATACATTGTAGAACAGTACACATTAATTTAAAGAGAATGTATTTCTTTTCTGCATTTAAATGGCCTCAACATTTCTCTCACCAGACTAAAAGTTAGAAATCGCCCTTCAAGTTTTCATGTTGTATCCATTTTTCGTATGTTTTGTAATTATTTTCTCCGTTTTACACATCAGCATTCACTTCCGTTAAATTTGCCAAAGGAAACTGTTGCTACATTTCTGTTGTTTTGACTTTGCCTGTTGGATTTGTTGTACCTCACAGTATTTATTGTGTCCAAAAATAAGCATCATTAGTTGGGAATTCAGTATTTTTATTTGTGAGATGTTCAGAAACAGTAGATTTTTGAAGATAAGCTAGATTCTATGTGTGAAAGCTTTATCTTTTCACCTCCTCCAGAGGATGCGATGGGGTTCATTGAATTCATTTGTTCTACGGTGAGGAGAGACCAAAAGTATTTGCAGTACAAAAGAAACTACATCAAACACTATGGCTGTCAAATGACAAATGTTTACTGTAAAAAGCTGAGGAATTAGTAATAACCATATTTGTTTCCTTGAACTTTTGAATTCCCCAAAGTCATACTTGCTTTATTTTGGTGTTGTGTTCAGTTGAATAGACAGAGATGTTTTCCTTTGTTTTATACCATATGAGACTCTGTACAGTATGTTTGTGAAAGGTTGAACTAGAAATAATGAAAATTTGTTTGCAAACATTTTTGGTCCTCTTAGCATTCTCTCTGTTGCGCTGTGGCCCCATGAACCAAATGATGAGAGTCAAAAAGGGTGGAAACGTGTTTTCAGGAGCCTGACAAAAGCTTTTGGAAATCTCTGGCTTTTGGAATGTGTGTAGGCTGAATCACACCTAGCCTTATGAACTTACACATTTCCATTTCAACAATTTTTTAAAAGTCACACCCTGACTTGAGATTTTGGGACTCATTGTATACAGAATCAGCGCGTAGTCTGTGTCACATAATTTCAAGTGAGTGAATGGTATCACTGTCAGGTTATGTCAGCAGAAGCAGCTTGCCTCGAGCAGGTGTCTGGGGTTCGGATAGCCAGGAGATGAGATCCTAGAACTCCCCTTGTTTGCTTGCTAGCTTCACCTGTGTTGCCAGATACTGACTTTGAGTATCCCCTTTACTTGGTACTACTCTGGTGCCTCAAGTACCCCATGGTGGTGGTGGCCTTCTAACTGAGTAGAAAGCGTTTGCCAGTGAAAAGCCCATGTATCTCCTTCAAGGGAACAGTGGTAGTGGAGGGAGGTAGCAGTCGAGACGTGAATCATTAAGTATTAAATCTGACCACAGAGTTGTGCTAGATTTTGTGAGCGCACCTGTGTGCTGGCTAGCTTTAACCTGACTCCAGGTCTGCTTAAGGTGCAAGGGTCCAGCCATGTATGCAAACAGGAGGGACAAAGAGATCAACGTGTTTATCACTGGGCTCTTCCTCTTTGTCCATTGCTACTCATTTATTCTTTTTATTCCCACAGGAGTTGCCTGCAACAGTTCCTCTCTAAGCAGCCTCCCTGTTAATCTTGATGCAGATTTTCATCCCAGAAGCTTTTTCCCATTCGATTGATTTTAGTCAGTTTTCTCACAGGTACACCATTAGGCAGTGTTGCTGGTCCTGGGCTCTGACCTGATGCTGAAACTCACTGTTCGGATCATTTTGAATTAGGTATTATAAATAACAAAACACTCAGGCCACTTCCAGGAATACCTGAATGCCGTGGAGTAGGGATGGGAGATAGAAAGTGAGCAAGAAAACAGCATAGAAAGATAAGTCATTGGGTTTTACAAATGTTATAAAAAGCTTGACATTGCCTGTTCTGCTATTAATTTTATTAAAATCAGTCAACCCAAATGTGATGATTATAGGCCTTAGTGTAGCTCCCCTGTTCAGCCCGATGCCTATTATAAGGTTTAAATGAGTTCATGTTTTCCTTCTCCACATGACAAACATTTCACTAGACAACAATACTTTCAGCATGATGGCACTTTGTAATGGTGATTCTTTGGTCATGAATCTGCATGGCAGTCCGGTAAGAGAAGAAAGGCTGGTTAGAGTCCAATTAGTATATGACCTTGCCATGGGGAGTGGCAGGGAGAGCTTTGAAGAATGAGCAATGGGCTATTGCGAAGACTTCCGCATTTCTCACGGATAACATGTGACCTTTTCCCCCTTCGTCTCTATATGCTTCACATGGATGCCAGGCAAATGAGAACAGGGGCCCTTGGCAAGTGAAACACAAGGAGGCAGAAAAGCAGATGGAGATGCCCTGGCTGCTATCGGCTAGACATGAGCAGTCTTAACTTGTGTTAGCTCTGTTAGCATTGAGCTAGACTGACTCACTGAGTAAACAAAATCCAGTGGTGGTGAGACACACTACACCTGCTATCAGAAAGACCCAAATCATCCAAAAGAAGCTTGCCTTTGTCCTATGTTTATGCCCTTAAAAGTTTCTTTTCAGTGACGATAAGCAGTGTTTGTTTTTTATCACTCAATCTTCCAAACTTAGAATATTTAACTCTTTTTGCTTTTCCCATGCCTTCCTTTTTCAGAAGGAAAGAATAAGATAGGCAATTAAAGGCAGGTGTCTAAAAGACTGGAGGCATCAAGGAGGTTTCCCCATAAGAGGGGTGAAATTAGGGAGAGGGTTGGTACCTGTCCTGAGTTGAGGGAAGCCCATAAAGGATACTGTGAATATCCTGAAGTGTCTTGTCCCAGAGACTGTCCGGCAAGGCTCTGCTTGACAGTGGGCAAGAGCACCCCCAGGCAGTGACTGGCACAGTGGCCTGGGAGCAGGTGAATTGTTGAAGGCCACTGAGGAAAGGAGGAGGAAGAAAGCATGCCACATGGGCCACATGGAATTACTGAAGTTCCCCTGGGGCCAGGAGCAGTTAGGGATGTTCCATTTGCTTTTGTTTGGTTTTCAAGTGGGATGCAAAGCTGGAGTCCCTGGGGGAGCAAAAGCACTACAAGGGGTCCCCAAGTTACTGAAACCAGTTCTCAGGTTGGCAGCAAGTGGAGTGGATGTGGGTGACACCTGCCTATACCCTTTGCTCTGTCCTGTACTACTGTTACTTGCCACTATAACCAAACAACTCACCAAGATCTCCTGACCAGAATGGGAGCTTACTCCCTATCCTAGAGGGTACCGCAGCCACTTCTGCCTTCCTGTTCTCCCTCAGAGCTAAACCATGAGCAGGAACCTTGCTCATTTTACTTTCAAGGCCACATTTGATCTGTCCTGGTCTCATTTCGTGTTTCCTCTGGTGGGACAGCTGTTCACCATAAATGGTAATTTCCAAATGGTAGGTGTTGGTCCAGCTGCACCAGCAGCCTGAGAACTATGTGTCATCACTTGTGCCCAAATACCCATCCTTCCTGGTTCCTTTCCTCATCCTCATTCTTCCCACGTCTCACACAAAATGACTTCTAAAGTCATATGGCAATAACTGGATGCCTAACGCTGTCTCTCTGGCATTTATTTTTAAAAATCCAAATACCTAATAACAGAGGGTTAAAAAAAACAAGCGTTTTTACAAGTACACTGAATTGGATCAGCATTATTGTTCATTATAATGCTATATATATCTTTGAAGCAACATGCTATAGTTGTCATAAAACTATCTTTATTCTTCTCCTTTAAAGGGTTGTTGTAAATTCATTTGACCTTTACTGCAGGGGAAAAAAATATCTTTCTTCTATAGGGTATCAAGACAAGGCTTGGCTTGTAACAAATCGTGGGCCATTACAACAGAGGAGAGGAAAAATCAGGGCTGAGCAGCAAGAAGCTTCAGTTCAATTTCACCTCATATCTTTCTAATAACTTCCTTGTCACTTTATTACCTTGCAGTAATGTGAACGCTGCTGACAAGACTGTCACACTAACAGCAGACAACACCCTCTTCTGCAGTCCCAGCTCTCCCGGCTACTTACTGCCTGGCCCTGAAGGGACACTGGCTAATAGTGTGCTTTCCACTTCAGCACTTGGCCATCAAATATAAAAGGATGCGTAATTGCCTGTTTATCCCTTGTGAAGGGGGAAATTGAGTACCAGGGCCAGGCTTTCCCACCAAGTTCCCTGATGTACACACACATTCACTATCAGTCTCCCTCCACTTCTCCCTGTCTATCCCCTCCCTTTCTCCTTCACTGTTTTTCCTACCGACACATAAGTGCATGCACACACCTCATATCTTCCAGAAGTTCACAGCTGCCCTGAGTACCCTCTCCAGTATTAGGTAGACAGTAGCATAATGGCTATTAAAGTGGCAGTGGAGAGATGCTGTCTATGATGCTATCCCTTTTGTTTTTGGAAACTCAATTATTGCAGTTCCATTCCCATCCATTTTGTCAGCACTGGGGGCTGCCCTAGAGTTAGAGCAAATTTTCCTATAAGTCAGTGGCACAAGTAAGACTAGATGACATCATGTTCTGTAAGGATAGTGTGGTTCCTTCAAAAAGTACATGTTGTTCTTCACACATTGGTCATGGGTGGTGGTCAGGATATTTTTAATCTTTCGTGTCAACCATTTTTCCAAACCATTACATGTATCTTTCAGTGACAGCCTTGAGATCCACAGAGTAACTTGAGAAACTGACCTTTATTGTGTCAAACTTGATTGACAATCTTTGGGGTTGGGGAAGATGCTGGGATTTTGGACTTAGTCTTAAAAACAATGAGTACCCTGCATATTAAAAGCAGATTCTTCACTTGGGAGAATTTTGGTAAGTATAGCACAAGTAGAGTGTGTTTTACAAAATCAAAGGCATAGAGGAAGTAATATGTGAAAAAGAGAGATTCCAAACTACCTTGAGCGCTTACAGTGCGCCCTTAGTAACTGTTATTCTTATGTACTGGAAAGTGACTCATGACTAAGCAAATAGGACACAGGCATCAGGTTTTACAGAAGATAGTTGGCCCCCATTGCAGTCACATTTCAAATGAGATATTAGCCAAGCAAATATGACCCGTGCAGGTATCATGTTGATGTGAACTTTTGCAAGGAAGGAAAAGCAGCAGCTGTTGTAAGCAGCGTAGCAGGTGTGTGTAGACAAATCCGTGTAATACCATGAACCAATCTGAGGACTGGCAAGGAAAGCACTTTGAACAAAGACTCTTGGGTCAGAGAAAAGGCAGTCAATTGGCTTGATGTTTTTTAAGTTTCCCTGATTATATATTACAATCACTTGAAAAATAACAGGGTCCTCCCTTTGAAAACTCAAATGCCAAAATTGCACAAATTTTGCCGACTGATAGTGGCTTTTTCCTCTTCATTCTAAATTGCAAGGATGCCTAAAGACATTTCTAAGGTCTTTTTTAAAAGCCCTTTGTTTTGCTTTAAAAAATACCTAAAAGAAAGAACAGAAAAAAAGTATTTTAACCAAGATGAAAATGTAGATAAGACAAAAGTATATTTCTTGACGAGAGAGAGCAAGAGAGAGCTAATCCGAGATTTTCTCAGGCTTCCTTTGCCAGCTGTGATGCTGAGATAATGCAAGCCCATCCATTATTAACTGGCTCTGCCCACTCCTGTTGTGGAATGCAAGGACTGGGAGGTGACTCTGGGGAGACCCTGGGCGTTGAGAGCACCACTCATCTGCCCTGGAAATGTTTTCCAAAAGAGGGGAGAGAAGACTTCAGCTCTCTCAGGAGTGCCCCTGTGAGGAGAACAGGCTGTGTGCCTGTTCCAGGCTCAGAGACAAGGGCCCCGCAACCCAGCCCCGACTCAGTGCTGCAGAGAGCGGCATTGATTCAGGAGGCCCGATGCTCTTGAACTCACACACAATGTGTGGAGTTAATAGGTTCACTTGAGATGCATAAACCAAGGCTGACTGTTTATTTGTTTTCGTCTAGTACTCGATTTGGAGTGCTTTTGCATGTCTTTGTACAGCGCAATCCATCCCTCTCATTGCCCTTTCGACCTCCTGACTTGGCTGTTCTCTTGCTTCCTTCTCTGCTCTTCTTATCTTACCCACCCCTCTCGAGACCATCATCATCATCATTTTTGGAAGAAGGGAGAACCATGTCCTCCTTCACCCTGTTCTTGCTAGCTATGGAATGCTGTATGTATTCTACCCTGTGCAGGGTTTACCTAACGTGAGTTACGTGAATGAGTTGTTCTGGTATTATGTTTTCACCCGATAGGCCAATCTAGGATTGATACCATGTGCCACACATGTTTTCCTGTGCAAACTTTGGTACAACTGCCCTGCTGAGAAGCTTCCCATATTCTCTGCCTGGAGAGCAGGGGCGTGGATAGGCATGGTGCAGGGAAGCTCACAAAGGGTACGTGGAGCTCAGCGGGGTAAGAAAGGCTGAGCAGCAGGGTGAGGCCTTCGTTGGGAGACCTTTCACCCCGGCTTTGCACTGTGTTTCCCCCCACTCAACAGCACACTCCAGGGGATAGCCTAAAGGGAGGCAGATGTGCCGGTCCCTGGGCCCCCGGGACTCTTTTTTCTGGGATGCTCTTGCTTTCTGTCTGTTTCTTCCAAGAGGGCAGTTCAGGGCCAGTTTGGGAGTCTAGGAAAGTTCTCAGCTCTCTCCTGATCCTGAGATAATCCTTTTAGAATTAGCAGAATCTCGCATGCAGCTGGGGAACAGAGAGCTTTCTCACTCATCCCACACCCCATGCTGTGTCTCCACAAACACATCTGATTCAACCTGCGTACTTGACAGCCAAAAATGGCCAAAACGAGGATCTTCAGGAAAATAAATTTTCCCAGTGATAGGTCCTCTTCTTCCCCCAGAGCCTTGGGGTGGAGCTGTTTCCTGGTTCAGGTTGTCCTCCTCTGTATCTGACCATCTCGTCCACTAAGCCTGATACAGAACCAAAATGTGTGCTACAAAGCACGTCACTGTGCCAGGGGACAGGGCCAGCTGGCATTACCTTCAGTCCAATCACCACGATGTCAGTGACTTCATAAATACTGTATGGACTTTAAATAAGGGTTTTTTTTGTTTGTCTCCATTTGTTTTGCTTTTTGGGTTTACTTTTCCTCGAAGTCTAAGGTAATTACAACTTCTTATTTTCCATTTCTTTTATTGTATTTTCTGTACTATAACTGTTGACAGTTTGTCTTTTGCATAAAATGCATAAGGGTTTGGGGATGTAAATGGAATTTTATTCATATTTTGTCCAAATACCTCTTGTAATTTGTATCAAAATTCTTGTACAATTTTTATATTAAAGATTTATCAGTCACTGATCTCTTCTGAATCTCTTTGATTTGGGAAACATTAACTCCAACGGATTTGGACACCAGACACCCAGTTACACCTCCACTTACAGTAGTTAACTGCCTCACCCTGTATTGCATAGTAGATATGCTAGGAAGATAACATTACCAAACAAAGCTACGTAAGAGCCACAGAGTCTAGGCAGTCCCAGCGGAGCTGCCCTGCTCTGGCCCACACCACAGCTATCCCTTTCGGGAGGCCATTTCTGTGTCTTCCCCGAGCTCCTTTGCCACTGCTCTCCCAAAGTCAGCAAGGCTAAAGGAAAAACATAGGTGTCCTTGCACCTTAGCTTCCTGCCTGGAGTTTCTTCCCTCGCTCACCCTTTCAAAGGGATGGCTGGCAGCCACCAGCATGATGGTTATATCTTTTCAGACTAAATGCCTGCCTTTCAGTTTATATTCTCTTGGCAATGGTTTTCTGCTGATGGTGTTTGTTACAACCCAGAAATAAAACCAGATGGAAAGATGTCATCCTTGTTGATATTTCCTCCTCTCATATGGTTCGAGGGACAATGGCAAGAAGCAAATAAAAACACAACAGGCTTGAACACCTTGCCACCTCTTAGCCCAATCCCAGCTAAAAGATGAAGCCAGCCTGTAGCTTCGGCTGAAGTCTCCATCCTGATCCAGTGTTTTCTGTTCTCCACCCTCAGAACCTGCTTGCCCCATGTTTCCCTAGCTTGTACCAGCCACTTCTCCAGTTGCCTCTGGCCCGTAACCCAGACTGCACAGCAAGCCCCCAGCCCCAGGTTTCTGGCTGGCCTGCTCCTAACTCACAGGCCCACAGTGATGAGCCATACAGCTTCCAGTATTACTGGCGGGGGCGGGGGGAGAGAGTCCCTCCCAACACATTGGGGATTTCGGCCACCAGGCTTTGGTGGGGTCTCCTTCCTCGGTTTCCTGGGCACACTTAGCTGGTTTTAGGTGAGGGGCAAAGAAATGAGAAGTGAAGCAACATTGGGGAGCAGCCTCTGCTGAGGCCTGTGGTTATTCAATGTCACGGCTGTGTTAACACACTCCTGCGGGGAATCCAAGGATAATTATGATCTTTTTATCTGTCATAACATGCCTGTAATTGGCAAGAATTCTCCCTCAAGCGGCCCCTTCTTCTAAGAAAAAAAAGTTGTCTTAAGTGACGCAGAGCCTCATGTTTGCTGAAGAGGCACCTAAGAAGATGGATGTGGGTACAAAGCTCATCAACACTGCCTGGGGCCCCAGTGGTTGGGCCACTAGCCCTCCTAGGCACAAGAGCTTTGCCAGTTGCCTGCTGTCCCAGGTCCAGTGACAACACAACAGCAGATCTAGTGCTACTAATTCAGTAAACCAGTTTGAGGACAGTGCTGCTCTATTCACAAGGACGAGTGAGGGTTGCCTTGGTGGCAGTGGGGTAGGAAAGAGAGAGAGAGTTGAGGTTGAGATATTGAACTGTCTGAGTGATACTGGGGGAAGAGCTATTGAGCCTCAGGGAGACACAGTTATCTTTTTGGCACCTGACTCCCAAGGACCTAATCATTACCTGTATTCATCAGAAGTGTATAATGAACAGGGGTATTGATTAACAAGGGTCACAGAAGAGATTTCCCAGAAGTGCGAGTTCACGTTGCTAGGTCTCCCATGGGAACACAAGCCTTCTGGATCCTAAACGTAACTGATTGTGTCCTAGGCCCTTGCACTGTGTGTGTGTGTGTGTGTGTGTGTAACAGAAAGAGAGACACAGAACCTTGCACAAAATTGGTTCACCCTGATCCTTCCCCTGTATGTCTGCTTAGAAAGAAAAAGAGAAATCCCTAACTCTCTGCAATAAGTACACCACCTGCTCTAAGCTTTCTGTCGCCATGCTGCTGGCTGTCCTGCCTCATTGAGTGTCTTGACTGACTGAAATGTGCTACATGACAGAACATGCCAGTCAGAGCTCAGAGCTATTAGGCATAGAGATTCTTCCCTCCCCTAAAGATCAACATATGGCTGCAGGAAATTACTGTTAGGCTAATTGCACTGCATTGTCGTGGTAGGAATATAATGAGTCCCCATTTCAGCATATTGACCCCAAACCCAGCAATGCTGGCATGCAGTAACTCCCCAAGCATTTTGCCTCACGACAGGAATCCACCTTGAGCTGTTAGCAAATGCTGTTTGGTTGGGTTTCTCCCTTGCACCCTGAGCCTGCACTGCAACATTCCAATATCTGAGGGAATTTGCTGTACCATTCACAGTGGTATCTGTCCTTCCAGAGAACTGGTGGGGACCCGAATGCTTCAACCATCGGAAGCCATGTGCTGCCTGACAGGTGACATGCTGCTTCAAATGCTGTTATGTGACCAGAAACCATCAAACTTCAGGAAGAAAAGGACTCAAAACAGGGACAGCTGTAAAAAATAAAGCTCAAATGCATCATTAGAAATCCAAAAGTCACACAGCAAAACTGCCTGTCATCTCCACTGGATGTTAGCAACATTTGACTTGTGTTTTAATGAAATGCTATTGCAACTCCAGTTCCCTCACTAGCCACCAAAGCAACAGGAAGTTTGTCTTTATCCTGAGCCTAGGTTTTCAGTGCTACTTAATCTTACTGGCCTTAGAATGGCCTCCCCAGCCTGCCTTTCGTTGTCTTACCTGGCCAGCAGACCTGTTGGTCCTCAGGTGCAGTTTCTTCTTTGAGCCATCAACATAGGTCGTCATTAGCCTGGTCTTTGCCCTTCCACACTCTTCATCAAAGTGTTCATGTCCAGTTTTGTTTTCTTGGCCGACACCTTCTTGTTATTAAAAAAAATTCAAGTTCAATATAATGTGATTCTCTAGGGTAACAATGTACATCAAATTCCTTCCAAGTATGAGAACTCAGCGGGAAGAAGCAGACTACAGACCTTGTAGGGACCTGTGCTTGGCTCAGCAGTGAAGACGCTGCCTGGGTTGCCTGTATCCCACCTCAGCATCCCTGAGTTCCAGCTCCATTTCCGGTCCAGCTCCCTGCAGATGCGCTTCCTGACAGACGGCAGGTGGTAGCTCAGGCTTCTGTGCCTCCGTCACCTATGTGGGAGACAGGGATTGTGCTCCTGTCCCCGGCGTAGCCAGGCAAACCCTGGCTGATGCAGGCATTTGGGGAGTGAACCAGCAGATATAAATCTCATGTAGTCTGTCTCACTCTGTTTCTTTGTCTTTTGAGTATAGCGGGAAAAGGAAAACACCTAAAAATCAAAGGCTTCAGTAATTTTATCCAATTCTGTGCCTTTTGTAGCAACTTCAAATTTTCGGAGCACTCCAAAAGCAAAAAGGGTTGTAAGTGATTGAATTTGGAGATTGCCAGGGTCCAGGACATGTGCTATGTGAGGTGATCTGAAACAATGAAGCCACTTCCAGGTTTTTAGAAGTACTCCTTTCAACAAGTAGAAAGGCCATCAACAAGTTCAAGCATTCTCCTTGCATCCTTCTATTATTTTCCCCAAGGATCTCAATTGCAATTTCTCTTATTTTTCTTCCTTAAGTGGAGAATTTCCTCCCAACGTTTCACAAAGTCATTTGCAGGCTGAAAACAAGACATTTCTTTGATTATTTTCAGATGGTACATCAATTGGGCTTCAACAGAAAATAATCGCACAAGATGTTAGGCTTTTATGCCTTCTATTCTTTCAAAAACCACAGACCTGTGTGTTTGAAAATACGTCTCTCTCCACAACTCCAGCCTCCTCCACAGCGTGGGGAAAGGAGGATGTTTTTTTCAGGTTCACCCACAGACCCGCCTTTTCAAAGGCAGCATGTCATGGTGACACCCGGGAAGTGTGTCTCAGAGGGAAGTCGTGCTCTCAACACCTTGAAGCTGGGGTGTGTCTCTCATCCTCACGGTGTGGAGTTGGGGGGTCCAGTGGGTGTTCAATCTTTACCAGCAGACACATGGGTGAGTGGGCCGAGAGCTTGGGCAGAGACCTTGGGTAAGTACCCACATCAGAGCCAGTCCTGAGAAGAGGCACAGCAGGTGCAGATCCAACGGCGCCAACCATCTATGCCAGGTGTTCTCGCTGCAGCTTACAACCCGGAAGCCCCCACAGAAGATGCAAGTCACTCAGCCCTGAGGGCTCTGAACTGGAAACAGCCAGAGAGGTGCTGAGGGAAAGACTGGAAGCCCAAGGACAACTTGCAGGCCTGCACTGTGTCATTTTGCCCTTAGGACCTAACCCTAGTGAAATCCCAAACCCGAAGTGAGCCTCAGACATGATGCAAGAGGTCTCCAGAAGCACTCTGGTCTAGCTGGACAGGAAATCCTGGCTTTCTCACTCACCTGCCTCACACCTAGACCAGGGGAGCAGCAATTTGGACTGGAACTGACAGAAGCCAAAACTCTGCAGGAGCGACCGCTCCTGTCCCAGTAGTGATGACCCACACGGAAGTACAGGGCAGCGCACTGGCTTGGAATTAGGCTGCCATATGAAGCAGAGGAGGGCCTTGTGAGATCGTAGTGTGAATCAACTTCTGTAAGATTCCTGGGCATCCCTGAGGGCATCTTGCACGAGGCTGTCCCTACACAGTACAGATTTGTAAAGTGTTCTCTGGATGCCCCACCAACCACACCTGTGACTGATTCCAATAGCCTGATAGAAGTTCTGAAACAACACTGATGCTGGAACTATGACCCACAGAAGGCCAGTTGGAACTTGCTGCTAAACCCACCTAGCTCAAAAATCTGCTAAAAGCTATCAGAGTGAGCACATAGCATAGCAGTTCAGGTGCCCATGTCCCGCACCCAAGTATTTGGGTTCGATTTCCAGCTCCGACTTCAGGATTCCTGCTAGTGCAAACTGTGGGTGGCAACAAGGCTCAAGTAGTTGAGTAGAGGCCAGCATCAGCTTCCGGGCTTGCAGCTGGGGGCTAACCGTGGGGAGGGCACCAGCAGGTGAGATCCTCCTCTCTCTGTTTCCCTGCCTTTCAAATGAAAAGAGAAACTGTATCGACAACATTTCCCTTAGGATTTAAGAAAGACTTTGGATCTCATGACAAGTGAAATAGGTTGACTTCTTGCCATTTTTCTCCTTCATCTCCTTCTCCCCCTCCTCCTTCTCCATTCTCTTTGTTAAGGTGTTGATTGGATATACGTGTTACAAAACTTATCCTTGTGATCGTTGTTTAAGTGCATGTCTTCATGGCACTAAGGACATTTACATTATTGTGTTGACGTCATCATCACTCACTTTTAAAACATTTTTTCTTTCCCAGCTGAAATTCTGTAACCATGAAGCACCAATTCTGCTTTCTTCTCTTCTCCATCATTCTACATTCTGTACCTTTGAATTTAAGTACTGCTGGGTGTTTTGTACAAATAGATCCCCGCAACATTTTTACTTCTCTGACTTGCATTACTTTGTATGACTTCAACATTCATTCAAACGTTACCATTCTTCCTTTCTTCTGAATGCTGATTGTAGTCCACATGTAAAAAAATATATATTTATTTTTATTGCAAAGGCAGATCTATAGAAAGAAGGAGAGATATACAGAAAGATTTTCCATCCTCTGGTTCACTCCCCAAGTGGCCACAATGGCTGGAGCTGAGCCGATCCGAAGTCATGAACCAGTGACTTTCTCCAGGTCACCCATGTGGGCGCAGGGTCTCAAGGCTTTGGGCTGTCCTCAGTTACTCTCGCAGGCCACAAGCAGGGTTGCTGGATAGGAAGTGGAGCAGGTGGAACATGAAATGACACCCATATGAAATAGTATGCAAGGCCAGGAGTTAGCCACTAAGTCATTTTATTGTTGCTTCCACCAATGGGTAAACTTTTAAAATAGATTCGAATAACTCCCACATGGTGTTTTGCACACCCACATGATCCCATGGCGAGGGGGGCTGGATCTTGTGCTTCAATTTTTACAAATAAAGCATGAGAAAAGCTATGAGCTAGTACTTACATGAATGAATTAGCAAACACTCTATTATTATGTTTAAAGATTTATTTAGTTAATTATTTGCAAATCATAGAAAAAGAAAGAGAGAGAGAGATTGAGATTTTACATCCCTGATTCACTCCCCAAGTGGGCACAATACCCAGGCTGGAGCAGGTAGAAACCAAAAACTTCGTCTGGGTCTCCTGAGTGGCTGAAGGTGCCCAAGCACTTGATTCACCTGCTGCTATTCCTAATTCTAGTCCCAAGGGACTGTATTGGGAGTGGAGCACCTGGGGGCCTAACCAGTGCCCTTATGGAGTATTGACGTTGTAGGAAACTACTTTACTCGCTACACCACAATGCTGACCCCTAGAAAGAACTTAGAATTCTGTCTTGCAAGTGTATTGTATCTGTCAACATTAGCATCTATAACCGAGCTCTATACTCTGTTATGTTCAGTCCTCTAACACATTGCCTTATTGGCATGCACACTTTGGTGAAGCAAAGCTAACATGTGAGAGAGGCTCACACTGCAAAGAACTGAGGGTTGTCTGAAGTCAGCATCCAGTGAGGAACTCAGCCCCTTCAGTTCAACAACTGTCAAAGATAAGAATACTGATGACCACAGAATGAGTTTGGGTTCAGATCCTTTTTGATCTGAGCCATGAGATAGGATAACAACAACAACAACAACAACAAATCACAGACACTTGGCCAATACATTGATCACATCCTGAATCAATATGAAGCAAAAGTTTCAACTAGTCCCACACTAAAGAAACTGTAGAGTAATGGACGCCATTTCAAGTAATTGGGTTTTGGAGTAATTTATAATGAAGTGAAAGATGGCTAATGCAAGATAATATTCAATGTGTCCAATATGTAATCCAAGTTTCACAGTCATGGAAAACTAAGAATATCTCCTCTCATATAGAAGGAAAAAAAGCAACAGTCCAATACCAATTCCATAAGGTATTGGAATGATCTAAAAAAATTTCAACATAAAGATTGTTTAAATTTCCCCACAAGGGTAGATACCCTTGAAACAAATGGAAAATCAGAAAGTCTCAGTGGGGAAATGGAACATACAAAGAACTAAATTGAAATTTGCTGACTAGGCTGCAAAATAAGATATGTAAATTTAAAAATTAACTGAATCAATAGTAGAGTGATGATGACAGAGAAAAATAAGTGAGTGGAAGACTGGCCAATTGAAATTACTCAGTCTAAACATGAGAGAAAAAAATCGAACAAAGCTCCAAGAACATGAAACAATAACAAAAAACCTAACGTGTGTGATTAGGGTTTTAGAAACAGAGAAAGACGAATTCCATGAAGTAAAACTTTAAAAAATACTTCAGAAAATAATGGCTGCATACATCGTAAATTTAGCAAAAGGTACAAACCTATGGATTCAAGAGACTCCATAAATTCAAGTAGAAGAAAGCTGAAGAGATGCACACACAGACAGAACGTAACTAAGCTCTTAATTTTTACAGGTGAAGCAAATCTTAAGAAAAAAGAACCAAGAAAAATAGTGGCTTACTTGCAAGGGAGCACTGCAATGATTATGGATTTGTTGCCAGTAACCAAGAAAACCAGAAAGAAGTGGGACAACATATTGAAAGTGCTGAAAGAAAAGAGCTGTCAACCTAGAATTCTACATCCAGGAAAAATATTCTCCAGGAATGAGGATGAGTTAGGGATGTTTTCAGATGGAGGAATTCTGCTTTCCCCCTAGAGTGTATGTTCCAAATGAACTGTGAAAGGAAATTCTTTAGAAAGAAAGGAAATGATAGCAGAAGGAAAGTTGGAAACATAGGAACCACAGTAATGATAACTATATGAGCAAATATAACACACTATTATTCTTCGGTTAATTTTTTATGCTTTAAAATCAAGTGCAATATGATTTACTGTTATTTTCAATATATATGGATGTAATAAATAAGAACTTGGTAAATGTTCTCTGCATGCTTCTAACTGTACTGCTTTCTCTACCACTGTGGTCCAGAATGGATAGCAGTTGCCAGATCTTGGGGGTGAATTAGGATGGAACAGCAGAGAAACAAGAGAAGGGAGTTTCTGAGATGACAAAACGACACTACGTCTTTTCTATTACATTGGTAACACAAATCTATAGTGTAAATAATTTCATAGATCAATATGCAGAGGCAAAGCCTATCTTGCTGTAAATTTGTGAATTTACACACACACACACACATATAATGAAGATAAAGAAGATGGCAGTGTTGAAGAGGGAGTGGTCGACCACATGAAACACTTGAACGAAGTTAGGTAAGCAGGTTATGAATCAAATCTAGGTTGTGCTGCTGGTTGTAATGGCTTCTCCTCTGCCATAGTGGGTGGAATTTTGTATAACTGTCATCAAAGTCTGACCAGGCATGGGTTCCTGAATCAAAAGCAGTCCTTTCATAGGCTGATGATGACCTATTGAGATGTCTGGAAGAAGGCAAAGATAAACATTAGCTACTTCAAAATGCCTCTGTTCCGGATGGATTTAGCCTGGTCCTATCAAGTGAATTGGCCAATCCATCTGAGAGGAAGATTGAGCAGGCGTGAAGGGGGAGCAAGAAAAGGAAAGAGAGACAGAGACTATGTATGCCAAGAGGTTGCTTGAAAGATGCTCCTCTGGGTTACAGGAACTTCTGGTGAGCATACGTGCTGGCTTTATTAGAAGTTTGGGGTCCAAAGGAAAAAGAACTTGTTAGATTCAGAAGAAGGGTCAAGGTAGAGTGAGGGTTTTGTGTGTGTATGAGAGAGAGAAGAGAAAAGGTTTAATCGTGAAGAAAAATGTAGAGAATGCTCCTCTGTGACTCACTTAAATCCTGATTCTTAATCCAGCCTTAACAGTTAGGAGAACTTATGTTTCCCCTACAAATATCTGAAGGACAAGGAAGCCCCTGGAGACGACCACCCACCTAGTAGATTCAGGGGCTATGGAATACTCAGTGATCAAAGTGGGAGAAGGGAAGAATGTGTCAGTCTGTAACCAGCACATGGCTCAATGCTAATCATTGAACCTGCATTTCCTCCTCACTTAATCTCCACAAAACACCTATAGGAGAGTCATTATCACTTCCTGCCTTAAAGCTGAGAAGACTGAGGCTCAAAAATGTTTGGTAATGGAACTGGAAATTGAACTCAGATCTGTTTATTTGAAAGAAGTCTTGCTCCTTTTTTCCCCCTTCCATCCTTTTCCCTAGTCATCACCTCTTATCTTCATCAATCAACAAGTAGTATTCCTGTTGATTTCTAGGCTGAGTGAAATAAAGAAATTTCCACTGCAGTTGAGAAATTAGTAAAATTCAGTGTAATATAGTAAACGGCTATTCAAAAGTAGACCAGTCAGGTTCCAATATCAAAAATAGAACAGTTAATAGGTAAACTGGATTCAAACAGAAAGATTTGAATATGGGGATGCATATTGATTAGGCAGATGCTAGAAATTTGAATATAGGAAAGCATTGAGGAGAACTACATGGGAAGTGCGGCAAATACCTGTCAGCCCTAGTACTTAATTTCCAGCCCTACTTAAAGGACAAAAGGAAGAGGTCAGGTCACCAGAAGCTTTGAAGTTCAGAGAAGAGACACAGTAGATGTGGGGATTAGTTTCCAAGAAAGGGAAGCCCTTGCCCACTCCTGGTCCCTTGGCAACATGACCTAGAACTTCATGGAGCTAAGGGTTTATCCAGAGAGGTAGCCTGCTGGCAAGACCTCATATCCCTGAGGCTTGAAGGTGGAGTTCTAAGGAATTGGAATCCATGCTCCCAAAGAGGGTACACTTCCAGTTACCACTGGTCCCTCTAAGGGGGTGTCAGGAAACTGGTTCTGGGAAAGGGAAAGAAATTAGAGGTTACAACCACATTTTGCCTAATGCAACATTGCCAGGAACAGCAGACACACAAGCAACAGCAAGTCTGTTCTCCCTCCCTCCTGCCTTCTAATCTCTCTGGAATTACCACACTGGTAACATGTACCACGGAGCCAGCTGGCAAGGTAGAGATGGGACTGGCAACATCCCAGGCTCAGCATCATAGGGTGAAGTCTAAGAGGGCGTGTTGGGGGCTGAAAGACAGTAGCACACAAAGCCATGTGGACTAATTGCCAGGCAAGGCAATAAGCTCAGGATGGGGAGGGGGTTAAGAAACATCCCTGAGGGCTGTGCTGGACGAAGAGGCTTCAGACGAGAAGTGGGACTTGGACTGGACTCAGGAAGCTGCCACAGCTGGGTCAAGGGATGCCCTTCCCCCAGGAGGCACAGGCGGAGCTGCAGGCAAGCTTAGGTGTGCTTCGGGACATAGTAGAGCCAGGGGACCGATGTGGGAAAGTGAGTTAAGGGATGAATGTGAGCTGAAAGAATTGGATAAGTAAACATCAGTATCATATGATGAAACTGACTGACTGTTGCAATGAGAAGTTTGGCATCTGTCCCTTTAAAGTGAGGCAGAAGCTGGGATGCTAGGAAGCAGCTCCTGCCTCCTAGTGGAGTCTTCCCTTTTCTGACCTGCCTGCTGTCTGGAATACAGGAGTTGTAGCTGAAGGGCATGTTTTAAATCCTGACTTTCTGAGTCCTGAGACATTATCCTAGCCCATGCTTTTCAAGTGATTGTGTGTTTATTGGTAGTCCTCCAATTACATTTTTGCCCAACAGCATGAAGGGTACAACCTCAACACACGGAACAACAGAAGCTGAGGTTCTGGGAGAGTCGGAGGTCTCCTCATTTGGCCTCTTCTTTCATCCATTACAGAAAGTGCTGAGATACCTCCATCGGCACACAGCGAACTCTCCTGGTTACTAGATGAGGAGGCAGAGAGCGCTGTCTTGGCTGTCTCTCCCTCTTTTTCAAAATAAGTTAAGTGAAGATCTTCTGACTTGTGATGCAGGATTTTTCCATCATAGCAGGAATGGTCATAGAAGTTTTCATCTAAGCCAGGACACTAAAAATCACAGCTGGCCATTCACATATTCATAGCAATACTTTCCTGGGTGTATCCTGAGTAAACTAGAATGGCTAGTTACCCCATGGAAACTTCACTGTTGGTTTCATAATTCTCAACTCAAGGCTATCCAGTCTTCTACTTTCTAACCAAGTTCTATCCTTATCCTTATTATTATTATTATTATTATTTGATATCCAGGGTCTATCCATCTGACAAGGGCACACAATCCAAGGCTGAATGCTGCATCTCTCAGGCTCTCCTATCCATTGTCTTCCCAAGTAAATTGTGCAGGTACTTTCCCTACTTAGTTTGTGTCATGTAACAAGGCTTTCGGTCACCCAGTGGTCAGAGCCCAACAACTGGAAATGATTGGATTGGCTGAAAACTGTATTGGATCAGCCAGGTTCTCGGTTGAGAGCCACAGAAAACCACTGTGATCTACTTATACAAAAAAAAATATGGGATAGTATCAATTATGGCACAGATTGGCGAAGAAGAGTAGATTTGTGAGATCAGCATACAGATGGGGACAAGAGAAACTAAATTATAGACAAATGGCCTGAATGAAACTAATCCAGTGTGGACCCTGCTGACATCTCAATTCTAGGCACTGACTGGATACTGTGGTGGGCACCATAGCAATAGAATGACTTACCACTAATCCCACTTTCCTTTTAGAGCTGGCTGTCAGTAGGAAAAGTTCAAGGGGGTGAATCTGATTGGTCTATTCTAGCTCTCTCCTACTAGTCTGGTTTTTTTGAGCTCATCATAGAAGGAGAAAAATTTTATCTACAGTAACTGTATTTATGCCCCTACATTGTAACTGCCATTCCCTGGAGGAAGGATTGTATTTCTCTGTGTCTTTGAAACAAAACTTGGCCATGCTGCTTGTTTTGGTCAATGAAATATGAACAGAAATGATGTGAATCATTTCCAAGTAGAAGCATTAAGAGTCAGTATGTGTTATTAAAAACAGCACATTTAATTTCTTTGTTTTCTTTATTAGAAAGACGGTGAGACAGGCACACACACACACACACACACACACACACACACACACTCTCTCTTCCCCTCTGGTGGTTCATTCTCCCAAATGCTTGCATCAACAACCAGGGCCAGGCCAAACCATAGCCAGGAACCAGGAACTCAGTTTGGATCTCTCAGTGGTGCCAGGCACCTAAGGACTAGCTCCGTGCCCTCCTTCCCCAGGTGCACACTGGTTGGGTTAGAGTCCACAGCCAACTCCAGCATGTGGCAGCTTTCCCTGTTGCACCAAGCCCTGCTTTCCAGCATGTGCTTTCCACCATATTCTACCTCTGGAACAGTGATGTTTAGATTGTGCTGCTGCATCCTCCTCCATGCTAGAAACAGAGATGTAGGGAGCAGCCAGTCACCCCATCATGGCCATGGTAACAAGCCCTAAAAAGCCACTACAGCTTGGGGTTTGTTTGCTATCAGGGCAGAACTTGGTCTGATTGATAACGTGCCCTTGCCAAGACTCGTATGAAGAGCGGTTTCAAATGCTTAGCCCCCCACCCCCTCAAAAAAAGACATCATCTTTGAAAAGTTCATTTTCATGTATAAAATTTGTCTAAATATGCACTTTTTGAAGAATCGCCTCCTGTCTTTAAGATATTCACTGCAGCTCTCCCACAGGCTGCCCTAAGTTCCTCACACTGCTACAAGGCTACAAAGTTTACTTGGATGAAAGAACCCTTGGGGCCAAATCAGCGAATTCTTCACAATCTCTGTTGCATGTTTGTTAGAGCGATTATTTATATTGATCCGTACTTAAAAAAAAAATCACTGAATGTTAAAATTGATCAGGAAAGTCTTCCACTGGGAGAGAATGGTTTTTGAAAAACACTCAAGGCAGCTTTAGACAATAAGAAGTTGTGAAGTAAATGTGTGTGTGCATGTGTGTACTAAAAATTGTTTCTTAGGTGGTTTTGATTCTAAAAATTAACTATATATTTTGCTTCCACTTATTTAACACAAATAAGGTATCTTATTTTTTAGTGATTTCACAGAAATAAAATAGTTGTGACAATTTTAAAAAGATTTATTTTTTAATTGGAAAGACAGACTACTATAGAGAGAAGGAGATACAGAGAGAAAGATCTTACATCCACTGGTTCACTCCCCAACTAACCACAATAGCCAGAGCTGAGCCAATTCAAAACCAGGAGTTAGGAGCTTCTTCCAGGTCTCCCATGTAGGTGCGAGTTCTAAGGCTTTGGGCCATCTTCGACTGCTTTCCCAGGCCACAGGCAGGGAGCTTGATGGGAAGTGGAGTAGCCAGGATACAAACTGGTGCCTATGTGGGATCTTGGTACGTGCATGGAGATGTTTTAGCCACTAGGCTCTCGTGCTGGGCCCTAATTGTGGCAATTTGCTGTAGAACTTTTACTCCCCTATTAAGGAAATTTAGCTCAGCACTATTTTATGGAGTCTTCAAAACATTTAAGGTTCCATGGTTTCATGATGTTTAGTTCTTAGGACATGGTTCACAGACTGACAAGGATCCTTACACTGAAAAGCAGGTCAACCAACCAATTCCTCAGAGTTTACCTTGGAGGTTCTCAGAAAAGGCTGGGTAGATATTGGCAGCGGTACCAGGTGTTGGCTAACCCAAGGTGTGGATATAATTTTGGTATCCAGCCTCTGGGTACCTTAGGCCAAGAGAAGCGATTTATAGTCTGAGAAGTTATCTATAATGATGTGTTTACATTTTTTCCATTTTAGGGTGGATACAACTGTGAGTTTCAGCATCTTCAAAGGTGCTGCCATTGATCTACTAGCTGAGTAGCTTATGGGTGTATTTGGAGGGCTGTGGCAGGATCAGCATTTGGATCACCTTGGGCATTACAGGAGAGCGCAGTGGTCAGCTTAGGGGTGAAAAGAGTACTTCAGTCAGTGACATTGGAGGTCCTCTGAAGGACAGGAAAATGTTTGGAAATAATTCCCCTACCTGTTCAGTGGCGAGAGCGGCCTCCCAGCAGAATACCCGGAAGCAAGGAACTGAGTGAATTACTTCACATTACAAGGTGATAGGAGAGGGGGCATTCGGTAAAGAGGAGATATTAAGCCACCAGGTGAGAGAGATTTGAGCGAGAAATCCAAGTTACAATGATGGGCAAAAGGGCCTGGCTCCAATCTGTCATCAAGAGAGCATCAGTAGGAATTTACTCTTTTTGAAATTTGTGTGTATTAACTTATTTTTGTTTCGTTTTGAAAGGCAGAGAGAAAGGAAAAAGAGAAAGGGGAGGGACCAGGCATCCTCTGGTTTGCTTCCAAGATGCCTGCCACTGCTGGGACTGGGGCAGGCTGAAGCCTGGAGCCAGGACTTCATCGGGGTCTCCCCTGTGGGAAGCAGAGACCTGCTTGTTTGGGGCATCATCTGTGGCCTCCCAGGGTGTGCAATAGTAGGAAGCTGAAGTCAGCAGTGGCTGGGACTCAGACCCCAGGCATGCCAGGACATGATGTAGGTGTTCCAAATGACAACTTGCACTGCTGGACCAAAAAAAAAAAAAAAAAAAAAAGCTACCCTAGATTGTTTATTTCTAAAGTCACTTTTCCCATAGAGTCTGTTTTGTGAACAGTCCACTTAGCAGAGGACCAGCAACCCTGATGTGGAGAAATGATAACAACCGTGGAAGCCAGAGCTGCAGAGAGATCCTTGGAGGAAGTACACTCCCAAAGACCCCCACGGAGCCTGGGGTAGGTTGGGGCAGATATTGACTCATACCAGAAGTCACAGAAATCTCCTGCAAATTGCCAAGGGCATCATGACCTGTTGACTCTCCGCAGCTGCCATTTTGGTTACAGTAGTGAGAAGTGTTCCCTTCTGCAACAACTGTACATGCTCCAACGCACTTAGCTATTCCCTGAGCCACACACAGCAGGCCTGCTCCTTCTCACACAACCCATTTCTTTCTTTTTTTCATTTCATTGCAAGCAAAAAAAAAAAAAAGGAAAAACAATGTGATAGAAGGCTCTGGAGGGCCACGTGTTTGGCCCGGGAGTGATGTGGCCAGTTGCAATGAGTGCATCCTCTATGAGCGTGTCTGGTTTCCAATCCTGGCTCCAGCTCCAGATCCCAGCTTCCTGCCCATGTGCAGCAGGTGATACCTCAAATACTCAGGCTCCTGCCACCGACATACAAGACCTAGATTAAGTTTCCAGCTCTCAGCTTTGACCTGGCCCAGCCATGATTGTTGTTGGCATTGGGAATGAGCCAGCACATGCAAGCTCACTCTGTCTCTCTTAAAAAAAAAAAAAAAAAAAAAAATATATATATATATATATATATATATATATACATATATATATACACACATATACGCATATACGCATATATAATATATATTAAAAGAATATATATAAAGAATATATATGTTCATATAAAGAATAACTGTGTTAAATGGGAAATCTCTGTATCTCTGCCTCTACAAGCAAGCAAACAAACAAATAGATATTCATCCTGTATTCCTCTGTGTAGCTCCATTTTGGCTTGCGTTCTCCACTCTCCCTTCCTCACACATCGCCCCTTTCCTTCTTTTTTACCTCTGGTGATGGCTAGTCTAGTTTATAATCTATGGAATAATTTTAAGCTGTTTTAAGTGGTAAAGCATTATCTTAACTGCTTTCTTTTTTTATACGTATTCATTTTTTTTTCATTGTAGATTTATCTGTAATCTGCCAGGCAGTGCTGTAGGGTTAGGGATACTATAGGGAATCTTCTGGAAGAAACCCATGATTTCATCATGTGCTGTGGTTTCAGCACAGAGCTGGGTGTACTTTCTCTTCTAGCTAGGTTTGAATTAGCCTTTCCTCAGTGTGTGTGCCCAGCTGGCAGAAGCTCGTTTCAATTCTTCCATGTTCTTTGACTTCAATTTCCAGTGCTTTACTCCAAGAGTCATAGCTCGTGGCAATCTATGATTTGGAAGAAAGATGCATAAGAGCTTGCAAAAGCACCCCCATGGTGTTTGAAAATCATCAGAACTCAAAAACAAACAAGGATAAGAAATATTCATGTTGAACTAAATGAAGCCTCATTCTACAGTGTCTATAGCAAGAGGCCTGTGTGTGTGTGTGTTTGGGTCCCATCTCTGCCATGACTAGCTTTCCTGGGCATTACTTGCAGCCAAATTAGTTACTCCAATTCCTCTATAATGACTAAGTTTTGACTCCACCCTCCGCAAGCCTCTTTTCTGCACTGTGAACCTCAAGTGCATGTTACAGGAAAGCTGATGAAAGATTACAGCAAATGCCATTTCTTACTTGTTTCTGCAACTTGGTGGTTGTGAGCAACTTGAAGGCTGGGACACAATCTTACTCACTTTTGCATCCTTTTATTTACATTTTTAAAAGATTTGTTTATTTATTTGGAAGGCAGACTTAGAGACAGAGAGACTTTTCATTAGGTGGTTCACTCTTCAAATGGCTGCAATAGCCACATCTGGGCCAGCCAAAGCCAGCTGCCCAGAGCTCCAATCCAATCTCCCACATGGGTGCAGGGGCCCAAGTAGTGGAGCATTTTCAATTGTTTTCCCAGGCACGTTAGCAGGGAGCTGGCTTTCTATTGCCCCCACCAGGTCTCCAAATGACTGTCCTATGGGATGCCGGCATCACAGGCAACAATGGGTTACCCCACAGTGTCACAACACTGGTCGGCCCCATGTTTGCATTCTTAGTCTGTGCTCAGAGCCTGCCTGGGACAGAGAAAGTGCTTGGTGTTGGTTAAATGGACAAGGGGAAATCAAAGGGCAGAGATAAGATTCTTGAAAGCTTGTTTTTACATCTAAGCTCCAACAGAGTAGGAGGGGTGTGGCTGGGTTGGGAGGGGTCACAACAGTGATGGGTAGCTGTGGATCTCACGGCGTTCCTGCAGTCACGGTGCACAGCATCATCTGTGTGAGGCCACCTGCCCTCCCCCAGCACAAAACAAGATTCCTTCTCTGATCAGCGTGCTTTGGAAAACTGCTTGCACCTGGCCTGGAAGAACACAATTAAAAGATGCCGTAAAAATTGACAGATCCCAGTGCGGAGCACAGAAAATACATTACAATTCCAATCGAACTATAAATAAAGCCTCTAAATTAAATAAATCTCTTACAATTATGGATTAAAACATGTTTAGTGTTAATGGCCTTGCACATGGACCCTGACTCCCGAAATTGTTGCTGAGGCTGCATGGCCAGGGGATTGCATCATAATTAACAACAGGCCGTCCCGGGAGGGGCTGGCCTGAGGTTCAACTGCAGGCCTGCAGGAGGAGGGGCTAGAGGGGGAGCAGGGAAACCCCTGATTCCAAACGTTCACCCTTCTTGGAGTTACTGGCTCTTCCTTGGAGACGTTTGCACAAGACATGGCTGCAGCTGCTCAGACACGGCCTGACCTTAGCCACAGGGGTTCCTTCCGGGTGAAAGGTTCTGCCTTACCTGCGTGCCACATCTCATCAGTCACGACATGACCCAACACCAAAAACGAGCTGTTGGAGAGCTGCTTGGGTGCTTCCGTTCTTTGCTCACTCCTGCCCAGTGCTTTGAGATCCACCCAGTGTAATGCGAATGCCCAACAAGAAATTTTACATTAGAGTGAATACAAGTTCCACAACGAAGCCTTCCTTAACTTATTAGAACTGAGGTGGTTGGCAACACGCACAAGCACAAGGCTTCCAGAGCAGTGAAACCAAGTGAGACAGCCTCAAATTTAGAAAATCTGAAAAGAGATTAAGGAGCCTGCAGCTTTCATTCAAGACAAATTCTTACCTGGAACACGAGGGAAGGGGCTGTGGGCCTGGCAGTATGGCCATGGCTCTCCTGGGTTTCACAGCGGCCAGGAATGGGAAGCCTGTGCTAGGCTCTGATGGCCACCACTCACTAAGAGCATGCGCCTCTCTGGATCTCATGTACCAAAATACACCACTAGCTTCTGCAAATACTTAAAAAAATATCTCTGCATTGGGCATGCACAAATTTTTGCTATTGTCATTGTTCTGTAACCAAACAGCTTAACAACTGTGCTTCACTGGCGCTGAATTAGGTATTGGTAGGTACCTAAGTGATATGGAGAAACCAGACCATTTTATGGAAAGGACTTGAGTATCCCTGAAGATGTGGGTACAGATACCAGTGGGTGATTGTGCCCCACTGCTTGGCAAGGAGGGTTTAGGGCACACCAAGAAGCGCTGTGAGTGGTGCCTGTTTTTGTGGTTGTTGTTGGAACCACAGAGCAACCCAGCTCTGCTCTTATTCACACTGCAGGCAGACCCCTGGACCACCTTAATACCACCAGAGGAGAAGTACAGGGCTATTTGGCTTGTTTTCAGGATACTTTAGGACACACATCAACAAGGTGACTAGCTTGCCACCATGAGCAGGCTACCTACCTGTGGAGAGATGAGTAATAGACATTCACTGATTTACTACAAGGGCTGCATGGAAAGAAGACGTCAGAAAGGACTTAGTCCCAGTACCTGGAACATGAATATTAAGGACTGCGCTTAGCATGTGTAGTTGCCCTTCTGGCCACTTTCCATTAAGCATCTTTCACTTGTCTTAAAACGCACAGAGGTTCTTAAGCAGCAGACCTTCCCAAGGTCAACGCTGTGTTTTGAATGGGAGGTGAGAGAGGCTGAGACACTGTCAGCTGTCCCTCAGCTGCCTGCGGGGGGGGGGGGGGGGGGGGGAGGGGAGGGGCACGCAAATCCTACGAGGTTTTCCTTCTCAGTCCTCACTTGATTTCTTGAGCCTTGTTGTCATGGACATTGTAAAGATACTGATCCTACCTTGTCACTCGCCTACTTTAAACAACACTTCAGTGGGTACCACTTAGGATAAAGTCTAAAGCTCCTTAACAGTGTTTACAAAAGGCGAGAATTGATCTTGTGTAATCTCTCCACTATGCACGGGTGCATTTCTGTCTTATCGACCTTCCTCAAGATCCTTGATTGTCTCAGGCTCTTTTGTGCTCCCTTGTAGGCTTTGAACACTCTTTGGGGGCCTTTGGACTCTCTCTGTGCTTCCCCTGGGAAGTTGAGCCTCCCCAGGCTGACTTCAGGGCCTGACTTAAGCATCCACAGGTCCCAGGGCTCTCCCTGAGCTCTGTGGCTTGCGTCTGGTGCCCCTCTTGCATGCTGCCATACAAGCCTGCTCTGACCTGGTCCCAGTCTGTATAAATTCTGCTGGAATAAGCCAGTTACTGATCCATTATCTCCACAGGTCTATGAGTAACAGAAGGCAGGAGTTCCGCTTACTTCATTCTGTGCTGTACCTGGGATATTGTACAGAGCTTGATCCAGAGTAGGCACATGAATGTGGCTGCAGGAATAAAAAGATAAATGAATGCTTTGGTCAAGTGCTCCCGGAGTTCCCTGCTTGTCCATGCTTGCAATTTCCTAGCATAACAGATGTGATGATATAAGAAGTTCAGGAACAATGGGAAATGCAGTTTCTTTATATTTAAGTTTGTGTTATTTTCCATGATATGGTTTTATAGGTATAGGGATCCCCTGTCTACATCCCCTTCCTCTCTCTTCACCCCATCCCCTGCTTTGATCCATATTATTACAATAGTGCAGTCCTTCAGTAAATCACAAATCCAAAATTCTGCTTTTTAAGTGCATCATGACATTGTACGAATAGACAATGATAGAACGTCTAATATCGTATTGCCAATATTGCAATGTATCTTTACTTCCTAGTGTGCTAGTCTCTATTATACAGTTCATCTACGAGAATGTATGCATATACATGTTTACCTACATATCTGCTCATGTTGTATTTTGCATGAAGGCTGCTTTATTTCAGAGAGAACATATGCTGTATTTCCTTTTGGATTGGCTTATTTAACTGAGCATAACGGTCTCCATTTGGGATCATTTTGGTGCAAAGGCTAGAATTTCATTCTTTTTAATGGCTAAGTAGCAGTCATTGATGTAGATGTACCACAGTTTCTTTATCCATTTCTCTTTCGACAGAAACTTGGGTTGTTTGCCTATCTTTGCTATTGTGGATTGTGCTGTGTAGGTCACTTTCTTATATGCAGAATTCACTTCTTTTATCTATATTCCCAGGAGTAGGATTGCTGGGTCATATACAGATGAATTGTTAGTTGTCTTAGCACTGTCCATATTGACCTCCATGTGACTGAACTTCCTTGTGAACCAAGAGCCAGATTTAGAAGTCCTGCAAGGAGAGAAGGTTCCTTGGAATGGGCAAACACTGGCAAACCTTGTCTCAGAAGCTTTCCTGTTTTGTTCATAATTTTGCACATATGTGATTGTAGTTGGTAGATATGGATTCAGATGTAGACATGACGATATTAAACTACAGATTGAGATTTATTGTGAAGAGTTGACTTACATCATTGTGACAGCTACTAGAGAAGCTTGGAGCCCACAGGAGTGGCTCTTGGAATGGCAGGATGGGGCACTTGGGCATGTGCTGAGACTGTGGCCCCCACAGTGAGCTCCTTCTTCTTCTCAGGCCTCAGTTCTTATTCTAAAGCCCTTCAACTGCTAGAGTCAAGCTCACTAAGATGACACTAGGATATTCTTTTTAGCATAAACTGGCTATAAATCTTAATCATCTCAACAAAATAATCGCACCATGTTTTATTACATAACGGGGGACTATTGCCCATCATGGGCAATACTCAAAACTTTCCATTACACCTGGGGTCATAAGACCATGAGGCACATTGACAACCCATGTCTCCTGTTCCAAGTGACACACCAGTCTCTCTATGGGTGCACCTGCTGGCTATGGCCCACCTTCCTGCTATTGGAGGCACAGAAATTAGAATAGCTGTATCTTCTCCAAAGGCCTCTTCAGAAAGTGACCACAGAACATTGCCAAGGAGACAAAGCTGTGGCAGGATGGCTTTTACCTTAAAGTGAGCTGCAAAGAATCTGGAAAACAGTGGTGTTTTCATGATGCAAGTAACCCTAAGCAATCCCCAAAATAAGGAACACAAAGAGAAGCTCATTTTCACAGCCCAGGGGACAGATGGAGGTAGGCTCATGTGCAGCTTGGAGGTGTCAGTATGGCCATATGCTTGTTAGGGACTGGCTTCTATTCTGCATGGTCAGTGGGTAGGCCATATTGGTTGTTAAATATTTTGACTATCAACATTGGGCAGAGGTTAGACTCCCCTGGGCCCATGTGGTTTAAGCAGAGTAGCCATTTAAAATACACTCCGACAGCTTAGATAGTCAGAGGGCACATTAGTATTTGAGAGTCTCTAAGACGCAGTCCATTCCCACTTGGAAATGGGGAAACAGCTGATCCCTGGTGTGGTGACAGTTGTTCCAACATTTCAGTGCTGCAAAAATTTTTCTAGAAGGGTATCTCATGACCTGGGAAACTTTCTTCATAATTCATCAAAGTTGCAGAGACTCCTGGTTGCAGAAGTGGAACTTAGGTGCAGGAAACTGCATGCTAAGCTGGAAGGGAACTCACAGATGCTTGAGCCCAAACCCATTTCTCATGACAAGAACCAAAGCAGTGAGGAAAAAAGGAGACAATAGGGTCTGCAAGCATTTGAGCACATCCATACATTTTCTGTTTTCATTTGGTGTTCGATTCAGCCTTGGATTCAGTTTTGAATTTGCCTGCCAGTTGGCACTGTGTGATATGCTGTAGTGGATGCTGAGACTAGAGCACAGATGTATTTACTGTTGTGGTCAATATCACCACCATATATTCTCTACGGGCAAAGCCAGCTGCAGGAGTCCCACTACTGAGTGTCTTTCTCACAGCTAACAGAACCACTGACTTCTTATTTTAAATTTACAAGAGTGCTTATTTTAAAGATTTATTGATTTTATTGGAAAGGCAGATTCACAGAGAGGAGGAGAGACAGAAAGATCTTCTATCTGCTGGTTCATTCCCCAAGTGGCTGCAAGGGTTAGAGCTCAGCCAATCCAAAGATAGGGACCAGGAGCTCCTTCCAGGTCTCCCACGCGGGTGCAGGGTCCCAAGGCTTTGGGCCGTCCTCGACTGCTTTCCCAGGCCACAAGCAGGGAGCTGGATGGGAAGTGGAGCAGCCGGGATATGAACTGCAGCCATATGGGATCCCAGTGCACGCAATGCAAGAATTTAAGCATCAAGCTATTACACCAGGCCCACTGATTTTTTTTTTAAAACCAAGATGGCAATGCAATCAACCCTAGGGGTTGACTTGTGATTATCTTAAGATCAGCAATTATTTTTTGTTCAAGGGCCAGACAGTAAATATTTTAGGCTTTGTGACCAATAAATATTTGGTAATATTACTAACTTCTATCATTACAGTGCAGACATGTCTGCAAACAACACAATAAATTAATACATTGATCAATAAATAAATTAATAGCTGTGCCTAATGATGTTCTAGGAGATCTAAAACTTTACCTGCAAAGTGTTGTAAGCTGAATTTTGTCCAAGGATTGTAACTTTCCACTTTTGATTGTAAGTCAAAGGTATTGGTTTCAGAGCCTTTTCACACCCTTGAATACTTCTGAGGACATAAAATAGCTTTTAATTATGTGGATTATATACAGTTAAGCTTTATATATCAAAATTAAATGTGGAAATAAAATATTTATAGGACTCTGGACTCTAACATTGTCTATACCCTACAAAGTCATGATACACTTAAATAGCAGAATGATGGACTTATGACTGTCACTGAAGGACTATCCTTTTGTAATATTATTGGGGGAGACAGAAGGGGGAAGATAACTGGGGAAGGTAAAGGGAAAAATCCCTGAACATATGGAACTGTATCATGAAAAGCTAAAATTAGAAGAAAAATTATTTTACCTAATATAATAACAATGAATCTGTAACACATTAGCATAGATAATGTGTATTTTATAGAAAACAACAATGGCTTCCAAAGCAAACAAAAAAAGCAAATAATAACCACAAAGCCAATTAGTAAGCTGTTGCTGGCACTTTTGCAAATCTTTCTAATGTCTGATTTAATGTAAAACAAATGAAGTCTTATATACATCTCTTTCTCAATGTAGTGAGATTGGGTGGTTTCAGATCAATCCATTCAGAGACATGTAGAGTTAGAAAAGACGGCACCTCAGAGACCCTCTGAAACTTCTTACAGACCCTTGGAGACCCTCTTTCACCTTTGCTAGACCCTCAGCTTCCCAGTTTCCCTTGCAGCTATGGTAACCACGTGACCCAGTTTCAACTTCTCTGGTACTAGTAAATGAATTTGGACAATTTGATTAACTTCATAATTTCATTTTCAAAATGGGAATTATTTTGATGATGCCAGTGAGCTAGATTTTAGTATTATCTGCTTGGGATAGCACTCAATAGGGCTTACTTTCCTGATTAGATGTCTGCTCCCCTGCCCTCCACAAATGTATGGGCACAGTCCCTCCTTAGTTTGCCAAAGCTGTTGTTATACAAAAAAGGGGATAGCAGAGGAGAATGACAGCAAACAGGAGAATACTGGACATAAGAAATCATTGTCCCAAAATTAAAAATAAAATGGAAGGAAAAAATGAAATCATTGCCCCTGAAATCTGTTGGTTATATGCAGGGACATTGTTGAACCCAAGCCTTGCTCTGTTGTTAGGTTCCAAAGGACAGCGATGTGTGGCTGCTGCTCACTTCACCTGCCAAGTCCTCCCACAACATGCCTATCCCTGGTTATCTCATCAAGCACTACTGTAGGTACCACTGTGAAGGGGCTCTATGGATGTAATTAAGCTTACTGATGAGCTGAACTGGAAAGAGGAGAGAGAACGAGAGAGAGAGAAAGCAAGCACCAGAGGACTTCAGTTACTCAGATGGGTCCTATCTACTCGCCTGAGCCGAAAAAGGCAGACGAATTTCTCCAGTTGGGTTCAGAGCAGTGTAATAGAAGAGCAAAGCTGAAAAGAGAAGGATTAAGAGATCAGGGAGGTTGGATGCATGACAAGGGCTCAGCGGACTTTGAAGGCGAGGTAAGAGGAACTAGAGCAAAGAAACACATGTGCCTCTAAAAACGGAGACTGATCAAGCAGCTGAGGACCAATTCCTACAGCCTGAGGGCACTGAACTTTGCTGACACCTGACTGAGCCTGGAAGGTGGTTTTCATTCAGAGTGTGCATTGAAGAGCGCAGTCCTGCCAACATCATCATTTTGAGCTTGGTTGGATCTTGTAGGACTTCTGACCTTCAAGCCTTTGAGATAACAAATGGGGTTGTTTTAAGGAACTGGGAAAAAAAAAAAAAAGATAATTTGTTATAGCAGCAATAGCAAACTAAGATACCCTTTCCTTCCATTCCTGGCATGGATTCATCTCATTGGCCTAGAGTTTTCATACACTGAGCTGAACAATCTGTCCACCAAAGCAGAACACCTTCTTTTTATTATGCAGCACACAGTAGCCCCTCCTCATATAAGCTTAACCTGACAAAACATGTGATAGACTCAAACAATGCCTCATTGTGGCCTCTCAGCCAAAACCTCATTGATGGAGATTTTTTTTTTTCACCACCTGAAAGCAAAAAATGGTTGCATTGAAAATATTGCATTCTCTTTCCCTCTTTATTTTTCCTCTCGAAATTTTAACAGATCCTAGACAGATGAATGGGTTGTTTCCTTTATCTTCTAGGTAGCAGGAATCCAAAAATCTTCCAGATGCTGGAGTTCTGCCTCTCCAGGGGCACGGTTTTACTCCTTTTCCTGACTGGGGGGAATATCAAAGGTGGCTTAGAACCTGACTCAGTGCCAAATGGCTTTGAGGCTTCTGTTAATCCAATCATTCGGAAGCAGAAGCAGCAAGGTAACCTGCTCAGGAATCATATATGGCTGCTCTTTTTCCTCTTGTGGAAAGGCAGGGCAGATTATGTTCCCAATCCAGCCCTTCTCGTTCATTTAATATGCTCGCCTACAACAGCAATTCTCAAAGAACTTTTCTTGTTTTTCTCACTTGGATGACTCAGTGTTCAAATGAATGGTGACCTAAAACCTCCAGCCAAACTGATACCAAATTGGTGTCAGTTTGCAAAACCACCAGAAGCTTTAAACAAATTCATTATAGATCTGCCCCTTGGCTCTTCACCATTTGGTCTCAATGTTTAAGTTTGTGTCAGGCTGACGTGCTTTGCAACCTGTGTGGCCTTTGATTGTTTGTCTGGAAGATTATAGATTTGTCCCTGTGTTGCAACTTCAGTCATAGGGCAGAGGTGTTCAGTAGGGATCAAGTGGTAGCATTGTGTATTCTCCTCCTCTCCAGCTCAATTTCCTGTGCACCATGAGGGTCAAATCACGGAATAATGGGAGGAGGTAGAGAAGGGCTACATCTTGAGCTCTGTAATGAGTGTGTATGCACCTGTACCCAGGGCTCCTGTCTGTTCATCTTCTGAAATCCTGATGGCACCTCTGGATTGAGCTATGTCCCAGCCTGAACTGTTGCTTCTCTTCTACAACTATCTCCACAGCCAAAGTCTAATTGCACCATGGAGAGGGGCCACAACTTTAGGAAGCTCACATAAGCACCTTCCCTGGTGATTTTTTAAAATAGTAACAGTGGGTATATTAGTCAGTCTTTCATTACTATAATGAAACACATGAGAGAAATATGAAGTCAAGAGGTTTGTTGGCTCACAGTTTTGGAATTTCAAGTTCACTGTAAGAATGCCCCATGGGGGCTTCTGATGAGATGATAAAGGGCACTGGGAGAGCACTGTCAAGGGAGAGACTTCATGGTGAGCCAGGAAGCAGAGAGGTTGGGCCCAACACTGGGATTTTACAACAACCCTTGCTTAGACTGCCTAAGACAACAAGATGAAGTCCCATCTCTAATCACTACAATTGGGTTGTTCCTGTTCTCTCACACCATCTGGAGTGTGAATTTGACATTTAATGTCTTGTATGACTTCAGAAGCCAGATAATATGCAAACAATAGTAATGGGGACAGTGGGTGCTGTTCACTGTGGACTGGAAAGCACTCTAGCTTGAGTCTAGCTCCTGGATGCTTGATGAGTAGGCTGGGGATATCCTGCTTCTCATGTTTCCATGGCTGTTGACATGGTTTAGATGCAGTGTGCCATTACTTATCCACTGCATCCAATCATTCATGTTCATCAAGTTCTGCCTCTAAGCTGCTCTTCTGGGTGCTTCTGTTGCCTGTTTTGCCAGGCCATCTGAGCCTCGTGCCATTCTTAGACAGACCCAACCATTTCCCTCATCCTGTTTCTTTTCGCTGTTCCCTCTGTTACTCATGCCCCACTCTCACTTTCCCCAACAACTGTTCTTCCCCCCATGCTCAGCCAACTGTCAAAATTGTCTCATTTTTCAAGGTTTATATTCAGCTCCTATCATCCAGAGGTCACAGGAATCACCAGCCTAAGAAATGTCACAGCACTTTGTTCAAACTCTCTTTACCTTATTAATGGCCTTTCTCCTTTTTCCAGGCTGAACTCTGCATATTTGAAAATGTTGGTGGGCCTCAAAGCAATACAATCTCTCTGAAAGTGATATTTTCTAGACTTACAATATTAAGCATCAGCATCATCATCAACATGAGACTGACTCCAAAATTAGTTTCTTCAGCCTAGAACTACCTATGATTTCTATGCATGATCACACAAGTGCTTTTACTCTTTGCTTGCATACGAACAGTTTCTCAAACTCAGTAACATCTCACATGAGTTCTCGGTTTCACCTGCCCAGGCCTGCTCCCCATCGGGGAAAGGCAGCCACCTTCCCTCAGCTACTCAGGCTGAATCACCGTTCTTACCCTTGACCCCTCTCTTCTGCATCCCACACTCATTATTGTTATATTTAAATCTATTTAGGATGATGGTAAGTGGGGAGGGTTTAAAAGAGAGAGAGAGAGAGAAAGAGAACCCATCTGCTGGGTCACCCCAAAATACCTACAACCAGTCAGTCTGTGCCAGACCAGAACTAAGACCAGGAGCTGGGAATTCAATTCCAGTCTCGCACATGACTTAGGCCATTTTCTCCTGCCTCTGAGGGTCTGTATCAACAGAAAGCTGAGCTCAGGAGATAGAGATAGGGAATGAACTCAACATGCCAAAGTGAGAAATGTCCCAGATGGTATCACAACTGCCTGCCAAGCACCTTCCCTTAGAGGGATGTTGATAAATGTCAACATGCGAACATTAATCTCCTACTCAAAACCCTCTAGAGCCCTCCTCCTCACACAGAATAAAATTCACAGTCCTTCTTGCCTGTGACGCCCAATGGATGCTGGGCTCTGACACCGGCCATTCTCTTGCCTGGCACAGCCCAGTCAGCTTGGCCTCTGGCTTGCCCTTGAAAACACTAATGGTAGGCCTGCTGAAGACCTCTGTACTTTGCTTCCTCTACTTATGCTAATGTTTTTGCCCAGTTGTGCCACCTCAGTGAGGCTTTGGTTGACCAACTCTGTTAAATACAGTTGCAGATCCTTTACCTTAAGCTGTGTGAATGATTTTTCTTCACAATGTTTGCCTGAAATTATCTGTTCAGCTGTTCAGTGCTTGCTCTCCCCACCCCTAGTACAAGTGTGTTAGCTCCCTGAGTGCAGTAATGTGGTCTATTTCTGGTCACTGTTACAGTCCAGTACCGTGAGTAGTGCCAGGCACATATTAGGTCCTCAGTTTATTTGCTGCACTTGTAACTGAGTCAGTGAGCCTGCCAGACTAGTGCAATAGCATTTTTCAAATATGTATTTATTTTTATTGGAAAGGCAGAGAAGGAGAGAAGAAGAGACAGAGAGGAAGATCTTCTATCTGCTACTTCACTCCCCAAATGGCTGCGATGGCCGGAGCTGAGCCAATCAGAGGCCAGGAACCAGGAGTATTTTCTGGGTCTCCCATGTGGGTACAGGGTCCCAAGGCTTTGGGCCATCCTCAACTGCTTTCCCAGGCCACAAGCAGGAAGCTGGAAGGAAAGTAGAACAGCCAGGACATGAACTGGCATCCATATGAGATCCCAACACTTGTAAGAGGAGGATTAACCAACTGAGCCATTATGCTGGGCCCTAATAACCTTTTTTGCATTTGCCTAAGCCTGCTTTCTCCTGCAGCAGTAGTTTGGAGACAAAAGTCAAGTCTTAGTCCTTTGGGTCACCTAGACTGTTCACCCATGCCCTTGATCTTTACTGTGGAAGTGGGGTGGAAAGACTTGTCCGAGCTCTTGAGAGGTAAAGATGAGGACAAGCAGGTGAGTCTTCTCCGGGAGGACTTGGATTCCTGAGGAGGCTTGAGATGTGGTGCTCACCTTCTAAGAAGCACAGAGCAATCTGCAGAGGGGCGTGCCCTGCTTCCTTCCCTCAAAACTGGCCAAGGCTCAGGCCAATGCGGCCCTGCTTGTGTGGTGACGCAAGACTACCCTGGGATGAGCGGGCTAAAAGGGACAGATGGGCAGCCAGGTTGTGAAAGTCAACTTTCTGCAGCAACTTGCCCCCTTCTCAGGCTGTGGTGACACTGGCTGAAAGGAAAGGAGAAGGTATTCAGAAGGCCACTGCTAGGGCACAGAGGCAGACTATGGGTGCCATGCAGTCCCCTGGAAGAAGAGATTGGCACCCCGAATGCGGCAGCACCCTCACCAGGGAGCAGGACTGGGTGTCGCCAGCAGTGAGGGGTGACCAGCTCAGGCGAAGGCTAGTCCACAAAGCTCCCCAACCCTGTACCTGGCTGGCTGGTTGGCTGGCTGGCTGGCTGTCAGCAGGGTGGCCTGAATTCCCCATTTATTTTGCAGTTAACCCCAGTTACCATTTTGCTCTGCCTGGGCGACCTTGCTCCACCACCTAAACACAAAGCTATAAATCTTAGTCAGGACTTCTGGGTGTGGGGCACCGAAGCAACCCTGATGCTGATTCCTTAAGAAAACTCATTTCTTGTAATGTGAGCCCAGCTGAGGATGGCCACGTCAACTTATTAGACTTTTTCCTCGACTGTATTGATTCTGCTTACCCCGATGCGGCCCGTAATGCTGGCTAATGTTATTGACGAGCCATCAGTCTTGAGCAGAAGTGTGGGGCTTGCAGCTCTTTCTGGACCACAAAAACCTCTTGGTGGACAGTGATGGAGAGGAGCGGAGGGCAGTGAGTGGAGCTCTCCAGCCAGCTTCGTGGAGGCCGGCATGCATTAATGAAAGACGTACCCTTGGTGGCCAGAGACAGATGCGCCTCTCCAAAAGCCATTTATTTATGAAATAATTATGAACGCACAGTTGAATCATGGATTTTCATTACCATGTGTGTCCAACACTCTTTCCCAGTTCATATTTTGTTGGAAATGAACTGCTCTCGGTTACGGGGAGGGAGGGCTTGGGGACACCTACAGGCAAGCAAGCAAAGCAGTTTCCTCCATCTTCATTCAACCAACTCTCTGCGCCATTTGGTTGAAAGAAATACACCCGAGCTGGGTTCAGCCCCGTCACCAGAGGGAGTTGAATTTTAATGTGTTCTCAGAAGATCCAAAGTTTTCTACTTTCCAAGTCTGCAAAGAAAACTTTTCCCGGAAGGAACTCAGTTCTCTGGGACCAGCAAAGAGGAAGCAGCTGATGCTTGTGAGCGGAGCTGCAAAGGAGAGCCTTACCTCACCCTCCTGGGCGCTTTCAGAGCAGAGGCCTATAGCTCATCAGGTCAGTGTATTCAAGCTAGAGCCAAGGATGAAGGACGGTTCTGAGCCCCACCCTTTTCATTGCCTGATCTGGAGCATGACCCTTGGGGACCATTTAGTGTTGTATTGCAGGCCATGCATATCCATAGTGTTGAATCCAGCACATGGAGGAGAAAAAGTAAAAACCTGATGTCAGACTTTTACTCTTTGCTTTAGCATTAGGGAAAAAGGATAAAGAATTGGGCCAATCCTGCAAAAGTTAGAGTGGAAACTTCGAGAAGTCTTCAGTGAAGTTGGCTATGCAGGTAATTTTAGCAGGGCCACTGACAAAGGAAATGATTATACCAGTAGTTCTAGTGGTTTCAGGGCGGCTTTATTGCATGGGATGCTCCAGTGCCCTTACTGTGTGTCTTCCCAGTGCCTATTGGCCTCTGCCTCACCTGTGGTCCTTCATGTGCTTTTCCTCCCACTGGGTTGAAAATCTCTGGAGAGGAGGACAGGGACATGGCAATTTTAAAGCATAATAAATATTTTGTTTTAAAAAATATATTTAAAAAGTAAGGAGATTAGACAGAAATAGATTGAGTCAGGCAGAGAGAGTTGTTCCATCCGTTGATTCACTTCCCAGATGCCTGCAAAAAGCAGAGTTGAGCTAGGTCGAAGCTAGGAGCCTGGAATCCAATCTGAATCTTCCAGCTAGGTGCCAGAGTCCGACATTGGCTGTCTCCTAGGATGTAAATGAGCGGTGAGCTGGAATCAGGAACCAGAGCTGGCTTTCTGAGCAGTATATTAAGACACTGCCACATGTCTACTGCTGTGTCAAATTCCTGCTCCACATGATGACTATGAATCTTAGCACATGACAAGCATCCCCTGGATGACTGCTGGAAAAGTGAAGGTGTCTATATTCCCAAAGTCTGTATAATAGGCTATTACCTCCAACTATCTGCTGTCTAGTACTTCCGACAAGTTATTTGGTAAAAGTTGAAGTAATCTCCATCCACATTTAGCCGGGAAGGCTTTTATGAAATGATCGAATCTTCCGAATCTTCCCACTCCAACAAGTTGGAATGAGAGCCCCACAAGTACAACTCAGATAGAATGGAGCTACATCAGTGCAAAAGAAATGGGCTGCTAGCCAGACTGGGTCATTGGGGAGAAGACAGTTTTCCGTCTAAAGCCCCAGTCACGTGTATGTGTGTTCAAAGGCTGAGAGGCAGGAGGTGGTGAAGACAGAGAGACCCAAGTTAATAGAAAGGCAATCCCCTGTTCCTGCATTAGTTAAGCTTCCACAGTCATGTAAACATATAAACATCTACAAAATATACACACAAACCACGCTGGCAAACGCCTAAAGACACAATACTAATATGTAGAGGATAAGATTAAAAAGCAAGAGTAAGATTTTATTTTGACCTTTCATGGGGTGATCCCTGATTTTTCCAGTCTTCATTGACAGGGATAAGTCACAGATGTCATTCCCCTGTCATCCTCTCGACCTAACATCCTCTTAAATTTCACACCTTTTGGAGCAGTAGCCTCTCTCTGCTGGTGATTTCACACATTAATGGTTGGCTCAGTTACCGCATATGAGCTGGAGAACCTTAGGAAAGTTAGCCTGCTTCTTCCAATGTAAAATGAGAACAATACTACTCATAACAGAGATTTGTTGGAAGGATTAAATGATGAATGCATGTAAATGCTTGCAACTGTGCCTGACACGAGACAAGCATCCCGATCACTGTTCTGCATTATTTCACAAAGTACATATATTTTGGAGGAGGAAACAGACACTCCTGACAAATAATATTTTCCTTAGCTGCCAAGTAACCTGTAACCAGAACTGGAGTGTCCTCCAGACACAGTGCCACTGGGGTCATCCAAAGCTAATGACACCTTGTAAGGTCCTTGGTCTGTGGTCTTTTTTGAAGTCCCTAACACTCAAGGGATCACCATCTGTGAATGATTGATCCATTCAAGGCGACTCTCACTGTCTACCATTGTGAAGTTAAGGATGAGTCTAGGAATAGACGTGCTGTGAAACGCAGAGGTCATAACCGTGATCACCAATATTGGGTGTGTGGTGTAGAGCTTGGTGGCCTGGGGGGTGGGGAACGTATCTTGCCCTTAAAAAAAGGATTTTGAAAATATATGTGGTCAATATATCCCATTAATAGGAGCTGCAGAGGCTGCTGCACTCTTCAAGGTAATGACCTCCCCAAGGACAGGGGGCAAGGCTGCTTAATCACCTCCTGTGGACTCTGGGCATGTTTGTCTTGACTGGTCTTTTTCTTAGCTAATGGTAGCAAAATTAAGGACTTTCCAGCTTTTATTTCTTATTTCTTATGAAAGTCTTAAATTTTCTATTTAACAGCATAATGGGAAAATGTGGCCTTTGTTTTGTTTTGAGGACTTTGGAGTGTACATGTGAATGCACAAATGTGAACTTCCTGGCCCTAGAAATGTCTTAACTCACTCTCTTCTGCATTCATTGCTGGCAAAAGCATGTAATCCTTTGTCTTAGTCTCTGCATCTCACTAGAACACCCCACTTCGCATCAGAAGATGTATGGATTGAATGGCAAGAGAGTGTTAAGAGAAACTGAGAGCTTATGGATGAAAGAAAGGCTATTGGATGGGGTCAGTGAATTAAGTTGGCAGGAAGAAGTGGAACATTGCTGTCAATGCAAGTTGAATGGGGTAGACTAGTTGCCATCATTGGTCAGGCACCAACCCCTGGAAGGACACGTCTTAGACTCCAGCTAAGGCCAGTTCATCCATGTGGGTACTCCCAAAGTATTTGCTGAGTGTCTATTATAGAAATGGTATTATACTAGAACAGCTGAAGCAAGGTAATTCCTCCAGTTGTTTACTCTCAGAGAGTTGGGACCTAGTGGTTTGAAATCATTCAACTGACATAAGGACAATATTTGGGTTAAGTGGACCATTGTTGTGGCAGGATGAAAGAGAGAAGTCAGCTTTGGTGACACTGTCACCATGATCAGCTCCAAGTGCCTGCCGAGCGTCTACTATGTGAAGCACACATTGGTCCTGCCTCATTTCCTGAGCAGGTTAGAGAAGGATGCTAGTGTTACATCATGTCTATCTCTGTGCCATAAGGCCTGTCGAATGAAGGCATACATAAGTGAAGGGTTGGATTTAAATGGAGAAGTAATGGTTCTTTCTTTTAGTTTAGTAAATGTGTAAAAATCATCAATTATCTAAGCAAACCCATGCAATAATTTATCAACACTAAAACTGGGTGTCTCCACTGTCACTGCTTCTCTTCAGGCTCAAGACCCATTCAGTTCAATATTTGCTGTGGGTTCAGGCAAGGACTCAGAAATGCCTTGCCTCAGTCTGTCCCAATTTCAGGTCAGCATTAGGTCCTCCCGCTTCCTCCTCAAAAGCAAGCCTTCAGTCTGCTGTTTTCCTTGCTACATTTGCCTCTGTGCACTGGTTCTGGCCTTGATTATCTCTTATCTGTGCAGCTGTAATAGCCTCTGAGCAGACAGAAGCAGGGGATTCAGAGTCAGATGGATCCGAATTTGATCTCAACTCTACCACTTATTTGCCATTGAACCCTTGGGCAAATGCCTAGATCGCTTGGATTTCAATTTTCTTATCTGCACAATATGGAAAACAATACCTTAGCTCACAGGTATGTGAGAATGAAATGGAAGTGATCACATTGAGTGTCTAGCACAGGGTCACTGCCAAGGCTATTCTAACTCATGGGTATTATTATTAGATCTCCCACCTTCAATCCAGCTTGTATGTTGCTGCCAGATTAATCTTCCAAAAATACAATTCCAGTCATGTCACTTCCTATCTTTCTGTAAGAGATGCAATTGCCAACAGAGAAAGTCTGCTTGGGACAGGAATTACTTACTTTATTTTTCCCATTTTGAATGCCAGAATCTTGACTACAGAGTCAGGTAGCTCTTGCTCAGCCTACTCTCTCCATAAAAATACCTGGAGAGGTTCTTGAATGTACCAAGACAATACTAGGGTTTGTTAGGCCTAGTTGAACTCACCTAATGGGATGATACCAATATAATTTTCACAGGTCTGGTTATACATACTTACATGATGAGACAAGAATTTTTGGAAATGTTGACAGAATCCTTTCCTCCCCACACTCTAATTTTTCTGGCTCGTTGCCACTTTCAATTAGCTCAGTCATTCAATATTTATTGCCTGGGGGAGACAATGTGATAGGAGAAAACAGAGAACAGAGGAATTTCTTCTTGGCTGCTGAGTTCCAAAAATCTGAGCAACACTGGAGAAAGAAAGAAAGACCCAATTGACAAAAGAGAAAGAAGAAAATCTGTCTTCAGAGTCAATGAGGAGGAGAGCTGAAGGGAGAGGACTTTGCTTGGGAATATGCCCAGGCAATCAGCCCAGTCCCTAGTCCCCAGGAGCCCACCCAGAGGGTTCTACCAGTTCTTCTTCCTGCTCTCTTCTGAACACTTCCCTTCATAGCTTCTAGAAGGCTCTGGACACTCCTACAGGGAAAAATTCCTTTATGCTCTGAAACTTTGCCCTAACCCATTTGACTTAACTCCAAAAATTGGCCTCCCAAATGTTTTCCAGGCTAGCAAAAGATTCAGACACATTGTTACAATCGTCTATTACACATCAAATCCTGCACAGTAGGGTTCCAATTCAAGTTAACAGAACATTTCTGTTTCAATTAGATACACATTTATTTCCTTCCAGAGAATGGAGCTATAAAGGAAAGATGGCTGAGAGTGGGATTATTTTTGAAATAGGAATATATGCTTTGTGCTTCATAAAATTAAGACCATGTGGGTGATATGAAAGTGAATTCCTGACTTGGTCAAAGAAAGTACTTGCCCCTTGCCTCATGATTAGGGGACGTCTCTTCCAGAGTCATCTGCTCAGTTGAGGCTTCCAGAAAAGTGCTAGGAACAGAGATGATCTTGCTGCCTAGGCAGATGAGACAGCCTGAGAACACTTTCCTGACAGACTGCCCATTGGTGTCCATGCTTCCTGTGGCATGGTCCTGTCCCACGTGGACTGTGGACTTGGCCACAGAAGGTGCTTGGCCAGCCAGGTATCAGCAAGCAAGAAGCTAGCAGAGGCTTGATAAGAGATCCCATGTTGGTCAATGATCTCTTTACTTGCTGATTCTCATCCTTTCAAACCATGATCTCCCTAGCCTTGAGACTTCTAGTTGCTGTTAAGGAATGATTGGCAAAGTACTGATGGGTTCATATATGCTGCAGCATATTTAGCAGGATTTTGCCTATTGTCTATGGAATTATGGTTGCCCTAAAGCTGGAAATAATGAGCAATAAATACCCCTACATTCTAAAAAACTGATGCTAGAAACATTTGCAACATGTATCTAACAGATGACTGAATTTTTTTCTTGAGCTATAATCCATCCTTCAACTCCAACCTACGTAAAACAGTGACAGGTGGCTCAGTGTGATAGCCTAGCAGCTAAAGTCCCCACCTTAAATGCACCAGGATCTCATATGGGTACTGTTTCTAATCCTGGCTGCACTGCTTCCCATCCAGCTCCCTGCTAGCGGCCTGGGAAAGCAGTTGAGGATGGCTTAAAGCTTTGAGACCCTGCACCCCGCATGGGAGACCTGGAAGAGGCTCCTGGCTCTTGGCTTCAGGAAGATCTTCCTCTCTGTATATCTGACTGTCCAATAAAAATCAATCTTAAAAAAAAAAAAAAAGCAATGACAGGCACTAGGGATTTGTGATTAGGTTACAAAGCTAGAGTCAGACAGCCTGAGTTCAAATCCCTACCATAGAACTTCCCAGATTGTGATTTTGGTCAAGTTCCTCAACCTCTGTATTTAGATTTACTTGGTTGTAAAATGGGGTGATGACAACATTCACCTTATAGGAAATCTGTCAAAAGTCAATGTGGCATTACCTATGGACCTGGTAGCTTCATATGCAGCATTCTTCCCCAGCTTAATGTATAAGCCTGAAGATATAGCTGTCCTTGGCATAATCAGAATGAGCCACAAACCTCTTGAAACAGAATCAGCAGCCTAGAGGAGGAACATAGATTTCCTACTAGGGAAAGATTGGCAAGTGGGCCCTCCATCCCTTGGATGAATGATTGAACTGAAGAACTCCCCAGACTCTTCCTGGGCTACATGGGACTGGACATATTGAGGGTATTCTTGGCAAACTTAACATGGAAACCCTGGCTCATTGGAGCGACCTGGACTGGAGAAATCCAAAGAAGGAAGAAAAAGAAAAGGTAAGGCAGGTTCGGGCACACTTGCATGGTGTGAAGAGTGAAGATGCTGAGTTTTCTCCCAGGTAATTGGACCCCGGGGGCCATCTTAGGAGTGGTGCCTCCTGGATATGACTGTGCCTAGGAGGGTGACCTTTCCAGGGTGTTGGGTCTCCAAGGAAGATAGGGCTGAGGGTGGGGATGGAAGAAGGCACTGAGGATGCCCATGGAGGACCCATGGCAGTTTTGGAGATTGTCCAACAGGCAGATCTCAACCATAACCGCTAAGTCTACAGACCTTTGTATTCTTGCTATTGATTGAATATTTGGGCCTTTTCTGTCAATTTCCTATGTTGAAACCTCAGCGTAGCATTTGCCATTTGGAGGAAGAGTCGTGGTTGGGTGACTGTGATAAGAGAACCACACCCTCAGGAAGAAGTTTAATACCTGCTATGTTCTGAATGTCTGCAACCTCCCCACCACGCCCCCACCACCAGATCCATTCTGAAGTTGGAAGTGAATCTGCACTGTGACAGTATGACAAGTTGGAGGCAATTAAGTGCTGAGCACTTTGCCTCGGGGTTGGGATTAGGACCCAAGGGAGCTGCCTTGTCCTTTCTTTGTCATGTGAGGGCATAGCAAGGAGCCACAGGCAGGGCCCACAGCACCCTGTGAATTTCTTGGCACATCAGTCTTGGACTTCCCAGCCGCTGGGACTGGGAGAAGCAAATTGAATTGCTTACAAGGTTCCAGTTGGCGGTACTTTGTTAGGTCAACCTGAGCAGACTGGGACTGCCTTTCACCACGCTTCCCTCTTCCTGCCACAGCCCTGGAGCCAGAAAAATTGAGGAGGGGTTCTGAGGACAAACAGAAACCTCCTCCTTCCCAACTGCCAGCTTCTCACAGGGGCTGGTGTTGAAGGGAGGGAGCACTTGAACTAGATGAGACACTGATCTTTACTTGTAGAATGATTTAAATTTTGAGAAGGAGGCTGTCCTAAGGCCCCAGTGTGGTTGTAACTGTTCTGTGCTCAGTGTGAGATGCCAACCTGGGAGCAGGCTGCGCTTGGGGAGTGTGCGACAGGCTGCGGTCGGGGAGAAGGCTGTGGCTGCAGTGTATTCAGTTACATTGACAAAATCTCATTCTGTTCTCACCACAGCTCTGACAGGTAAATTTGTGCATTCCCAGCCTTTGGAGGCTTAGCATGTCACTAACTTGCACAAGGTGCCACATACACAGACACATACATACAGAGCAAATGGGCAAGTTCAAGTTCAGATCTGACTTTTCTGACTGCCAGGCAGGAGCTTTCAAATGCTCTGCAGGCTAAATACTGCCTCTCTGGCCTTTGATTCCCTGACACCTGGCCCCGTCCCCAACACACAACAAGTGTTCTCTCCCTGCTGTGCATTGGTGGCTTTTAAAAAGATTTATGTATTTTTATTTGAGTCACAGAAAGAGAAGAGACAGAAAGAAATATCTTGCATTTGTTGGCTCAGTCCTCAAATGGCCACAATGGCCAGAGCTGAGCTGAGCCGGATCCAGGAGAATGGAGCTTCTTTCAGATTTCCCTCGTGGGCCCAGGGGCCCAGGAACTTTGGTCATTCTTTGCTGCTTTTCCAGACCACAAGCAGCGGGCTGGCTTGGAAGTAAAGCAGCTAGGACACAAACTGGCACCAGTGTGTATCAGCACTGCAGGTGAAAGCTTAGCATTCTAAGCCACAGTGCTTGTCCCATAGTGTATTTTTTTCCCCCGTCAGCAGTCCCCTGTGCCCTCATTGCATTCCAGATGGGTTAGAAAAGCAGAAATCTTCAGAGCCAGATTGGGATGCTGGCAACCACAGGAGGTATTGGCTGTGCTCTGCTCTGCTGGTCTTAGGTTCTCTGCCCCACCTCCTAGCACCACCATCACAAATCTATGTGCTGGAGGAGCCATGTTAGCTTATGTTGATGGGGCTGTGGAGGGGCTCTGGCAGCAGAGAGGCACCACAGCCTTGAGCACCTGTTCTGATGCTCGCTCAATGCTTGGTGTTAGGAAATACCCCCGAGTGTCCTGAAAGACTTGAGTACATCAGTAATGGTGCCTGTATCTGTTTGCCTTCTTTCTGACTCCACCAGGGGCCATTGGGTGAGATGGGCGAGGGTTGCAGGTGGTTGGCGGGCGAGGCGGCCAGAGCACTAAATGGAATTTACCTTCTGTGTAACAGGCTGCTGATTGCCTGGGTGGCAGGAGAGCAGCCCCAGGGTGAATCACCCGGAACAGAGAGGGGCCACGCTTCCCAGCACCCTGGGCTTGGAAGTGTTTTGTACTTACATTTGACTGCGGGTGTGTCTGATGTTCTGGGAATACACATCATTTCAAACAAAAGCTTGAAGCCACACACTGAGAAGAGAGTCCCTGGAGGTCTGGAGAAACTGTTCAATTTCCCCCGAGCTGCCCCCAGAGCAGCTCCTCCCCATTTGGACTGCTGTTTTACACAGCATTCTCTCAGCTAACCTTCCATTTGATCCTCACAACAACTTCCACCCCTGGCCCCCACAAAAGATGGAATAGGATCATTATTTTACAGAGTTCTCAGAGCCTCCTTGTCAGGAAAATCCTTGCCTGGGGTCAAACAGCCATAGGTGGTGACACTAGCCAGCATTCTGGCCCGGTTCTCCCCTGCACCGCCGTCCAGAATGGGCCAGCCAGCCCTGGCCACTCCTGGGGTCAGCGCTAGTTCTCAACCTGCAGCCGAGCCTGGGAACAGGGCCCTATTTGCTTTGGAAGGGCGGGCAGGTCCTGGTGTGTATAAGGATTGCTTGAATGATGCTGTTATTTGCATCTCTCTTTCTACTGAGATTAGTCTTGAGTTTTGAATCCTGTGGTCCCATCTGTAGAGATTTCTTTATAGGGAGAATTCAGATCTGGTGCTAAAGCTAGATGTCTAAGGTATTCCTCTATGGGGAGATGTCTGAATCATTTTTCAAACGGGGCACATTGAAAAGAGCCTGAATTTCCATGAAGGGGCCTTTTAAAAATAAAATAGGAAATTAGCACATATTGAATCAATGCAAAACTCACTTAGTGGAGCAATGAATGATTTGAGAAGATCTTCATGGCTATTGTTCAAAAGCAAAATAGATCACATAGACAGTATTTCAGAATGGTCTCAGTTTGCTTTGAGAGGTATTTGTATCCCTGAACATATATTGACAAATAGCCAGAAAACTATAAACCACCATGATAATGATACCTATTTCTAAAGGAAAAGATTCTGAATGATTTTTATTTCCTTCTTTTTGATTTACTACTATTTTAAGCACTATGCACTGAACATGAGTTAATTTTGCAAAATGAAAATTTGTAATAGTAAAGAATTGCCTCTATTGTGCTGGTCATTCTTCAATTCAGTCACTGAACACTGTTGGTCAATGTGTGCCGGAGGTTCATGATGAATTCAGAATTCAGTCTGCCAACCTTGTATCATTGTCAGTTTCCAGATTGTAGGGGTCATCTTTTTAGAAGCAAGCCAATATTTCCTGAGCATTCACTGTGTGTAAGGCTATACCTGCTTCATTTCACCGAATCCTCAGTTTCACTCTAAGGATGGGAAGCTGAAGTTTGAGGGGTTAATTAACTTGGTTAAGGTTGTGCAGCCAGAATCATTGAAGTGCAAGCTTGCACCCAGCTCACCCTGAAGCCAAGTCCTGGCTGTCTTTACCAAGACCTTGACTGACTCTGTCTCATAAGGATCATCTGATGAGCTGCAGGGGCTCTGCTGGGTGCCTGTCCCCAGTTGCAATTTAACTTTAGTGTTTGCAGGCCTCAAGAAGGGGTGGCTGCTGTGTCAGGAGCAAAACTAATGATGAATATTTTGGGGTTCTCCATCCTCCGGGAGACCCCAAATCAAATAGGAGGCACAGTGATTCCCCTGGTGCTATCGTAAAGGCAGCTGGCTTGCCTCACCTGCTCCCTGTGTGCAGTGGGTCTGGATCCCATACCCCTCGGAAATAGCACCAATGATTCCTTGGAATCATGCTGCAGTACAGCAGAGAACTTTGGCTGAAAAAAAAGGAATTTTCGAGTGAGCATTTAAAATTTTGAACTCCAAAGGAAAGCATAAAAGAAATAAAAACCAAAAACAAAATAAAAACCCACCAGCGGGCTGAGCTCTGGGGATCAAATATTCTCTTTGTATCGTGCAGAGAGAGGCGTGCAGCCAGGCTGGGCTTTTCAGATGGCCATGCAGAAAATGCTCCTGGGCACTCCCTTGAAAAACTAAATCAACATTATTTTAATTTGTGTTCCCTGCTTCCCCATTCACAATGGAGGAGAAGGTGTGAGCCGAAGCAGCAGCATATTTCTCTTACAAGTTAACTTAACATGCAGTATGCAGGGGATTACTCGGCACTCACTCAATACCACAGCCCAGAGCTTTATAGAATTGTATTGATTTTAGCTAAAGCTGTTTAATTTTTTTTTGCTTTAATTTTCTTTCCTTATTTGCTCATTAAGTTGAGCTGTGAAAGGGGTGGGTGACTGAGGACAAGAGATGCTCCTGGGATTTCAGTTTAGTGAGAGGGACACTAGGGAATGTGTCTGGTCCCGCCATGGACAATGCACATGGCCCATAGAGTAAGGGGAAATAGAATATCCATCCTTCTCCTCACCCAGATATTCTTTGCTGCAAATATTCATGGAGTAAAGATTCTTTAGTGCATCCAATGAGCAAAGTTGGGATGATTCTGCCATGGATATGACCCACAGGGATCTTACTGTCTAGTAATAGAGAGAAAAACATTCATTCAAACTGAGCCACACGAGTGTCAAGATAATCAAATGAAATATTTATTTCTGCTGTAGTAGGATGCCCAGCATTATCAAACTGTCATTTTTTTCCTACGAACCTCTAAAACATTTAACCACAGGGTCATCGCCACTCAGGCTCATCAGGGACTTAAATGAGACTTGCTTGGGCCGGGAAATCATGGCTAGAGCTGGGCAGAAACTATGGTAGGCTGCAGGGACCAATGGGCTAGGGCCAGTGTATGCGGGCAGGAAATTTTGCCCCACTTCCTGTCCCATCCCCCATATTGCTTTCCCTCCCAGGTCAGGAGCATGACTTCTGAAAGGGAATCCCAGGAGTGTCTGGGTGGGTGATTAGGCTCCCATGCTTCCCTGCTGCGGGCTGGAAAGGGAGCTGTGGTTGCACAGAGCACTGTGGTCTGCACTTCTTGAGCCCTCCCCCACCTCCCCCCCAGCACCAGGACTCACCTGGTTGCAGAGGAGCATCTATGGCACTGTGTAGCAGGAAGGACCATGGTGATGGTGATGATTGTCAAGGATGCTGATCTGGACTCACCTCTTATTTTCTGCTACGGTTGAAGTCCTCAGATCCCTGCAGGATCCAACACAGAAGAGGAACGAAGCCAAGTAATAACAGTAAGAACAAATGATATTTATTGAGCTTTCTTACGTGTCAGGTACTATTTTTTTTAAAAGATTTATTTATTTACTTATTTTATTGGAAAGTCAGATATACAGATACAAAGAGAGACAGAGAAAGATCTTCCATCTGCTGATTCATATCCCAAGTGGCTGTGATGGCCAGAGCTGAGCCAATTTGAAGCCAGGGGCCCGGAGCTTCTTCTGGGTCTCTCTTGTGGGTGCAGGGTCCCAAGGTTTTGGGCTGTCCTCGACTGCCTTCCAGGCCACAAGCAGGGAGCTGGATGAAAATGGGGCTGCCAGTATTAGAACTGGCATCCACATGGGATCCAGGTGCATTCCAGGCAAGGACTTACCCACTATGCGACTGCACTGGACCGCACTCAGTCCATCTGAGATAGTTTCCATGATGACAGTACTGAAGGCAAAAAGTCCCTTGTTGGAGATTACATGGTTGGTAAGGCATGGAGGAGGATTTGAACCTTGTCATCCTGGTTGTAGGACCCCTTGCTCTCCACTGCTATGCTAATGACCTTGTTCTGATGCCCACATATCTGGAAACATGTTCCTTGGTGAATATTTGCATAGTAGTAATTGTGGAAAAGTGATTAAATCTGATGTTATTTGCACACTAGTGATGTGGGGCAAAAACACATCAAGTGCAAAAGTGACACACAAGAGAATGTCACTTTAGTCTAGTGCCTACCTAGGTCACTGATGATGGAGAAAAATTGTGGTTTAGTGGGGTTGTGAGAGAACCAGTGAACACACAGGAGAGAAATTTAGCATTTTCTTGAAGATGAGTGAATATTGGAGCTTACATTTGGAGAGAGTAAGTGGTTCCCTTTGGCATGGGAGAGTCAAGTGGGGGGAGACAGGCTAGGAAAGAGAGGTTGCATCTTTGCTGCAGCTCAGGGCTCAGTACAGTGTTCCATCTCATGTGCTGTGTGGGCTTGGCAGCAACCTTCTGGACTGTTCCATCAAATGGATACTCAGAGTCAATGGGAATGAGATCAAGGAGATGACCTAGTAGCAATGTCTGCCACTGGCCAAGACTCACCTTTCTCACATCTTGTCCTAGGGTTTAACAAAAGTGAGGTTCTGCCACACTAGTGGACGTGTGCCTAAGCTGTTTACCAAACAGGTGGGCTTTCTAAAGTGTAGGACTAATTTCTACATGCTACCTATTATCTCTTTCCCTTCCCCAGCATCGATTTTATTGAAAGTTATTGGAAATGGCAGAAACAACCATATTTGGTGGTGGCTAGACTGCTGACTGTTTATGCTTCTGATCTGGCGCTGCAAAGAGTCTGATCCAATGTGTAGAACTGTATGGATTCCTGAGCTCCAAGTTCAAGGCTTAGCATTATAATTAAAACTGGGGACAGGGAAAGGAGGCAGTCTCTAGAATCTCTTGGGATTTATCATACAGCCCAGAGATTTTTGTGAAGAAAAAGTAGAATAGTCTACATGAAAATACCATGACAGCTAAAACATGCTTTTGTAGTTTAACACAGTATTATATTAATGTCAGTGGTTGGGGGCTATCCTATCATTTTATGTGCCACCAAAAAAGATGCTGCCAATTGCAGTGTTCTGTCTCCTGTCAATTATATTCTATTAAGAGGGATGTGCAAGAGGAAACTGTAACTTAGCGGCAATAAAATATCATAGGTAATGACAAAGCTGCATCCCTCCATTACAAACCCCTGCTTACACAAGTTAAAAATGCATTTTCTATGATTCAAGATTGTGTTATCATTAATTTTGTTTTGTATTTATTTTTATCTTAGAGGCAGACAGAAGGAGAGAAGTCTTGCATCTGTTGATTCACACCCCAAATGCCTGTAACATGGGACTGAAGCCGGTAGTCAGCAAACTCAAGCTGGGGTTCCCACATCGGTGACAGGGATCCAAGGACTTAGGCCATCACCTGCTGCTTTCCAGAGTGTGTATCAACAGGAAACTGAAGTCAGGAGCCAGAGTTAGAATCAGAAGCTGTGCCCTATGGTGTAGGGTGTGTTTGTCCTGGATGGCATCGTCTCAGCTAGGCTAAGCACCTGCCTCCAGCTGAGATTCAGAAAGCATCTATTTCTACAGTCATGAACAACTCACATTATATAATACAAAAGTGGATTTGGGACATTTGGGACATTTGCTGGAGAGAGAGAAAGCTCTTTCAGGGAGATTGTCCCAATTTACAAGGAGTATGAAAACTCTGTTTTGACTCTTCATTCCGTTACAACTAGCTGTAAATTATCTAAGCTGCCAAGCAGCCCTGACGAAACACTTACTAGAACTAGTTCAAGGTCAGGGAGCCCTGGGATTCTGCTGTGTGACACAGTCAAGCTGTGCGAGATGTCAGCCAGGGGCTGGACATTGGAGCATGTGAGGCCCAACCTGATGACCACAGGCCTGGAATCCGTCCCTCTTCATTTGATTATTTATGACCCCTTGACAATCAATTATGAGAACACAGACAATTTTCTGGCCCAACAAGTCCTCAAGTCCTCTTTGGCGGGAACAGACATGCAGTATTCCCTGGAGGAACTTTAGGACCATCTGCCTACTTGAGTTCATACAAACGTGGGGATTTCTGATGAAGAATTCTCCAAGACAGGTAAAAGTCTGTATTAGTCAGGACTCCCATTTGCAAGTGACAGAAGCTCTAACTGGCAGCGGGGGGCGGGGGTGGGGGATTGTGAAAGTTCTGAGAGATGCTTTGAAATGTGATGCTGACATGGCTACCTATGCATGTCACCTCCTCCCAGGCAAGCAGCTACCATGATTGGTCTGCCAGAACTCTACTCTTCTGGAACATCCATCTGACATGAGAGCATTACTGACAGCATCTCCTCTTGCTGTCTTCTAGCAGTTAGCCACCAAATAGTGCTTGAAATCTTTTGTCTAGCTCCAGTGGGAAAAATCCCAGGGAAGAATTCTGATTGGTCTAGAGTTGAATTCTGTACTACTCTTACATCAAGCAATGTGGCTAAGAAACTAGTACTCTATGACTTTAGAATCCGAAGTGGGACAGTTTCCTACAAAGAAGTAAACTGATACCCCAGAAGAAAGGAGGAATAACAAATGCTTTTCAACCATCACATTTATTTTGAAGAAGTTCCTTCGTGCTACAAAAAGGAAAAGTCTAGAGTGTGGCTGGCAATGACATAATCCTGTAATAATAAGTATCAGGCAGAGGTAACCCACTAATCAGTAATGGGATGTTGGAGTATCTACAAATCCATGATCTCCCTGTTAGGGAGGACTGGCATGCCTTTCTGTGGAGGAGGCACTTTGAAAGGCGAAGTGTGTCTACACAACGGAATCCTGCCTCACAGAATACTGAGAGAATATCTGAATGTTTTGCCAAGTTCAGCCTCTCCAAATGCATTTATGATTCAGAGCACAGTAGTGTGAATGGGCCAGGATGGTAGAAGCACTAGGTTTGATTCTACTACACTAATCTATAAACAGACCTTTAAACTTCTCAGGAAACTCAAGCACTTCTGTGCTGTTGACCAAGGCTTCTCGTAAAGTCTGTGAAACTCATCTCTTTGGTTAAGGATGCTTCAGAAGATGATTTTTATTACTTACAAGGACTTAGGAAAACCATTTCATTACTCTAAGCACCAGGAATGGCTGGGTTGTTTTCTTGCATAATTGTTTTATTTATTTATTTTTAAAGATCTGCTTATTTTTATTGCAAAGTCAAATATACAGAGAGGAGGAGGGAAAGAGAGAAAGATCTTCCATCCCATGATTCACTCCCCAAGTGACTGCAATGGCTGGAGCTGAGCAGATCCAAAGTCAGGAGCCTGGAGCTTCTTCTGGGTCTCCCACATGGGTGCAGGGTGCCAAGGCTTTCGGCCATCCTCAACTGCCCTCCCATACCACAAGCAGGGAGCTGGATGGGAAGTGGGGCTGTCGGAATTAGAAAGGGCGCCCATATGGGATCCCGGCGCATTCAAGGCAAGAACTTTAGCTACTAGGCCACTGTGCCGGGCCCAATTGGTTTATTTTTAACTTATGGTCATTCCAGCTCATTATTATCAGGGTATTTCTTAGTTTCCCTTTTATAAGAGTTGCTGGGAAGTTCAAATAAATTTATTATCTGCTTGTAGTTCAACCTTAAACCCTTAATGGTAGGCATTCAGTGAATGAGCTTCTTTATAATTCTCAATTCCATAACTTTCTTTTCCCTTTGTCTCAATAGTGAAAAAAAAAAGGATGCATTTGTTTGAAAAAGCTTCAGGGAGAAAGGGAGAAACACAGATGGAGATATTGTCCAAACTCTGGCTTACAATGGCCAGGACGGAGCCAGGTTGGAGCCAAAAGCTCCTTCCAAGCCTCTCAGGTAGGTGGCAGGCACCAAAACACTTGTGTCATCCTCTACTGCTTTCCCATGCCATGCATCAGGAAGGTGGACCAGACGTGGATCAACCAGGACTTGAATCAGTGAGCATGTGTGATGCTAGCATTGCAGGCTGTGGCTTTACCCACTACACCACACCACTGATCCTGTCTAAACACTTTTTAAAGTTTTTATATATTAAGTTTTACTTATTTGAAAGACAGAGTCACAGGGAAAAAGGCAGAGATAAGTCTTCCATGTGCTGAGTGACTCCTCAAATGCATCCAGAAGCCAAGGTTGGCCAGGTTGAAAGTGGGAGCCTGGGACCTCATTTAATACATTCATGTGGGTGGTACAGAACCCCATGCTTATGCCATCACCTTCTGCCTCCTGAGATATGCATTGGCTGGATTGGAAAGTGGAGCAGGGACTCGAATCAGGGTTTTCTAAAATACAGTGCCAGGTGTTCCACTTGACATCCCAGCTGCTGCAACCAGTGCCAACCATTCTCGCAATTCAAAATGTGTCTAAGAGTGATTTAATCTTGCATCTTCATGAGTCAGGTTAAAATTTTTTTAAGGCTAAGGTGGACACAGGCTGTGGTTTTCACACCATTTTGCTCCTGCACTCACTCCTAAGTGAAAGGTCCTAAAAGAATGAAAACATGATAGAATTTTGATGTTTAGGAGGTAGGCCTAGTAAAAGGTTCTTAGGTAACTGAAGCTGTGCCCTTTGAACACAACTCTTGTTGAGAGTTGGTTGGCAGAGCCCAAGGCAGGACCCACTGTCCTGTGTGCTTCCCAGCCGTTCCTGTGGTCCATCCCCGGCACTCACTTTCTCTGTTGTTTCCATCCATTGCACTCATCAGAGGACAAAGAACTGGAGCCGCTTGATCTTGGACATGAACCTTCAGAACCATAAGTCAAAGCAAACCTCTTCTTTATAAGTAGCTTCTATCAGACATTTAATTGTAGTGACAAAAAGCTGACTAATACAGGATTTACAGGTCTTGAATCATCTTTCAGGGAGAAATCTTTAGGTTGGCATGTTAAAATGAGTTCTTGGAGTGTTTTTCTTCCTGAAACCAAGTTGATGTCTCTTTGGCATCTCAGATATGTCCTTTTACAGATTTTAAACTCACCTGCCTTCCATTGGTAACCAACTATTGTAAACTTGATTTGCTTCTTAACACTTTTATCCTTGAAAACAGTCTTGGGAGGTAAATGCATTTTATCACAACAATGAAGTCCAAAAGAGACTTTGGTTTCATCCTCTACATTACTATTCCATGTTCAAAATTGTATTCTGAGCTTTTACCAATTTGTAATTGCTGAGAAATTTGTAGTTAACAACAAATCTCAGATGTTTAGCCATAGGCATTTAAAATTCCAGCCACAATAATGAAGACAAAACAATTACTATCTGCAGTAATGATCCACAGCAATGGCTTTTGAAAGAATGACTAGCAACTTTTATTTCTATGATCACAGAGTGGGATTGAAACCCTACGGAAGTCAGCCAAATGTAAGCCTACATGAGCCACTCATTTCTCAATTCAGCGCCATAGTGAGTGCTTTTCTGGGACACTGGCTGGTGTCTTCAGTGTGAGCCATAGGGTTCTTACCTCTCTTTAGGAGTATTTGTAACCTTATATCCAAGGTGTGCCCTTACTTGCACCCTGTGTTTCTAAAGTTTCTCCACAGACTCAGTGAAGAAGGCAAACTTCACTGCAACCTGTGTCATGTTCTTTGTGCAAGTTCACATTCTGGTTGAAATGATAACTATAAATATTTAACATCCTGAAAAGCTGTGGCTTTCCAGCCCCAGTCGTCTGATGGGAGACAGCACCGCATGCATTAATTTACAACACTTTTTCATTTCAAACTGATCAATAATATTTCATAAGTTAGGAAACCAGATGGCAGGATTTTGGTGGAGAGAGGAAAAGAACAGAGGAAAGAAGGCTTGAAGACCTAAGACCTGATGCTGACAGAAATGGAGGAAACTGCTTTGTGTTGGGAGCTAAGTTTTTCTCAACGATTTTCTAGCTCGTAATTTTATTAAAAGAAGCACAATAATTGCTTCACTGCCCTTCATTCATCTTTTAAAATTTAATTAATTAATTTAAGAGCCAGTGAGATAAAGAGGGAGTGCCCATCTGGTGATTTAGAGTCCTGAATGTCTAAAATGGCTGGGATGGGGCCAGTGTCAAGGCAGGAGCGGGCAATTCATTTTGGGCCTCCCATTTCAGTTGCAGGGACTCAACTGCTGGGGCCACCATCTGCTGTCGCTCATGGTGTAGTTTAATAGGAAGCTGGAATTGGGAGCAGAGCTGAGACCCAAACCCAACACACTGAAATGGATGTGGGCATTCCAAGAGGCATTTTAATCGCTAGGCCAAATGCACACCCTAGTTTTCTCTTAATCTTGACAGAATTTTTCTCTCCTCAAACTGAACAAATTAACATTATTTTGAGAAGACAATGTTAAGGACATCCTTGGGTTATCTGCACCCCATTTTTTTCTGTCTGTCTCTGTCCCTCACATGTACACATACACATCCACGCATACCCTGCAGGCAGACGGGCTGAAGGATGCTTTGCTCCAGGTACTCACAGACAATAATGAGGGAAAGGTTCTGTGTGCTCTTCAAAACTGGACAATGTGTCTGTGTATTTGACCCAGGTGAACTAGACAGTATTTTGAGAAAACCAGTCCTGACTTGACATTTGCATGACACTGAATGATTTATTTGAATGCCATCATGTAAGTGATTGCTTTTCTAGCTTACAGACTGTTTACTTCTCACAATTTCTCCTTTAATCCAGAAGAGAAATGATCAGGAGGGAAGAAGAGATAGGAACTAACTCACAACAGATGCCTATGTCCTTAGGGGCAGGGTGGGTGTTTACTCTGAATGTTTTCCCTCACTATGGTCTTAAGTCAACTTCCAACCGGCAAGCAAAAGAGATAGGCAGAGATAAGTTCTTCTTTTTCAGTAGGGATGATAGAAAGACAGGTGATTCACAAAATACTTTCATTACGAAAGTACTATAATAGATTCTCTGAACACACATAAATACAAATTCAAACACATGAAAGTAATTGTCTACCTAGATGCTGATGTGTGAACTAACCATTTTTACTCGAGATAATTCAGTGGCTATTGATTTTTTATTTTATGTGTGTAATAACATGCTCCTGAGTTCAAAAGAATCAAAACACTGATGTTCAGCGATTTTCACCTTCAAAGACCTTTATCGGTGTAACTAATTAGAGTTTGGGCGTCATTGCCCGCCGTCCCTGGTGAGGTCCAGATGCTGAGAACAGAGCGTGGGGTGAGCAGCCCCGAACCAACCACCTTGTGGGATTGATTCCTTTCTCCTTGCTTCCCTTCCCAAATGAAAATCTCACTTGGGGATAGCAGCAGCAGAGATACCCCGCTCAATGATATGTATGCATTAGGTTCTCTAAGTGCTATGTCCATACTAGATACATGTGGATGGCTGCCTGGACCCAAAGACTAACCCACTGTTGTTTCTGGCACATATTGGAACCCAATGTCCCTGAATTTCCATTTTCTGCTCAGTGTAGTGATAGGACTTGTTTGGTGCCAAATGACCACACAAGTAGACAATGAAGAATCAATATGTTTTATTGGTTAGCATAATGGAAGAGTCTAGTGGTGAGATAGATAGATGTCAGGTTAGGCTGCATCCAGTGGCTCAGGTGATATCCCAGGACCCTGTGTAACTGGTTTGTGTAACTGGTTTGCTTTTTGTGGCATTGCTTTGCATTACTTTGAGTAATTTCCTATAGCGGCTGTAGTCCCTCATCTTTGTGACATAATTAACCTCACTTAGTTATACTTCAACACCTCACACCATTCCTCAAAGGGAAGAGACGAAGTCTTCTAGAGGCTCCTGGAGGATCTGGGTGTCTCTGTCTTATTACCAATACCAAGAGGATGGGACTGACTGCTGGACTTAACCAGTGAGATCCCACCTGGAATTGGGGTGTGGTCATTCCCGCCAGCATGGAAGAAGAATGGAAGAGAGTAGAAGCGGGGTAGAGTCCTGAAATGGAGATGGAGGCTGTAGATGCAGACTTCAACAACGCTGTTGCTTCCTTTCTTAGTGATGCCTTTTACTACACATCTTGATTTTATTTTGTCTTGCCACAATGTCCCCTGAGGGAGTCCATGGGTAAAGTCAGCTCTGGTTGCAGACCGGGTTAGGATTCAGATGATCCTTTGATCTTCATCGCAAAGTGCTGGTTCTGAGTCTCCAAAAACAAGAGGCTGGCAGTGGTAGCAGACACCTGGCACACAGGCCGCCGCACTCCTCTCTCCATCCTGTGGCAGACATCATCAATCAATCATGAGACTTTTCCCTGTGTAGTCCAGATGTGGCCCCAGAGACCTACTTAAAACAGTCCTCTGGACAGCCCCTACCAGTGTATTGGTGTTGACAAGTGAGATAAAATGTATTTGCCATCCCTGGAAAGGATTGAACACCAGCGACCCAAACTAATGCATTTCACTTGTTAGTAAGAGCCTTCTCAAACACAAACTCGCATGCATCTACCTCAGTGCTTCTCACAATATGGCTTGCAGATCTCTTTAGTCAGAATCCTCTTGTGTTCTTATTAAAACGTAGATTTCTGAGATCTACTCTAGAGATACAGAATCAGAACTTCTGGAACTAGTGTTGCATAAACACCTTGGGAGTGGTTTATAAGCATGTTCTCAAAATAACAGCCTTAAATACTCAGTAGGCTAAGACACACAATAGGATAATGAGCTTCACTTCTACTTTTAAGTCTCTGGGGCTCGTTCTTCTTGCATTCTTTCAGCAGAAATTTATTGAGCTACTGTGTGCAGGCACTGGTCAAGTTTCCATGAATTAGATGAGAATGGCACAGTTAAAGAGCTTCTAGACATACTCAGTAAACACAAGAAGTGAATTGTGGTAAGGGATAATGGCCACAAGAAAGTACCAGGACTGCAAGAACAGAGATGGTGCCAGACACAGTCACTTCTAGATCAAGAACTGCAGACAGAAAATGCATCAAAGATGGCCCAGCCTCAGAGCCTTCGCAGGATAGGAATAGATGGAACACAGGATGAGGAGGATTGAGCTGTCTGGAAGGAAATGATAGCAATGGATAGAGGTGGAAATATGCAGCGAGGGACCATGAATGTAGGTCTAAAAAGAAGCTGAACAAATGGAGTGATGTTTTCATTGTGAATGATTTTATAGGTCCAGCATCAGCATTGAGATTTTGTAGAAAGGAAGAAGCAGCTAGCCTAATTGAGATAGTGACATGATATGAAGCAGTGTTTGAATGTATAAAATCTGAAAATGACATTGAAAGAACTAGAGTGAGAGAGACTAAAGGCCTAGAGGTGATGGAGTATTGTTAAATCACATAGGTTGTGGGTATAATCTGAAATCTTGGCAATGCAAGTTGAGGGGAAAATACATAGAGGCATTTAGGAAGAAGGGTCTTGCTGATTTGATAGTTTGGTGTATTAGTTAGGAAGTGCTGGATCAAGGTGCAATAACAAATTAATCTTGAAATCTCAGTGTGTGTGATAAGTTTTCTTGCTCATGTTTTACATAGAAGACTCCTTGATAGAAGGCCCTGCTCCACCCAATCACTCAAGAACTCAGGATGCAAGAATTTCTGTTACATTTTAGCTGCATCTTTTGAAAGGTATAGTCTCCTAGAATACAAAAGAAGAGATGGCATAGGCACAAAGACATTTCACAGACTTGAACAAGAAGTGACCAGCATCATCTGGTCCATTGATCTAAACTAATCACATGGCTTTAGTATGAGGGAGCCTGGAGGAAGTGGTAGGGGGTGTCTCATGGAATATTTGGTAAATGTTCACTTTTTCAGCAATCTAGGGCAATTTCAGGATTTCTTCCAGCACCAGACACAAGTTACCTCCTAAGAAAACATAGATACAATTTTGCTTTCAGAAGTTAATTGACAGGAGAAAAACACTGGGGAACTGTTAGTGTAGGCCACTCAGTCCTCTCAGAGGTGACATCATGATTTGAGGCATGTGGGTGGTGATGAACCTGACCCTGATTGGTTCTGCTTTGGGGTTTTAGTCTTTAGGTATGAGTCAAATGAACTCCTAACTAGGATGGAGTATAGCAGTGAACATGACTTCCACAAGACAAAATCCCATGTTCACACACACACACACACACACACACACACACACACACACTCCTGGATTGTAATCAATATAGTTGTGTATGAAACAGACATCCCAGACACAAACCTATGTCTCTTCCTTAGCAACCTCAAAGCTTTGGAAATACAAATAATTTTATGACACAAGAAGTCTTCAAAGAACCCACAATGACTACTTTCCCTGCAAGCCCTCTAAGATGAAAGATCTTCTGCCTGTGTCCAGAGCATCTTTCTCTCCAAAAGAAGCATGACTAGTCAAACACACAGGTGCATGTGGTCACAGACAGCCACTCCAGCACAGTGCAAGTGGTGGGAGCAGGGAGGGTGGGAATGGAGATGGTGCCTTTGTGGAACTTCCACTCAGCAGCGAGCAAAGTTTGTCAGTCTATAACTGAAACTCCAGCATGGATTCCTGACTCCCCAACCTTAGTGCCAGTGTGTCGCATTCAAGGCTCCCTTGTTCTCTGGACAGATCTTCTGGCTTTCTATCATTGTATTGTAAAAGCAGTAGCTCTTTCCCAACTCTCCTTGAAAACACCAATGTGTCTAACTATATAGTAGCGTGCCAGGCTGTGGTGTTGAGGAGGGTGAATAAAGGTTTCTTATGGTTTTCAGAGGGGTTTCTGGTTTGCATTTTGGGTGCCAATGCCTTCTTATAATGTCCTCATGAATTCCTGTTACTGGTGTTAGTTTTAGCAAAGTCTCAGTGCAATGCAAGGACAGCCGAGCAGCTGTGACTATACCTTTTCCTTTTCTTTGCTCATTTTAGGGAGGGGTGGGAGATACTACGGCATACAATGGGGGTGCTTTCCAACCCCTCACTCCCTGTCTCCTCCCCTCAACCCTCTGGGAAAAAAAAAAAAAAACATTCTGCTCATTCAATAGATGCTCTTCCAGGTCAAATTAAACACCAGCTTCTTTTGGCTTCTGGGGACAGCAGCTCCTCCAGAAAATACTTGGAGTCATTGGGGCAGAAAATAGAAGGTTGTCTGGGAGCAGAGCGCCTCTGATCCCATTCCTTTCATGCCCCAGGAAAAGAAAAGAGACCCTTGCGAAAACCCCTCCTGGGGCTTCCCAACCAGTTAAACATGAGGGAGAGAGAGAGGGGAAAAAAATTCTAAATAAAAGCAAAGTCTTTGAAAAACTTCAAAGAGACATTTCTCCTGTTCAGAAGTCGGGAGCACATCTGGCTGTCGGTGCAAAGAGAAGTGTGTCATCTGAGTAAAAATGTGCTCTTCAAATATGTCCTTTCAGGAAAGCCAGAGTAAAGAGAGTGAGAGCCAGAGAGAACAACTGTGCAAGGAGAGCAGGGAAGTTAAAGGGAAGAAAAAGAAAAAAAGGTGGGGGGACCTCCTAAATCTTGTAATGTTTTAGGAGGGCTTATTAGAGTGAAAATTAAGTGTCATACAGAGCTCTGCTCTGGTACTGATGGCTTTTATTCAAAGAGCCATCACCCTGTAAACTCACTTTAACAACTCCCTTCAGATGAAATATAAAAATTAAAGACATTTACAACACAGCTTAGTAGCAGATGTAGTCGTTCTGTTGGGGCTTAGATCAAATGGTGATGTAAACCCCAGCAGGATCACAGGTCTTAGGAAAAGTCCTTAACAACAGCCTCCAAAAATCTTGAAAATCATACAAAACATGTTTCCCATTCTCTCCCAGCCTCCAACCCCCACCCCCTCCTTTTCTTCAACCTCTCCCTGATCTGCTAGACTCCTTTTCCATTGTCCCTGTCTGGAATTCTTGTGAGTCACTCTACACTTGGCAACTGAGAAAAAGAATAAGCAAAGTCAACTTGATAGAGGTTCTTGTTATCTTCTCCATCTACCCATCTTCCCCCCTGTGCCAGGGACAGGGCCCTGGTGAGCGATGGCCAAGCAGTCTGGGAAAACGACTGGGACGTTCATAGAACTCACATGTGGGGACTGAGATCTGACCTTCATGTTACTCATATCTCCATTTGCTTCTCCTCCCTTTGTGATCTGAAAGCTGGGTTATAATGTTATAACGTAGCCAATGCAAGTGGCTTCTGCGCACTCCCTCCTTTCTAAAGGTTTTCTTGAGGATTTTGTCTGAGAACCAAATTCACATACCCACATAACTACTCACTTACCCTAACCCCAACTCACTGATTTACTCTTTCAAGAAGTCTATTTGTGGGTCTATGACACACTATGAACACAGCAAAGTGCTGCAGTCAGAAGCATGGCCATTTGGGGGTTACAGTTCTCTTTGCTCTTGTGTTAGCATTACCCCTTTGCTTGGCTTCAAAGATATAAGATTAGGGGATAGAAGTAAAGAGGAGTGTGACTAGTTCTGAGAATTTCTGGTTGTTAAGTCATTTTGTCCATGCCTTTGGCTTTTCAACATGAAGCCAGTGACCTCTGTTGTCCCTACAGTATAGGACAAGTGTCAGATTTCCCCTTAGGCTCACGTTTCTGTCCCTGGACCTGCTTTGCTGGAAGATGAATATTTAGCCAGTGATTTGGGAGTGGCAGTGTTCAATGTTTGGCTGTCGCTTGGCCCTTGGACCATGTGGCAACCAAGAGGATGGAAACAAACAACTAATCCAAAGGGATTTCAAGAACAAGGGAGCAAGCCCTGACCCTGTGCCGAATTCCACTGTGAAGGTAGCTGGAGCCCTGCTTTAGTTGGAAGCAACCTGAATTTTAAAAAACTGAGATAAAATCTTGTCACTTCAACTGCCTAAACCAATGCTGCAGAGAAAATTGTGCTAGAAAGCCCTGCAAGAGGTAAGTAAAACAGTAGTTTGGATGTCATGTGCAGCTTAAGAAGGCTGGAGTTGTTTCAAAGCTAAGTGGGGGCTCTCTAAGGTCATGGAGTCAAGAGGTTTCCAATGCTCAAGCCAATGCTTACAGCTTGGATGTATGTTCTCCCTGCCCTCTTTCCTTTTGCCTTGCCCAAAAGGGCGACACTATGATTGGGTTGTAAGTGTTGTCGGCTGCATCTCTATACCTCCTAATAAGCTTGGTTGGGTTTTATTTCACATCTGTTTTAATTTGAAAGTCAATGTGGAAAGTCAATCAGCTGCTAAACTGGAGGTCATGTGAATATATGCAATGGTGAAGCAAAGTTCTTTTTCTGGATTCTGGCAAGAATCCACTTGCTCTCTACTCACACGTGTACCCAAGCACATACGTGCACAGATGCAGATAGATGGCCACCATTCTCTGTGGATTACTTCCCAGTGCTTTGGGCCATTTGGTTAGGGATGAGGCAGCTCTACCTCGGCAAGATCCAATATGTGAACAAAATGTGTGCTTACTCACAGAATTACAGAAGGTAATAGTTACAACCCATGTCACAGGCATGTACTAATCTTCAGTTAAATAATGGCATTCAGATGACATCTCTTGGCAACTGGCAGACCAGCTGGAAAAATAAGTCAGAATTTCCACAGAGAATAGACTGTTCTGCCATTCAAAGCTGGCCAAGCAATAAACAGCAAAGACTCTCCATTTATGTGAATCAAAGGACCCAGTGTCTTAACTTTCTCTGCTCTAGACCCTCACACCCTCATGTGCAGATGTATGAAACTGCAGGTGTAAATTGACAATCTATCCACAAATACTAGCCTGGCCTCTTTCTTCTGGGATAGGAGATCTTTGAAACATCTAGCTCTTCATTTGTCAGTTGAGGAAACTGAAGTCAAGATACCTGGAACACCGGAGGGACTTGACCAAGGTCACATTGCAAGACATCGATTGACTCTTGTACCAATGCTCTTCTGAGGACATTCCACAGCGCTAACTTGTAGAATGCAGAGGTGTTCATTGTGTGATACACTCATGTGCTCAGGAGTCACTGCAACTGAGATGGGGTGTTCAGTGTATGTGCAAGTCTGTAGTATGGTGGGATGGGAAAATGTACATTTTGGCTCCAGTCAAATCTTGTCTATTTTCAGTATCCTAGTGGCAAAGACATGGAGACTAACATGGGGGGCACTTAAATAGGTGGATGAGGCCAAGGAAAAATTCATAAAGAGATGAAACAAGAACTCACTCAAACAACAGCATGGAAGGATGCTGGTTGAGGGAGAAGCTCCACAACATAGAGAGAGATAGAGTAAGGATGATCTTTGGTAAAAACACACAACCCACCAGAATGATCTAATGGGGAGGAAGTTGGGACATCAATGCAGTGTCCTCACCCCTCTCCAGTCTATCATGTGCTCATGCCTGCCCCTGGGTGAACCCAATAGGAACTGCAGGCAAAGCAGCCTTGACGTGGCCTGCAATGAGCTTCCCAGTGGAATCGTATAAGTAGTTCACTGGATTACGGCAGACAAATAAAAAAAAAAAATCTGGCACTTTGGGGTTCAGATTTCAAGTTCTTTTACTACTTACTAATACTGGGATTGGGACAAGTGATAGAGCTTGTTGATCTTAGTTCTTTGTGAGAAAGCTACAATGCTACCAGACTGAGAAGCACAGAAACATGTACAACATTTATAATAATGAAATACTTTAAAAGCAGCAAAATGATTTGGAACATTTGGAAGGCATGGAGACCTGCAGTCTCAGCTGTAATTCCCTTGTTTTCTCTTCTCTCTAAGAGCCAATGGCACCCCTTCCCTTCATTTGTCCAGAGGCCCATCCCTGTGGTCCTGGTAGAGGTAGACAGGTGGTATTGGGTGGGCTCATTTGAACACCCAACACACCCATAAATACAAATTTCTGGATGACTATCTTAGAAAGTTATTTATTAATACAACTAAAATGCTGGAGAGAAGAAGGAAGAAGATGTATTCCATCTCATGGTATTGAGGCTCACAGTCCAAGATGAGGCAACCTCATGAGTCTGGTCCTTGATGAGGGTGGTGAGTGGTGGAATGTATGAGGAGGTAGTTCACATGATCATCTAGAAAGTGGAGAAAGACAGGGAACACACCCATTCTTCATGTCCATGTGACCTCTCTTCATAAAACCACCATGATTTCATCATGGGGCTCCACCCCAGCCACCAGATCCAATCTTATCAGTTTGCAAAGAGCTCAACTTCAGACAACACAATGGACTAAGTCTCCATGCTTGAGCCATGAGCTCTTAACACAAATCCATTAACCATTAATATTAGACTTTGCTGACCAAACCTCAAACACATAGGCCTTGGGGGCACACTCAAACTAACATGCAAATGACAGCAGTGTATAAATGTTCCCAGATACTGAGAGTCGTTGTCCTAAACGATCTGGGGCAAACCAGCTCATCTGTGCCATCCAAAGCCATGTTTCATGGATATATACATAATACTTGACACATCCTTCAAAGACACACACACGCACAACCAATGAGTGACCCACAACCCAGCATATATGAAGATGACCAGAAGGGCTTGGTCTCCAGTGGCTCCACAGCAGGAAATCAGCAGGCCAGTGGACCCCTCACCAGCACCTGTGATTTCAGACTCAAGCTCCACTAGAAGCCTGTTAGTTCACGCTGCTTCACAAATGTTTTCTTTAAGAGATTTCCTGTGAA